>NC_054375.1:124933965-125251171 GCF_017654675.1 Xenopus laevis | reverse complement strand
AGATCTAGTTTGGTGAAGAGGCTTGCACCCTTGAGCTGGTCGAACAATTCAGCGATGAGAGGAAGAGGGTAACGATTTTTCACCGTAACTTTGTTTAAACCCCTGTAGTCAATGCAGGGCCGCAAACCGCCGTCTTTTTTTTCCACAAAGAAGAATCCAGCCCCGGCCGAAGAGGAAGATGGACGAATGAACCCCCTTTGGAGGTTTTCCTGGATGTATTCCTTCATAGAAGAAGTTTCAGAAGGGGAAAGCGGGTAGGTGCGGCCCCTAGGAGGCATGGATCCAGGAAGCAGTTCAATAGGACAATCATAGGAACGATGAGGAGGTAAGATTTCAGCAGACCTCTTGTTGAAAACATCTGAAAAGGCTTGGTAAACTGGAGGTAAAGAAGAATTCGGGGTCAAAGAAGAAACTTTAATAAGAGATTTGACAGGCAGACAGTTCTGTTGACAAAAATGACTCCAGCGGGAGATCTGGGCAGAAGACCAATCAATGACTGGATTGTGAATACTCAGCCAGGGCAGACCAAGTACAATGGGAGTTGAAGGGCAGTCAATCAAGAGAAAAGACAGTCTTTCTAGATGCATCGTTCCCACAGTAAAAGAAAGTTCCAGGGTAGACTGTGAAATAATAGCAGAAGATAATGGACGATCATCAATGGCAAGAACTCGCAGGGGAACAGCCAAGGGTTGAAGAGGAATGGAATGTTTCTTGGCAAAATCTTTGTCCATGAAATTCCCTGCTGCACCAGAATCGAGGAAGGCTTGGGAAGAAATCTTTGGGTTCCAAACCGGATCTGCACAGGAAGAAGGAAACGTAGAGTAGACGGATGGGGAGAAGGACCAATTCCACCCAGGTAAGTCTCCCCAAACATACCTAGGTGTTGGCGTTTCCCGGCTTCACAGGGCATTCATAGGCGAAGTGGGCCTTTCCCCCACAATAAAGGCAAAGACCAGCAGCCCTTCTCCGAAGCTTCTCCTGTTCGGAAAGGCGAGCCCGTCCTATCTGCATCGGCTCTTCAGCCGCAGGAGAAGGAATTGCAGGAGCCGCAGGAGAAGAAGGAGAGGATGAAGAAGGAGCCAAACTGGAAAGAAATGTCTCTGAAAGCGAGGAGCCAGTACTGGTTGAAATCTCTGGAATTTCCTTGCCCGCTCTCGATCAACTTGATGCTCCCTCTGCCGGGTATCCACTTTCACTGCCAAAGCCACGAGATCTTCCCAGAGTGGAGGCATTTCACGGGACACCAGATCGTCCTTAATGCGCATTGCCAGCCCATTATAGAAGGCAGCATGATAGCTATCGTTGTTCCACGAAGTCTCAGCCACTAGGGTACGGAATTCGATGGCATACTCAGGAACTGTACGAGTGCCTTGCTGTAACTGGAACAAGCGAGCAGAAGCTGAAGCAGATCGACCTGGTGCGTCGAACACCGTGCGAAGGTAACGGATGAAGGCCTTGGCATTGTCAATGACCGGATCCTCCTTCTCCCAGAGGGGAGAAGCCCACTCCAGAGCTTTCCCTTGCAGGCGGGTGATAATATAGCCCACCTTCGCTCGCTCCGAGACAAACTGACCTGGAAGCAGGGTGAACTGGATCTCACACTGATTGATGAAACCACGGCATGATTCCGGATCACCGCTGTACAGAGGAGGTGCAGGGATGCGAGGTTCGGAGAGGAGTAGCTGGGACCGGTGGACGAACTGGTGCCACTGGAGACAAGGCAGACAATTTCTCCAGGATTGCTTCTAGAGCCTGGCCGAAGTGGGTTTGCTGGGCTTCGTAGGTCTGCATGCGAGAAGCCAAACCACAAACGGCTCTGCCGACATCTGTAGGAACATGAGGCTCCTCAGTAGGGTCCATGGCCCAATTATAATGTAAGGCCCGAGGGCCCCGGGGTAGTAAGGACCAAGGAGGAGGTAACAAAGTCCGAGTTCGCAGTACAGAAGGAGTAGGCAGTAGAATAGTCGTAATCAGGCAGTAGAATCAGTTCAGGCAGACGAGGTTCAAAGACGAGAGTTCAGGCAAGGTCGGTACACAAGATAAACAACGATAAACACACCCAGGAATCAGCAAGCGAAAACCTATAATTGGGCATTGAGGAGCGTCTGAAGCTGCTTTAAATAGGCCTGGGTTTGGCGCCAATTTGGACGCGCTGACGTCATGACGCGGACGCTGACGCCAGCGTCCTGACGCCGGCGCCCATTCTGACGCCGGCGTCCGTTCCGACGCCGGCGACCAATCCGAGGGCGAAAAGACGCTGATGTCATAGTGCTGCGACCAGCAGGATCCAGGAGGCCGCCATCTTGGACGCCATCTTGGCGAAGACAATCGGTTTCCATTACAATGTCCGGTCTTCAGAGTGCCGTCGCTTGACACAGATTATATATATATATATTTCACCGGGTGACGGTACTCCAAGGAAGTTAACAACAACGCCAAAATGATTTAAATTAAATTAGGTTTATTTATTCCAACGTTTCGGCTCCATATTGGAGCTGAAACGTTGGAATAAATAAACCTGATTTCATTTAAATCTTTTTGGCGTTGTTGTTACCTTCCTTGGAGTCCCGTCACCCGGTGAAATACATTTTGTTTGTTTTTGACTGGCACCCAGGCATTGACCTTCTTATGGTTGTGCGCTCCAATATTGGTTCCTTTTTTAATCTATTTAATAAACATGAAGTTTTAAAATCCTGGTGTGCACCTTTCTTCGTGGAGTATATATATATATATATATATATATATATATATATATATATATATATATATATATATATATATATATATATATATATATATATATACAGTATATACAGTATATATATCAAAACAAAATAGAGTGGAGTGTGTACCCTGTCCGTGACTTAGTCCAATTAAGAACACAATTTATAATAAACAAAAAAAGTCCAGACGACTTGCTTCTTGTAATTAAAGGAAAATTTTTATCAAGCAAGAATATGCAACGTTTCGAAGCTCCCACTTCTTTATCAAGCAATAAAGTTTACAATGATCTCACATCCTT
The DNA here is from genome assembly GCF_017654675.1 of Xenopus laevis. Classification (NCBI taxonomy): domain Eukaryota; kingdom Metazoa; phylum Chordata; class Amphibia; order Anura; family Pipidae; genus Xenopus; species Xenopus laevis. Next base: position 125,248,149 of record NC_054375.1, on the reverse strand, counting down.
AAAAAGGTTACAGCTTTAAGCACACCCACAATGGGGTGGTATACATTCAAATGCGATATATGGCCAATCCAAATAAAAGGAAAAAGTACACCCTTGACATCTAAGTATTCTCATGTGGAAACAAATTAGCCGATTGGTCAATCAAAATTTATCACAGTACAATTGCATAAACAACACAATGTAAAGATACAGCATATATAAAGGATGTGTAATAGTATCATAGTCCCAACCTCTACCCAATATGCATAAGTTACCTAGTTTACTGCATAGATGAAAGCATACAGGTCATACTCTCTATTTAACCCCTTGGGGTGTAATTTTTGTAATGTATGTATCGAAAATTTTTCTCTTTTCTGGAGTTGCAGGAGTCTATTGCCCCCCCCCCGACGTGGGGGGGCAAAAGCTTCCAAAACAAGAAATCTGAGGGTTGCTACGGAATGCCGTGTTGAGTAAAAATGAGCTGGAACAGGTAATTTAAGTACCTCCTTCCTAATCGTGGATTTGTGTTGGCTGATGCGATCACGTATAGGATGCACCGTTTCTCCAAAATAAGCAAGACCGCACGGGCATTTAAGCATGTACACCACATACTCAGTGTCACACGTAAAATGACCCTGCAACTCAAACTTCCTCCCTGTTTGTGGATGGGTAAACACATTAGTACGAATCACACTAGAACACTGGTTGCATCTCCCATATGGAAACATGCCATTCCTTAAGGGTGCTAAAACCCTCTGTGTTTGAACCTTCTGGGTACCTAGATCTGGCTTAACTAATCTATCTCTAAGATTCCTCGTACGTTTGTAAGATAGTAATGGTGGCCCCTGAAATTCTGGAATGGTAGGATAGGCCTTGCACAATAATGGCCAATGTTTATATATAATATGGTGAATTTTGCGAGTACATGGGTGATACGTATGAACAAATGGTATACGAGCCATTTTGGATATATCGCGTGTCCTTTCCCTCGATATTCGACTACCGAATGTAAATCCTTTGACTTCGAATATCGAAGTCAAAGGATTTACCGCAAATAGTTCGATCGAACAAAAAATCGTTCGATTCGAAGGATTTTAATCCATCAATCGAACGATTCTTCTTCGAGCAAAAAATTGTTAGAAAGCCTATGGGGACCTTCAAGAAAGGCTAACATTGTACCTCGGTAGATTTTAGGTGGCGAAGTAGGGGGTCAAAGTTTTTTTTAAAGAGACAGTACTTCGACGATCAAATGGTCGAATATTCGAACGATTTTTAGTTCGAATCATTTGTTTTGAAGTCAAATTCTTAATCGAAGGTCGAAGTAGCCAATTCGATGTTCGAAGTAGCCAAAAAAAACATTCGAAATTCAAAGTTTTTTTTATTCTATTCCTTCCCAAAAGCAGGCCACTCCAGATTCAGAGCAGCAAGCAGCAAACCAGCAGCAACAAAGGGCAACCGAAAAATGGTTTGGCCTATCTAGTAGAAGATTTAAGAGAATAGCACAACACCATGTATGTTGCAGGTGGGGAGCTTACCCCTTTTATTTAAAGTGACCACCTGTGCATCAACGTTTCAGGGGGTTAACCCTCCCTTCATCTAGGTAAATAGATAAGCTGTGAAAAATAAACAATGTTTCTAATATAGTTAGTTAGCCAAAAATGTAATGTATAAAGGCTGGAGTGACTGGATGTGTAACATAATAATACATCATTTAATATAAATAACTGATATGCGCATGTTTTTCTTAGAGCCATAGAAAAAGATAGAGACATCTCCCTCCTATCCGTATCCTAGTCAGTGAGTAACTAATAGTAGTTATACAGAACATATTACTGTTCATATTGATGTACATATGTGATATATTGGTTGTGGTACATGTTGATTATGTGATCATGTTATACATAAAATGACCAAAAAAAAGCCCTAAAAAATGAAAAAATGTTTTTACTAAAAACACTTTTTTTGCTAAATGTATATTTGCTTAATGTTAGGGGTTAAGTGAAAAATGGACATTGGTAAAGCTTCATCCTTGATGTCTTTTTGCATTGACCTCCACTAGGAGTCACTGCTTGTAATCCTATAAATCTGTACTGTCTCTTTGCTTCAATATCACTGATGAAGGGCCATGCAGTCCGAAACGTTTGATCTGTTGTATAGTGTCATAGTACCATGGAATAAATGTGGGATCACCCCGTTTGCTGCATAACCAGGTAAAAAATAAGAAAAGGAATTATCACCAGTATGTCTGTGTGGTCTAAGTGCTGTGGGGTCTAGGCGCTTGGGAATCTTCTGCTAGTTAAGTAGGCACTCACTTGAAAAACCCACTGACAGGACAATGTAAAATAATTACAGTTTCTTCAGGAAAAGATGTACAGTATAAATTAGCTTAATTGGCACTATATCATCACAGCTTAGGAAAAGGCCAATATAGTCTTATGTGTTTTGTACCATCGGCATAAATGAATCACAGTTTATTAAGGAAACCATGTTATATAGCTTTACATGTTTCGTGCCCATGGGCATAAAATAATCATAGTTTATTCAGGAAAACATCCAACACCTTGAGCATTTTGTGCCCATCCAATTTTTTTATCCAAGTTCAGTCCCTTTGCTCTAGTTACATTGCCCTAGTTTTTACAGATGTGAAGTTTTACTAAAATCTAAATTTATTACATCAGCTTGATTGCCCCTATCCAGCTGACAACTTATATCCTCAAAAAATCACTGCTCGCTCATAAAAATATACTGTAATGAATTCCTCATCAAAATGATGTGATGGCAGCATTGCTGGATTACTCTGCTGATTTTACAAAAGCCAGTGTAGAGATCATTATATAAATACACTGTGCCATATTTCTCTTAATAAACAAAAACCTGTTTTGCTCAGTCTGAATGCTGTTCTAGTTATCATTTACTACTACATCTCCTTTCTTATTAGCCCAAGGCAGGATACTAGCTCACGTACTGCTCTGGCACTTTAAGGGCTCTTACAGACAAGCGTTTGAAGCTGCGCTCCCCTGCGTTTCCGTTTTTATGCATTCAGCCGCAGGGGAGCGCAGGAGTAGACTCATTCAGTTTTTTTCAATGGGGCTGTACTCACACAGGCGCATGTATGCGCCGAACGCAGGAAAAATGCAACATGTTGTGTCTCAACCTGCGTTCGGCGCCTACATGCGCCTGTGTGAGTACAGCCACATTGAAAAAAACTGAATGCATCTACTCCTGCGCTCCCCTGCGGGTGAACGCATAAAAACGGAACGCAGGGGAGCGCAGCTTCAAACGCTCGTCTGTAAGAGCCCTTAGCGCTTTAAATTGGGTACACGCTAAATAACTTATAATAAGTAATCAGCTCAAATGCATTGTGTTAGCTAGATTTATATAAGCTAATTATTAATCATCTTTGCTATATATGTTTTATATATACAGGTATGGGACCTGCATGTTCAGGACTTGAGCTTTCCAGATAAGGGATCTTTCTGTAATCTGGATCTACATACCTTAAATCTACTAAAATTATCTAAACACTAATTAGACCCAATTGAATTGTTTTGCCTACAATAAGGATCAATTATATCTTGGTTGGGATCAAATACAAGGTACTATTTTATTATTACAGACAAAAAGGAAAATATTTTTTAATTCCTGCAATTCTGAGCTTTCTGGATAACAGGTTTCTGGAAAATGGATCCCATAGCATATAAATAAATAAAACAGTACCTTGTACGTGATACTTGCTAAAATATAATTATCTTTTATTGGAAACAAAACAATCCTATTGGATTTATTTAATATTGATATTATTTTTAGTAGACTTAATCCAAATTATGGGGGACTCCTTATTATAATTAATCTGTACTGGAATTAATATAATTAATCCTTACTGGAAGCAAATCAACCTATTGGTTTTATTGAATGTTTCCATGCTTTTCTGGTAGATTTAAGGTATGAAGATCCAAATTACGGAAAGATCTGTTATCTGGAAAACCCCAGGTCCCGAGCTTTCTGGATAACAGGATCCATACCTGTATATATAAAATAGAAAAAATAGAAAAATGCTGTTGCACGCAGGGACTTAAACAAGAGAGAAAAAATATTTATTTAGTGATCAATGTTTTGGCCCTTGCTGGGGCCTTTATCAATATCTTGATATGTCTATCCTTCCATCCACAAGGGGATTATTAACTACTTTTTGTTTGAAAAAACAATTGAGTACAAAGGATTTATATGTTGAGCCTCTGTCTACAGTGTTCAGATTTCAAGTATTCACATATTTATTTGGACACAGAATCAAAAATCCGAGACGAGGTCAGCAAATACATTGTGTTGATGAAAGTTTGGTCACCCATCTCTAAAGGGTAAGGCCAAATGTAACAAATGTTGTAGGGGCTATTGCCTTAACCAGAAAGAGGATATTTACTATTTTTGTTGAAAAAACCTAGATCACCCTCCTGTAATACACTTGTCTAACTATCTGACCAATGATATTCCATTATATCTGAGAATGGCTCAGAATCATATTGCGGCAAAGGACAAAACTTGTACCTAAGGCGTTTCAAGGGAACTGAACTGGCTTATGCAGACTATTTGCCCAGCAATGCAGGTACATGCATGCCTACTTATCTGACCAGTGACATTGCTTAGTACTCTAGAACTACTCAGTAATGCATTGTAGGTAAATGCAAAACATGAATTCCACAACTGGGGCGTTAAAGGGGAACTATTGTGAACATGAAAATTTTATATAAATGTCACCATACTGAAATAAGATGTTTTCTAAATATAAACAATTAAAAATGCTGTACAGTTTCTGAAATAATAGTCTTTATGCAGCAGCTGGGTGTCAGATATTCATTGACAGTTAGATCCAATATATCTTATAGGGGGCTCCTTTTGCCTAGAAGATGTATTAGAGGTCACTCTATTAAAATCACCAAACATCACGTCTCTACATACAGGATTTGTGCAAATGGCAGTTATTTTGTTGGATTTTGTTTGTACTGGAATCAGAGTGAGCTCTAATGCATCTGCTAGGAAAGGAAGCCCCCCTATAAGATATATTGGATCTAACTGTCAAGGAATATCTGGCACCCAACTGCTGCATGAAGACAGAATGAAGAAAAACAGAGGCTGAGAGAGGGATAGTGAACATAAACTTGATTTTTTCAGAAACGATGCAGAATTTTTAATTGATTGTATTTACAAAGTTTATTCTTTCAGTATGATGCAGCATATATTAAATTTTCATTTTCGCATTAGTTCCCTTTTAATAATAATAAGCTGACCAGTTTTTAGGTGGCAAGCCCTTTATTTTTGTTAAAAAAACCTGATCATGGTAAAAATAAGCTTGTGGGGAAAAAAATGCAGTTGATACAAGATGCAACACGATTAACCTTTCTCATTAAAAAAATCACCCCCTTAGAGTGTATAGAATAATAGAACACACCTTCATTATAAATACAATTATATAGCATTCAATAGTGCAGCCAGCCTCATGTTATTGATGCAACAATCTTGACAGGCTGAGCCAAAGGAGACAATGTTTTCATATTGAGGATACAGATGATTCTTACAGACATGCCTTTCGGTTGAAGCATTTACAGTTTCTAGTGCATCTTGCTTTTGTGATGTCCATGTACAAAGCTCAAGGGCACTTTTATGGCTGGTATTAACCTAGAGACTGACCTTTCCCATTGTCCTTTGTAAGAGAAAATGCTTGCCGTTAATCCAAAAAATATTGTTGATCAGTTTGTAATGTTTTGTAATGCAGAATGATTTTTTTTTTTTTTTTAAACATCAGATTTCCTAAGAAATGTCTTATAACTTGGTCTAATATGGCAACACTATTTGCAGACTGTCTGGGCTGTTCCATAGCTAAGTTATTTAAGAATGTCCCTTTTTTAAGTTTTTATTTTTGCAATTGCATTAAAGGAAAACTTTACCCCCAAAATTAATTAATTAAAGCAATAGATAGTTTATAGCCTATTAAATGACATATTAAAGAATCTTACCAAACTGTTACAGTATATATATTCAAGTAAATCTTGCCCTTTTACATCTCATTACCTTGAGCCACCATTTTGTGATGATCTGTGTGCTGCCTCAGAGATCACCTGACCAGAAATCCTGCAGCTCTAACTGTAACAGGAAGAATTGTGGAAGCAAAAGACAGAATTATCTCTGTTAATCGGCTCTTGTAACCTAAAAAGTATGGTTTGTATGGTTTGTTTGTGTGCACTGTGAATCCTACAATCCCAGGAGGCGGCCCTTATTTTTTAAAATGGCAATTTTCTATTTATGATTACCCAATGGCACATACTACTAAAAAAGTATATTATTATGAAAATGGTTTATTTACATGAAGCAGGGTTTTACATATGAGCTGTTTTATGCAATATCTTTTAATAGAGACCTACATTGTTTGGGGGGTACAGTATAGTTTTCCTTTAAGAGGAAAGAATAGCAAGGCAGAGCATCCTTTGTTTCATTTTAGAATACAAGCCATGGATTTCATACTGTCTCAAACTGGGACAGCCTCCCCCCATATATGTCAGGCTTTGGTTGGGAAGTGAATAGTGGTCAACTTTTTCCAGAAAGGTAAAGATGGCGGGGCTGTAAAATTCCATTGTAGTAGGATGGCCTTTTTGGCATAGTAGAGGAGTTCAAAATAACATAATTTAGTACACACAAAGATTGTCCATAACACCCAGCAAGCAAACCATTGGAGACATGGACCATTTGAAGAGCAGAAATGAAGAGCATAAAAGTTCATTTGTCAGCCATTACAAGCTCTTGTTCTATAGAAAAGACCATACCTTCTACATTGAGCTATTTAGTTTGTATCATAAAACATGTTGGGGATATGGTGATGCATGATATTGGCTCCTTTGTTGTATTGGTACCACCAGCCAGGGATGCTGAAGATGTAACAAGAACAGGGATGGGCGAATTTGACCCGTTTCGCCGAAAATTCGCCGCCGGCGAAATGTCGCAGACGCCCATTAAAGTATATGGGCGTCAAAAACTTTTGTCGCGCGGCGAAACTGTTTTGACGCGCGTCTTTTTTTTTTTTGACGCACGCTGCCATACGAGTCTATGGGCGTCATTTTTTCGGCGAAACGAGGCGAAAAAATTCGCCCATCCCTAAACAAGAATACAAGCACAGATTAGATGTATATATGTATATGGTTTTGGATACTCTACTGCACTTTTTCAACTTATTAAAAAGATTAACCTGCTCATTATAATAGTGAAAATATGTGCACAGCTATCAGCAACACTTCTTCAAGAATATTTCTTGCTGATCAGGTTTAGCTTGGAACTCCCTCGGCTTCACTCAATGTTCCTTTTTGGCCACCCCCCTGTGCCAAAGGTTATACATCACATTTTTCTTACCAATGCAGGTCCTGAGTCCCCTTTGCTAAGTGAAAGGGTACTGGGAATTTCCTCTCATGGCAGTACCTCCACCTAATGGGATCCGGGAATACACATTCAAACACACAAAGTACTGTGTAACAAATAACTTTATGTAAGAGAAAGGCAAAGTAAAATACATTTACATATTAATTGACCCACTACCCTGGGAATGTATGCAGTCCAAATCCTGGCCCTCTGTACCAGGCAAAGTCCCACAACTCCTTTGGCAGACAAAGAGTCTTAGTCCCTTTTCCCCAAAAGAGCACAATTGTCCCTAGGTAGTGCTACCTGCCCCAAATACCTTTCCCAATGGACAAGATATTGGCTCCCACGTGGCAGGCACACAAAAAGCTTGTTTCACAAACAGGAGATATGCTGGATTCTTATTCTTTTTCTACCCTCCCTCAGGCACAACTCACTCAGTGGATTCACACAGATGGGTAGGCTCCTCCAGAGCTGGAACAGGCATCCATAGCGATGAAGTCCTTAGAAGCTCCATGCTCTCTTAGCCGAGCACACAACTTGCTTTAAACCTTCAGGGTATTGCTCCCAGCACTGTCCGTAGCGTGAGCATGATAGACCCCTTTTACTCTTCACAACGAGCTCCCAATGCTGTCTATAGCACGAGCACTAAGAAATCTAGATTTGGAAATTAGGAGCTTCAGACCCTCCAGGTCTAGCTCCCGGGCTTGGGGCTGCCGCACCCCATCCTCAGACATCTAGTGACACCCTCCGGTATCTGCCATGCTGCACAGGCACAAGGGCTTCTGCCCTTGCCAAAGCTTTTGGTAGACACTGTAGCTCAAATCCAGGGGATTTCCAGACATATGGTTTTGACCGTAGGGGACTTAACCCATGGTTCCCTACAGTGCCTACTCTTACAAAGATGATTCCTTAAAGTACCTTATGTAACAAATCTCAGTAAGCTTGCAGCCCTGCTTACTTCTGTTCAAGTGACCCGGCGTGATATAACAATAGTAGCGACGAAAATAATTAAAGAAGTAATGCTGTTTACAACCGGTGTACCCTTGGTACCTCCAAACTTTAATTGTGCGGAATAAAGCCAAATGTTTCAGGAGCCTCACGCTCTCTTCCTCAGTGGTACAGTGCACAACAGGAGAAATCAGAGATTGCTGTTATAATCTGCAAAGTGTATAACTTTAATATTAAGGTCAATATCGATATTCAGAACAAAATCCTAAAGTATAAATATATATATATATATATTGCACTTACTTTACAAAACTGATTAACCAATGAAAGAAAGGCAAGAGATCAGAAAAAAGTGCTCCCTCCTGGATTTACCTTAACACTGTTTCTTTAATTAAGTGGTGCTAATATGACTTTAAAATACAGTGAGAAAGATCTCTTGTCAGTGCTGTAATTAAGCAGGAAAGGGTTGTTAGTAAAAAAATGTTAGCAGAAACAGAACTGCAAAATCAATCTTGTCTTTGGGGCACCACTTGATTCTAAGTTGATCACAATATTCCTTTGCTCCTTTCAAACATGGCTGGAATAGGACAATCTTCTTAAGGTTTCTAGGAGTGATATCCTGGGAAAAACATTGAGCTTTCAGGTTCTCAGGGCTTTGTGGATAGATTTAGATATCTGGTTTCTATAAGAACCAAACATCCTCCAGATATGCCTGATATAGACAATGTACATGGCCATGTGCATCATATTATCCCCCTAAGCCTCCAAACTAATTCAAAGGAATATCGAAATGAGAAAATGAAAACCAAATTGTCAGTTTCTTTCTAATTACCACATGGTTTTAGTACAGTGACGCACCAGACTCAAATAAATCACTTTACCCTTCTTTGCCTAGTTAATAATTTACAAGAACACCCCTGGGAAAGAACAAACTGTGGATATCATTTTTTTCCTTGAATTATGGATGAATCTGAGTATCTTCTTCCCATGGACAGGTGATCTCATAAATAGCTTCACTTTACATCATTTCTCCCTAGTCAACCTCACACTAATATAATATGTGGCAACTTGTGATTTTTCTTTCCATTATACTCATACTACTAGATCATCAAGTGCCACTATAACCTTCAGGTCAAGTAATGCAAGGAATATGCTTTTTCTGCTCTTATCTGCATTCCTCTTTGTAACATCTTCATGTTCATAAAATGCAACCACTTCTTCACCTAAAGGGCACTTGTGATGGGACTTCCTTTGATGCTTTATACTGCTAGAGTGAAATCCTGTCTAGTAGTTAGCAAGATACATTTCATATCAGCTTCTGGTGCCATCTTGAAATAAAAGGGGGATTGTAGAAGCTAGATATGTATCAATGCATTAATGATTTACTCTGCTTTTAATTATTCACTTTGTTCTTTGCCTTAATCCCCTAATCATGATCCCGCCATGCGATGGGTTCCAAACGATTTCAAAGACTTCTATCCGACATTATCAGGTTATTTTATTTACCTGGCACCTAAATATTGTATATGATGATGCCAGTATGGTGCTCCTCTTCTTCCTCTCATTAAATCTTGGTGTATTTCTTTATTTTACTAGACATACAAAAAGGATAAAATAATTAAGGTTACTCTATAGCATTTGCTACTGCTTTAAGTGATTTGCTCTTAAGATGTCATTGCTTACCACTATAATGTCCACAGTATGACCACAGTTAAGAATGCCAACCTTCTGGGGGAGGATTGATAAGGTGCAACTGTGTGGCAGTTTGGCACACAGACTATGAACCCAAATGTTATCTGTTGAATTTAGATAAAATTATACCACTAAATATTTTTCTTCTAATGAAATAAGGATCCAGACTTAATAGGACATCATATACCACTACAATTTCTGTACAGAAAAAAAAATCCATTTAGATCTTGGTGCTCTTTGTCCTGATGCAATATAACCCAATTTGATGTGCACGAGGGACATGTGATTTCTGTTTTGCTACAGAGCTTCCTTTGAGGTCGGCAGGGCAACCCAAGTGTCACAGAAGTACAAGGATCTCTGGTAATCTTTGTTATTACTAAGACAGAAGCAGCAGTGAATCACAATAATGGACTATAATGGGCTAAAATTGCAGTAGGAAAATATTGACCAGAATAAAAGTGCAGATTGGGACGGTCATGCTTGCAGTTGAATTGGGAGCAAGGTGTGATGTGAAATACAAGCAAGGACTGATGGCAGGTATTATGTAGTGGCCTGGGGTGAAGGGGGCCAGGACCCACTAGGACCAGGCCCACCAGGATTTTTCCCAAGGACCTGGTGGGCCTGTCTGGCTGTGGAGGTACAATGAAGGTCCAAGGAAAGAGGCTACAGGCTTTAATAGTATTTCTAATTCACAAGGCTTTTGAGTATGGAGTTGTTATATTTTTATCTCCAGAATAGTGTATTTGATATTTCTTGTTACAGACCTTGATATATAAAGATTCCCTTGCAGTTCCCGTGCAAGAGTGCTAGTCCTTGGTAAAAGGTTCTTTGTTGTACATGATGTATTTGAGTCTGTATTTTTATTAGTGTCAGCATTTAGAGTAATATCAACTTTTGATGGATTTATCTGTTATTAACTCACTGAAATGAACTGGGTGTTGGGGTCTAGGGATAGACATAATGGGCCACATTCAATTCAAGGAGGAAAACTTTTCTCCTGATTCAATTCTAGATTTTCCTATGGGCTTTAATGGAATTTTAAATGGTAAACCATGAGATACATTTTTTCTCCTCTTAACTACTTGTCTGTTCTACCTCTGTTATTTCTGTGATAATTTTACAGTACATTGTGCTGTATATGAGACCTCCATAAAAAGCAAAGTAAATTATAGGTATGCCATTTAAACCTATTAGAGATTCAATGATTGTTAGAGCTTATTTACTAACATTGGTACAGGTATGGGACCTGTTATCCAGAATGCTTGGGACCTGGGGTTTTCCAGATAACAGATCTTTCCATAATTTGGATCTTCATACCTTAAAATCTACTAGAAAATAATTTAAACTTTAAATAAATCAATAGGCTGGTTTTATTATTAATAATAATAATTAATAATAATAATAATAATCTTAGTTTGGATCAAGTACAAGGTATTGTTTTACTATTACAGAGAAAAAGGAAATAATTTATAAACATTTGGATAAAATTGAGTCTATTGGAGATAGAGGAGACCCCTCTGGATAACAGGTTTCCGGATAATGGATCCTATACCTGTACTAAATTGTGTTGAATTGTGTTAGATAAATTTCCTATACCAATCACCTTGCAATTAGCATTGATCAGTATACTATTACAAGTTAGAGAAACCTGATTGGTTGCTATGGGTAAGAGCCTGGTGCAATTTGGTACCTATGTTATTGAATTTGTCTTAATGTGTTTCCTTCAATAAAACAGTAAAGTGTTTTACAAAGAGAAACAATGGTTCCTAATTACATGTCTGATGTTAAATAGTTGAAAATGTTGAGGAATTGTGGTATTAGACAGATGGTAGATAAGGAATCTTCAGCACAATTTAATTTGTTGCAAATAATTTTACTGATGCTGATCACTGTTTACATAGTAGTAACATAGGTTGTCCATCAAGTTCAACCTTTTATGGCTAAATTAAACCTGCCTAACTGCTAGTTGATCCAGTGGAAGGGAAAACCCCAATTGAAGCCTCTCCACTTGGCCTCAGAGGGGTATACATTCCTTCTGGACTCCAAGATGGCAATTGGAGCAGTCCCTAGATCAACTTTGCACCAAGTGCTATTTACTGTAGAGCGGCTGATGACTTTTGGAAGCTATCTAACATAGTACACAGCCCTTCGTATTTTCTATGTATCGCATTATTTCCATAGCCTTTATATGCTACGCCCATGTGGTACCTTTAAAAAGGCCTATGATGGGCCAATTCTATAAACAAGTTTTTTCTATAGTGCCGATGCACTTGGTGAAACAGACCTGACTACTGTGCTTAGAATTCTGCTAAAATGACTTAATAACTCAAAGTAGCTCTGCCTTTTCTGCAATCTGGGCCATTCCCGTTATGTACAAAATGGTCCTTTACAGTATATGTATATCTGTGTGAATCCTGTGGCCTTTTTTTCATTCATTTCAGTATAGAAGCCAAATGACTGCTTTGTTTGAGATCCAATGATATAGTCAAGCCACCTCCCCTGTATTTTGGACACTGGCCTTCTCTTTTACAATATAAACTTTGAGGAAATTTCCTTTGTGAAACAAGGAGACATATGCCTTTTGTCCATAGAACATAATATCAAACACTCCAGTTCTATTTTAAAAAAGGAAGCTGTTCCAGCTTGTGTGTGATCTTTATTGCACAAAATGAAATGAATGGCTACCCCTCAGGAGATTGCCTTGCTAACATTACCCCTGAAGCCTGAGAAAGCTTTGTAATAAAAGACTATGGGAAAAGAGATGATGCAAACAGATTTTTAAGTTAAATTACAGTATCAGTCCAGCTAAATCGTATGTAGGTGTGGAATCTTTTATACCAAATACTAGGGTTTGTGGTTTTCCAATAAAGTTTATTTTTCAGTGATTTGGTACACCATGCTTAAAGAGATACTGACACCAGAAATTAAACTCTTTTTTATCATAATATTACCTTTGAAAGCTACTTATAACTTTGCCATAAAGTATTTGCACAATGCTTTTATATTACCTGTCTGATGCCCCATGTTCCTGTATGAGGGGGCTGCCATATTTGTGCAGCAGGAGTCCATTAGCATTAGAAACTGTAACTGACAGGCTGAGATAGGACAGTCAGGTTAGTAGAGAGCTCCTTTAATAGCACTGCAGAGCATTTCATACTTCCAGGGACACAGTTATATTAATATATTAACTGGATTTAGTAGAACAAAAGCTTAATTTTTGCAACTTTTCCTGTATTAGAATTACCAAGGAGAGTCCTTAAAACTTAAAGCAGGGGTAACCAGTGGTGTAACTAGATGTTACTGGGCCCCACAGCAAATTCATTTTATGGCCCCAACATAACCACACGTTGCCCTTTTTTACCAATATATATTGAAATTGCTCATTAATTAGGGTCTCATGGGGCCCCTATACCTCCTGGGCCCCCTGCAGCCGCAGGGTCTGCTTCCTCTGTAGTTACGCCCCTGGGGGTAACCTTTCCACAGATTTGTTAAGGTGGCAGTGAATGCAGGATCTGAAGGTCCCCAATAATACTTAAAACTGGCAGTTTTGGCAGACAAATATTTGCCTGTCTACTGGCACCTTTAATAACCTTCCATTCACAGACTGATCCATGGCTCCTCATGGGCTGCTGACCTTCCCAATATTCCCACCCACCCTCCTAACCTTGCATATATAATTCTCCCATTAATAAGCACGGCATTCATTTAAAAACATTGATGTATGAAGTTAATTTGTCTCTGGACCAGACAGAAGACATATCTGTTGAGAGACTGCAAAAAGGTCATGGGTAATTTTCTCAATGCAGCATTAATCTTTATAGCAAAACGGTTAGACTTCCCATTTTATACAGTCCGTTTATTAAATGCATGCTCTTGATGAAACTTTCATGGTCGCCCTTATGAATCAGATACATAAAACTAACTGAAACCCATGCAATTAAATTAATGTAAGTAGCAGGAGGAAGAAGGACCAATTGGCTACTGCCAGGCCCGGACTGGCAATCTGTGGATTCTGACAAATGCCAGAGGGGCTGCTATAAGGTGCCATAGAAAGTCAGTATTTAGTGGGCTGGTGGGGGCTGTTTGGGCCTCTGTGTGGGCTGATTGGGCCTCTGTGTACCTGAAATGCCAGGGCCTATTTTAATTCTCAGTCCGGACCTGGCTACTGCCCAGTAATATTTCAATATCTATATATATATATATATATATATATATATATATATATATATATAGACAAATACAAGATTCCTCTGCACTCAACCCATTATCAATATATTTAAGACAGCGACATTTTGTGCATACTGCTACTGAAAAATGCCTTACCCTTTAAACAAAACAGGGATTGTTTGTCCATATATTGCAATATATTTAAGCTGGCCAACTACGTCAAAGTCATCCCATATCTGGCCAGTCCTATGCTCAATTTTCATCTGATTCATTAAGAATTCTATGGTTTAATTATACATTTTATAAAAGGGACGAATACGTTTTACCTGCAACTTACTAGCTGCTTTCAAAGTAAAACTCCCAAACTTGGCTGCCCTTTTATTAGACACCAGTGGGATCACCTGACTATAGTTGGAGGGGGTGGGAGCTACAACATGGAGCTGGTCACTGCTCTTGTAGAACTATAACAAACAAGGGAAAGTTGTGCTCACCACTAGTTTTTAAAAACATTAGGCGGGGGTGCAATGAGGATGTGACCACAAAACAAAACAGGGATTGTTTGTCCATATATTGACGTAGTTGGCCAGCTTAAATATATTGCAATATATGGACAAACAATCCCTGTTTTGTTTAAAGGGTAAGGCATTTTTCAGTAGCAGTATGCACAAAATGTCACTGTCTTAAATATATTGATAATGGGTTGAGTGCAGAGGAATCTTGTATTTGTCTATATGTATTTTGTGGTCACATCCTCATTGCACCCCCGCCTAATGTTTTTAAAAACTAGTGGTGAGCACAACTTTCCCTTGTTTGTTATAGTTCTACAAGAGCAGTGACCAGCTCCATGTTGTAGCTCCCACCCCCTCCAACTATAGTCAGGTGATCCCACTGGTGTCTAATAAAAGGGCAGCCAAGTTTGGGAGTTTTACTTTGAAAGCAGCTAGTAAGTTGCAGGTAAAACGTATTCGTCCCTTTTATAAAATGTATAATTAAACCATAGAATTCTTAATGAATCAGATGAAAATTGAGCATAGGACTGGCCAGATATGGGATGACTTTGACGTAGTTGGCCAGCTTAAATATATTGCAATATATGGACAAACAATCCCTGTTTTGTTTAAAGGGTAAGGCATTTTTTCAGTAGCAGTATGCACAAAATGTCTCTGTCTTAAATATATTGATAATGGGTTGAGTGCAGAGGAATCTTGTATTTGTCTATATGTATTTTGTGGTCACATCCTCATTGCACCCCCGCCTAATGTTTTATATATATATATATATATATATATATATATATATATATATATTTATTGAGGCATAAACACTGTGCATGAGCTTTGGAAGAAGAGTTGGGAGCTTTGCTGATCACCTGCTGAATTGGGTGGTGGTTTTTACTAGTGATGAAAAATACTGCAATATTGCTGGGCTTATTTTTTAAGAGAAAAGCAACTAAAATACCATATTTTTATTCCAAGAACTAATCTGAATGCATCAATAGTAGTTCTATTCCTTATAAACATCATATCACTGAAGTAGAAATCATACTATGTGCAAGGAACTGATATAGAACTGTTGTACTTGTAATTGCTCTAAATCCCAAGATTATTCATTAATTAGTATAAGAATATACATACATTCTAGTGTGTCAAGATGTGCCTTTTTGCAGCTTATTTCTCCCACAGGCAGCCACTGATGCATAGTGATCACTTGAATCCAATTGCCTATGCATTATGTATAGACTCCTTACAGCGCATACATAATTATTTGCATGTGACATAGTGAGACAGTGAGAGCTGTCATAGGGAAGATATTATCTTATCATGCAAGGCAGCTTATTCTTCAATGCTACGCGCACACCTATATACGCAAATATCAACATACTCCCACACTGACACATATACACATACAGACTAATATGTTCAGTGACTAATCATTAATTACTAGTTGGATAATCATATACCAAAACATAAGCACAGATTAAAGAAATAACATGCTAAGTCTGACACAGTCATCACTCCACAAGCTGATGTATATACACACACATTAGATAGATGATAGATACCTATTGCTAGACTGACAAATAGATGATAGGTGATGGATAGATAGATAGATAGATAGATAGATAGATAGATAGATAGATAGATAGATAGATAGATAGATACATAGATACATAGATAGATACATAGATACATAGATACATAGATACATAGATACATAGATACATAGATACATAGATACATAGATACATAGATACATAGATAGCTAGAGATAATCAATATATCAAGAGATAGATGGATTATAGATCAATAATAGGTAGATAGAGATAGATAGATCAATAGATAGATGTGTGATAGACCTAGGGGCACATTTACTAAGGGTTGAATATCGAGGGTTAATTAACCGTCGATATTCGACTATCGAAGTAAAATCCTTCGACTTCAAATATCAAAGTCTAAGGATTTACCGCACATACTTCGATCAAACGATCAAAGGAAAATCGTTCAATCGAACGATTAAATCCTTCGAATCGAATGATTCGCAGGATTTTAATCCATCGATCGAACGATTTTCCTTCGATCAGAAAAAGCACAGCAAACTTATAGGGAAGGCCCCCATAGAAGCTCGGTAGGTTTAAAGTGGCGAAGTAGGTTGTCGAAGTTTTTTTTAAAGAGACAGTACTTCGACTATCGAATAGTCGAACGATTTTTAGTACGAATCGTTCGATTCAAAGTCGTAGTCAAAGGTCGAAGTAGCCTATTCGATGGTCGAAGTACCCAAAAAAAAACTTCGAAATTCAACGTTTTTTTACTTCGAATCCTTCACTCGAGCCTAGTAAATGTGCCCCCTGGAGTACAGGTATTTGACATGCACACATTTTGTCATGGAACAGTGTTGGCACCGTGGGGGATTCAGGGACCGTATTGTTATGATGCTGCAGCTGTAGGAAATATGTCACGGGTCATTGACATAACAGACCAAGCTGAATATTGTATTCCTTTATAAGAAATGCTGAGCTTCAGTCTCAAGGGTGGATTTTGTATCATAAGGCTGGCTAGAAGAGTATTAAGGCCGCCCACAAGCCAGACCTGAGTTTCACCTGCAACAAACCTATTCCTTCATTCAAATCTCAGTCTGTTGGAAATTTGCTTTTTAATTGTGAAAGAGAACTGGTGTTTGAAATGGCCCAGCGTGTAACCCCCTGCAAGCTGGCAATATCATGTAAGTGCTCATGTGGTTAGACAGTTTTGCTCAATAAGCATAGACAATAGTCTTTTCTTCTGAAGGCAAAACATAACTCTGATTTTTTTGTATCCATTAAGAAAATATTAATTGGTGAATGTATAATAGGAATAGTGTATAGCCTACAGCTATGCCACCACCTCCAATGCAGATTAAAACTTCCACTTCTACTGTGTGAGCCCTCAATTTCAATAACCAATTAGCAAAGAATTCAGGGAGAGTGTGACCCCAGACCTTAACTGCTAAAAATGGTTTAGTGACATGTCTTGAGTCACATGGGACTCTTGCCAAAATGCACACAAAGAATTCTGTGCAGCTCATACACCATGAGTTCATTATAAAGTAATAATGGAAGAGCACACACTGGACACATTGACAACTATTGTGAAGCAGCATCTATAGGATAAGGCTATGTCTACTTTTCAATCATAAATGGTGGTCACAAAAGTATGAATTGGCTTTACTGTATTATGTTTTGAGAATTACAGAGCAAAGTGCTCATTTACTATTGTTATGGATAAAAGTGTAAAACGAACCATTAGTGCCCATGAACAAAGCAGTATTGGTCAATGAGATCTGTGCTAAATGGTGAACATGGTAACGTTGTAGAAAGTAAACTCTATACAAAACCAACATCGGGTAATAATTTAGTGCAGACAGGAAGTTGTCATCCGTATCATACAATAAAGTGAACAGTGAAAAATAAAAATAGACAACATACAAAATGTAGTGGGAATGATGTACTTTTTTTTTCCACTGAATACAGTAAATAATTTAATCAAGTAAAATTCATTATGCACAAATATTTGTCTATTCTATATGGCGGTCATAAATTAAAAACAATTTTAGATAATACAGAAATGAAATGTGTTTCCCGTAGGGCCCCAATACTGCCCAATATTTTGTCACCGAGTCTTTGGATCACAGACAGGCAGCAAAATAATTGTTATTAATAATTAAAGCTCTGAAGGGGCTTTTAGGTGTGAAACAACTCATCTTTGTAGGGGAATTTCTTAGTCAATAATTTGAAATATAGGTATTGGTCTGCAGTAGGATTTAACTGCTTTCCATTCTTTCCCTTTAACAATTCCTCTAGGGGGAGTGCTTGAGTAAAAATGTTTGCTGCTTTTTGATTGGACAGAGATTGTCATGTGATTTTATCATTGTGTATTTAAACTTTTTCGAATTAGACATCATTTAGCCTATTTGAATTGAAGCAGAAGCATTGAAGTGAGTGTGCCATTTGTTACTATTTTTGTGGATATGTGATGAAAGCTCTTTAAGTGCAGCAGAGCTAACATTTGAGCACCTCTTTATCTTGATCTACACATAAGAAGGATAAAAGTTTAGCGGAAGAAAAAATTGACATTTTGTACCTATCATTTAGCCTATGATTAAGGACTAGTTGAGTCAGAAACGCGTCAGGCAGTGACGCGTCTACATGTTCTTATGTAATTTTTCTAATAGTGAACAATAAAGGATAAACATTTTTAATGGAGGTGCAGTCTACATCTTTCTGACCTTGATCTGTGCAATTTTATTAGGACGAACACTAAGCACCGGATACTAAAGAGGGGACTAAAATGATGCAACATTACTGGAGCGGTCTTTTCCTATGTTTATCTGTGCTGGCCCCACTGTGCAGAGAGCAGAGCTGTCCCAACGCAATGTACAGAATGGTGTCACATGGATGGGTCTATCATTTACGTCACATTTATCATTTTTGCTGCATGAGCCCTGTACCCGTTACCCCCAGCTTCGCCACCGGCTGGGGGAATTTCTTATTTTTCTTTGAAAAGTTAAATGACCTCTCCCCTCTGGTGGCTGCCCTGTAAACCCTGTGGTCGGAAATATGTAGTGCTTCAATAAAACTTAGGGATGAACCGAATCCAGGATTCGGTTTGGGATTCGGCCTTTTTAAGCAGGATTCGGATTCAGACGAATCCTTCTGTCCGGCCGAATCCGAATCCTCATTTGCATATGCAAATTAGGGGTGGGGAGGGGAATCGCGGGACTTTTTGTCATAAAACAAGGAAGTAAAAAATATTTTCCCCTTCCCGCATTTGCAAATTAGGGTTCAGATTCGGCCGGACAGAAGGATTCGGCTGAATCCGAATCCTGCTTAAAAATTAGGGTCCGCATTAGGGTTCGCATTCGGTTCGGTATTCGGCCGAATCTTATATGAAGGATTCGGGGGTTCGACCGAATCCAAAATAGTGGATTCGGTGCATCCCTTATAAAACTACACTGATTTTCATTGGAAGGCTCTCCAGTATCTCTCACTACTTATGGTACAGATGTAGAGGTGGCTACTCCATTAATTGTTGAAGAAGCTAATTGAAACAAACTAGACTAGAGAAGGATCAGTTGGACAGCATTAGCTTATATTATCACTTTATTTGTCCTGTAACGTTGGGATGTTTTTGAGTGCCTGCTTATTTTTGGTGATACTGTTTTTATGTGTCCTCCATGCATTTTGCTATTGTTTGTGTAGGGGACATGAGGAATCCTTCCCCTGTTTGTCTGCCTGTGACATCATCCAGCCCAGTTGCATGCTGGATAGCAATCCGATTGGCTGGGAACCCCAGTGCATCCTTGGGAGAAAGGGTGTGCCTGACTTTGGAGCCAAATGCACGGGGTCTCCCAGATAGAGAGCAGAGAGAGCCAGCATGGGTAGCTGTAAAACTGTAACGTACAGAGAAGAAGCTGTTGAATCTGGGGAGATTGAGCCATTGGGAAATGGCCATGAAACAGCCAAATGTCTAGCAACATAAGGGCCCACTGACACCTTGGCCCACCGGGACTTTTCCTGGTATCCCAGTGGCCCAGTCCGACACTGCTCTCAGAGGAATTCACACTGGAGATCACACACAGCTCTGCAGCAGAATCAATCTCGCTAGTGGCACCTTTCTCCTTCTGAGTTTTTAGCCGTTTGGCAGGGGTTTTGCCAAACGGCTAGAAAACGTAGAAGGAGAAAGGTGCCACTAGCGAGATTGATTCTGCTGCAGAGCTGCGTGTTATCTCCAGTGTGAATTCCTCTGAGAGCAGTGTCGGACTGGCTCACCGGGATACCAGGAAAAGTCCCAATGGGCCAAGGTGTCAGTGGTGCTAGACATTTGGCTGTTTCATGGCCATTCCCAAAGAATATGAGAACAAAGAGGCTAAATAGATGGAATAATAGATAACAGTATGTAAAAGAAAGAGACTAGAAGAATAGAGGTTGAGTGAGGAGATGAAGAATAATAGTACTGAGAGTGGACCCCTGGTCTAAAATTAATTGGTGGGCCCCTAGTCAACGGTTTTTGGGTGGGCCCCTGGTGTCCCAGTACGACACTGTCTGAGAGCACCCCGGTGAGTAAGCCACCCAAGGGAGGATCTTGGCACAGATACAAGTGTGGGCCCCCACAGTGAAGACAGGTCTTAACCCTTTACCTGCTACGAGGGAGCTGTGCGAACTTCAAAAGGGAGAGGTACTTTTGGAGAATAAGGTACCTCTACTTGTGGAATAAGAACTATGGGGAAGGGACAATCATTTGAACTGTGTGGTTATTAACCCCTTCCGGAGGATTGGGACTGTGATATTTACCAAGGACTGTGTAAAAGCAACAGTTAAGCGCCTAATAGTGGTTTAGGTAGTGCCCCACGTGTCCCCAGTGTAGGAGTGAAGTGTGTTTTATTTGCCCCAGTGGTAAACTGTTTATATAAAGTTTATATTTATTCAATTGCAAACTGTGTGTTTTATTATTCCTAGTGGAACCCCCCTGAGGTGTGTTCCTCAGTGTTCACTAGGTGGAGGCACTGTAAATCTCAGTTCCCAGTACTGTTCATATGCAAAGGGACTCAGGGCCCCTCGATAGCCAAGGGTAAGTTGCTATTTAAAGAGACAGTTTTGTCGCAGGAAAGATATGTCTGATCCGTGTCTATGTATATTTGTCTTCTGCTGTAAATCTATATTTTAGCAATGACTCCACTGGGGATAATTTCAAGAGTTAAGTGTATGATGATATTTACCCTAGTCCAGTTACATACTCTGTATTGATATGTACTTCAGGTGCATATCTTGCTATATAATGGTATAACCCCCAATCCAGTTGCATATCCTGCCATATATTGGTTTATATACCCTAGTCCTAATTAATGAGTTGGCACAATTCTACCACTACAAGTGAGCACAAATGAGATGAGGAAGGATACCATTTAACTAATTTATTTAGAACCAGATTACAACTCCTGCATATATAAAACTTTCTGTGAATTTAGAACAGAGATTTTCCAGCTTTTCTTTGGCACTCTAAGGAAATGGGTGTTTAGAATCCTAAAGAAAAAAATGCAGTAAGAGCATATGTAAATATGTCAGCATTCCTAGAATTACAAAGTAGCTGTTTTAAGACCGAGTAATATCCATAATAGTTGTGATTATGAATTCTGTATTAGTCATGGGAGGGTACAGTATATTAAGTGAATTTGAATTTCACTTAAAAACATAATCTTTTCCTGCAGTGGCTAATATTTAATTATATATGTATTTAAATATATATAAAATGAATACCTATTCTTAAGAAATCAGCTAAAAATATTGTGGATTGTTTTTAAAATAAACATTATTTTATATATTGCAATTTTAAAAAAAAACAACCATTGTGTATCTGTAGTAATAAGTCAAATCAACTGGACTTGCTGTTTTTTTCTTTTTCTTGAAGATGTTTCACCAGCAGTCATCCCACTGGCTTTCTCAGGTCAGGATGACTTGTAAATAAGATGTTTCTGTAATAAATACCCTGGAATGTTGCTCCAATCAGCATACTCTGTTTATCATAATCCACAAGGATGTCATGAAGTTAGGTGTTGATTGTATTAGCAGGATTGGAACTTTGAGGTGTTATTGCATTGCAGTGCTTTGGGTTGGGTCTTTTGGGTGAACCAGTTGCTGCCTCAGTGTGTTGCTGGGTTTAAAAGAGATAGGGATGTGGTGTTAATAAAAAATCCTTCTAAGTTTTTCCAACACCCCAGCTATATATGGGAGGATCAAGTTCTTTTGTCTGTTTGTTTTCCACCATCAACTGTAGTCTTATTGTTATTGCATCTTTTTCTACTGGTTTTCACAAAAGGATACCCACACGTCTTTAGGGACCCTCATCTATTGTCTGCCATATACAATGCTGTTTTGGCACCTCTCCCTGGAACGTTTAATAACACCTGAAAGCTCCAATCATGCTAATACAATCATCACTTAACTTCATGAGATCCTCGCTGATTATGATAAACAGACTATGTGGATTTGAACACCGTTCCAGGATATTTATTCCAGGATATTTATTCCAGAAAGATCCTATAAATTTTGAGAAAGCTAGTTGGTGAAACGTCTTTCACCAAAGACTTAGTTCTACAGATATATTATGACCTGAATGAATGAAAATCTTCACAAACATCAACCATTGTGTATATCTTGGGGGGTATAGGAGCCCCACATCCCTGTTAAAGGGCACCTATCAGTGGAAATAATTTTCTCCCCACTAGAGGTGCAAATTAATAGGGCCCAGTGGCGTAACTGCCGGGGGAGCAGGGGTGCAATTAGGCCAGGGCCCGCATCCCCTCAGGGCCCCCCGGCAGCTCAAGCGCCACTGATTCCGGGCGTATGGAGGGGGGCGGGGGCCCTGCTGCACGTCCCGCGCCAGGGCCCGTCCCCCTCTAGTTACATTGCTGATAGGGCCCATACTCTAGCTGGAAGGAAACAGTATCATTATATGCCAAAAAAAAGTCCTCCTAATGACTGCTATGGTATTGTTTCCCCCAACTAGAGTGTTGGCTCTAGCAGCCTACACTTCCAATTGCGGGAACAATTTTCTACCTATAGGTGTCTTTTATTACCACTGCTATTTGCTCTGTATGGAAAATAGGCCAATATCCTGCCTCTTCTGTGTATCTACTCCAGTCCACCCTGGAACTGCCATGCTTACTGCCATACACACAAAGCATTTACACATTTGCCATCACAACACTATGCAACAAGTACCTCTTTCTTTTAAAATGTGCTGCTTAATTGTAGCTTTCAACATGATTGCTATTCCTACTGTTACCACGTATTGTCTGTAAATTATACATACAGGATTAATAGTTAACAAATACAAAATATTCTTCTTTGGGGTCCACATATAGCAAATCAGAAATAAAATTATTATTCCTGAAACCACAGATTCAACAGATGCAGCAGATGGGCACGGTTCTTATTAATTATAAGAAGAGACTGAAACTAAAGTATGAAAGAATACATTATAATGAATGAAATTCTGCGCAGGCTGCAATTCTCTGAACTTGAGAACATTACCATCCGTACCATTTCCATTACAGTATGAATATACAAATAACTCAATTTTCCCTTTTATCTTGGCAAAAGAAACAATTCAATGAATTCTTAAAACTGTAGGTACTGAGTGGCAAGTATTATCATTATTCTCTCCAAGCTGGAATGATTTTTGTTCTTCTGGAATTTCTATTTCAATATTCAGTATTCAGAGAGGCTCATTTTATTATAGAACTGTTTGGGAATCTTAAACAGAAAGGTTTGGAGAAAAAAAAATATAGATTTTTTCCCCCAGCAGTTAGAACCACTGTCATGTGTGGATTTCTTAGCAGCCTACGAGAGTCCAAACCACGGACTTGTTTAACCACAGCCCAAAATGACATGGATTGAATGCTCTGTAAGGCTACAAATGTATTTTATTACTCATCTTTCTATTCAGACCGTCTCCGATTCATATTCCAGTCTCTTATTTAAATCAATGCATGGTTGCTAGAGTACTTTGGACCTTAGAAACCAGATGGCTGAAATTGCAAACTGGAGAGCCGCTGAATAAAAAGCTAAATAACTCAAAAACCACAATTAATAAAAAATGAAAACCAATTGCAAATTGTCACAGAATATCACTCTCTATATCCTACTTAAAGTTAATTTAAAGGTGAACGACTCATTTTTGCTGTAAATCAGGCAAAAAAATCATGCTTACAAATGTTTCATGGTTGCAGTAGTGATGAGCGAATCTATCCTGTTTCGCTTCGCCTAAAAATTTGTGAAGCTGCGCAAAAATTTGTGAGACAGCGAATCGAATTCATGAAAAGAATTAAAGTCAATGGGCGTTTTTTTTCTTATGGTGACTTTTTGTCCAAACGCATTAAAGTCAATGGGCGTTTTTTCTTGCGGGAGTTTTTATCTGCAACTTTTTTGTCCCTGTGAATTTTTCTGAGGCAAATTTTTGCCGCAGTTTCGCAAAAAAGAACACAGATGGTGAAATGTGGAATTTCACTGTGACTCCATGGCATGTGAAAAAGTTGCCCATCAGTAGTTACCAGCACTTTGTACTGTACGATGCCAGTAAATCCCCATATTGTGTGAGGCCAGGGGGCACCTAGATGGATATGACAAGAAACTGCAGTTATCATTCTGTGTGTGTGGGCAGAGCTGTGAAAGTTTTGGTCCTGGGGGGCTTGTTTCTTGTACACCTCCATCTTACTGTGTTTATTAAATAGAACCAATTAGAGCATGCCCACCAATCATCAGTTCCATGATATTTGCAAAAGTACGTTGTGCTAATACAATGAATGCAGAAGAAATGCAGCTTTTTGTGCTAGAAATAAATGCCAGCAGCATCCCATTCCATTTTTTGCCAAAAAAAAATATTTTTGCCCCCACATTTCTAAACACCATGACAAATAGCAAAAGACACCTACTGACTCTAATACCATTGGCAAGGTTTGTGTAATAAAGCTTTGGCCTTATTTACATTATATAGAATTCACAGACTTTCTCTTCTTCTTGGATATGCTGCAATTATGGTTGGCTCCTTGATGCTGCACTGCTCAAAAGTTAAAAAGTTAAAATGCTAGTGTTCTTCCTGTTGATTAAAATAAATGGTCTGCCATTTCTGGGGCTTTAGTCAAGTTATAGAAAATGAAAGGTCTGATGGTGCCCCCAACCCCATCTTAGCAAGCTCTGAGCAAATGACCATTTTTGCTCATTTAGTAAAAATACTCTGTAATAAAGATCTTTTTTGAAAGCAGGGCCATATTTGCAGTGGCAGATTTACATAAATGCAATCCGGGCCCTTAATTTCAATGTGAACCAGTGCTGGGGGAAAGGGGGGGCTTAGGGTAAAGGTGAAGGGCCCTTAGGGTTAATGACGGTGGGGTGGCGTCAGGGGGGTTATGAGGATCCAAGGAGGAGAATAGTCGGAACCAGTAGGCAACTGCAGAGGATATAGAGATGTTTAAATGCAAGTTGGAGATACAATTGGGAAGTAAGGGAATTACAAACTGACTTTTTTGTATTGCTGATAAATTCATAATATCAACCTTGTCTTAGCAGGTGACTTAGGAGCTCACAGAACCAGGATACAACCTAGGTCAAAGGGAAGATATAATCTGCGTACATTATTATTTCATACATTTTTTTAAACATGCATTTGTCCCCTTTAAAAAGACTCTGTTTTTAATTATTTGCCATAAACAAAAGTATACGTATATTTGTAAAAACATTGTCACATTCTGCGCTGGACTGGACCATAAGAAGACAATAATTAGAATACAGAGAGCCGTGCTTTCATCGCTGTCCAGAGCATCTGCACCAATTCCACTTTCCAGGGACATTAGCAGAGAGTTTCCTTTGCAGTTAGTTTGGTCTAGTTGAGCCACCTAGTGGCAGAACCGTTGATACAGTATGTCTGGATTTCTTAGCTATAGTAAAAAGCTGGGATCCCAAACCTTTTTTACCCATGAGCCACATTCAGATGTAAATAAAAGATGGAGCAATGCAAGCATTCAAAAAGTTTGTGGGGATGCCAATTATGGGCTGTGGTTGGCTATTTGGTAGCTCCTATGTGGACTGGCAGCCTACAGGAGACTCTGTTTGGCAGTACACCTGGTTTTTATGCAACCAAAACTTGCCACCAAGCCAGGAATTCAAATATAAGCACTTGCTTTGAAGCCACTGGGAGCAAAATCCAGGGGGTTGTGAGCAACATGTTACTCATGAGCCACTGGTTGAGGGCCACTGGTATTAAGCATAATGATCAGTATAAAAAATAGTTTGCCTTGAATGAAAAGATTCTGGCCAGTTAGTCTGACGTCAGTGGTAGGAAAGCATTTCGAAGGGTTAATAAAGGATAAGATACTGGACTTTATAGCAAATCTTGTGCCAGCATGGTTTTATGCGTAATAGATCTTGCCAGACTAACTTAATTGCTTTTTATGAGAAGGTAAGTAGAGACCTCGATTCTGGGATGGCAGTGGATGTGATTTACTTAGACTTTGCTAAAGCATTTGATACAGTGCCACACAAAAGGTTACTGGTTAAATTAAGGAATGTTGGCCTGGAACATAGTATTTGTACCTGGATAGAGAACTGGCTAAAAGATAGACTACAAAGAGTGGTGGTAAATGGAACATTTTCTAATTTGTTTATTAATTACCTGGAGGTGGGCATTGAAAGTACTGTTTCTATTTTTGCAGATGATACTAAATTGTGCAGAACTATAGGTTCCATGCAGGATGCTGCCACTTTGCAGAGTGATTTGTCTAAACTGGGAAACTGGGCAGCAAACTGGAAAATGAGGTTCAATGTTGATAAATGCAAGGTTATGCACTTTGGAAATAATATAAATGCAAGTTATACACTAAATGGCAGTGTATTGGGAGTTTCCTTAAATGAGAAGGATCTTGGGTTTTTTTGTAGATAACAAGTTGTCTAATTCTGGGCAGTGTCATTCTGTGGCTACTAAAGCAAATAAAGTTCTGTCTTGCCCTGGGCCCCCAGTCCGACCCTGCAGTGCACTAATACATAGGGGAAATTAGCATCCTGGACTTATGGACTTAACCTGGAATTATGGCCAATGTAAATATCACACACTTTCATTATATAATATTATATTGGACTTTTATGATAATAAGGTTTATATGGGGTTATAAATTCACATGATGGTATCACATGATGTGTATGGTATTTAAGTGGGTTTTTGGTTTACTATGGTGTAATTCACCTGAGAAATAGGTTGGTCCCCAAAAGCTTGTGTCATGGTTTTCTGCAATAAAATGCAGTTTCCAGTGTCGGCTGGTGTGCTTCATTCCTGTATAACTGTTTATGAAGATTCTCATTGATCCAGGTCATAATGTACAGTATCTAGTAGAATTAAGTCAAAGGCGACTGGACTTTTAGAGTTTTCTTGAAAATATTTCACCACTCATCCGAGTGTCTTCCTCCGTTCAGTTCAGTTCAGTTGAACTGAAGAAGCCAGTGGCTAGCGTAGCAATGGGCTTGGAGGTGCCCATGGGTATTTTAGCAGCATCTAGTCTGGGGCAATTCAGTTCAGTTGAACTGATGAAGCCACTCGGAGGAGTGGTGAAATGTTTTCAAGAAAATTCTAAAAGTCCAGTTGCCTTTAACTTAACTTAATTCTACTAGATACTGAGTCTCATGGATATTGTATTCCTAAAGTGTCCACATGGGGCAGAATTTCCCTTTTGATAAAATGGAAAAATGTCTTCTAAAACACTATGCACACCATACAAACAAAAAGTCATCAAGTGAACAGTTTTGTTCTCATTATAAAGAACATTTAGTAATTCCCTCACTCATTGGCATCTTTATGTGATGCAGTTCTTCACCAGAAGTCCAGCAGGCACCCTGCATAATATAATGGCAGCCAGACACTACTGTGTCCATCCCACCTCTGCTTGTGCAATTGCACTTATATAACTAGATGTTACTGGGCCCCACAGACAATTCAATGAAGTAATTCAAGTAATGCATACTTAATTCAATTAAGTAGATACTATAGTACACTATATGCTTATGTGTATGTCTTTATATAGGCAGTGGGATGGCTCAGATCCCTTTGATTGATGTGGAAGGATAAAATGATGTATACTTTTGTCGCACGTCTCTTTTTTTGTCACGCATCTTTTTTTTTTGTTGTATGTCATTTTTGTTTTGTCCCGAAATAAGCTGCGGGGCATATTTTACATTTTTAATAGGAATTGCACAGATAATAAATCCAGGCGGCTTTGTGGGGGATCGCAGTAAAATCTAAGAGAGTCACAAGCTTGTGTGTCAGTAATGCATTGATCTGGAATAGACTCGAGGGCTGAAGAAGATCAAATGGCAAAACAAAGGTCAGAGCAGGTAGAACAACAACCAAATCCAGGAGCTCGGCACAGGTCAAAGGGGGACACAGTCAAGCCAGGAAAATCACACAAAACAAACAAACAACTGACAAATAAATTGAGCACACTTTCAAACTCGCAATCAAGTGAACAGCTTAAAGCTAGCAGCATTATGGGTGCAGCAATATCTAAACTCTATGCTAAGCATATTAAGATCCAAATCAGTAGCAAGCCCCAGTAAAATGCAGTGTTGGTATAATGTGGGCCATTGTGTAGACATAACCAAATTCAGAAGAAAATAGAAGGCTCGCAAAAACCACACCAGTGCCCTTTAGCACTGAAGATCTGCACCTCTAAAGATGCCCTCAAAACCTCCCAATCTTCTCTACCGATGTTTCCCTGGCTGCACACACTCTGGACAACAGCCAGTTTCCTGATCTTAGAGGTCAACTCACAATATACTGTCTATTTAGAATATAGAATTCACAATGCAAACTAATTTACAAATAACTCGTACAGATTCACATCTGTATGCAGACCTGTCAATTCACCCTAAATTTTTGTCAGTCACAGTGATTGTCACTCACAGTAACAAACCAATGTCAGCAATTTACACCTGAATCCATTGCTTATCCCGCCATTGAAAAGCAAAGAAGTTGTGTCAAAAATCCTCAAAAAGATCTTGAACTGGGAGTGAGATCAGAGATGGCTGGGATTCAAGCTATAGCCTGGGTATAATTTGTTAAATCTGTGGGCATGGCCTGACACACCTGGGCTCTTTCAGATATAGGTTGGCACCTTTTCATGTGCAGGATAGTTTTCTTTAATACTCATATATCTGCATGACTCTTTGCATGTAAGTGCACTGCACCTATTGATACACAGCATTGAGGGAACCCTGGAACTACTGCTTGGTCCAGAGGTGTCAGAGTCCTGCGTAGGTCCAGTTCAGACATAACAGGGAGAAAAATGACTTTTTCACACAGGGAGGGGGGAGGATTGTAAGCCTGCAGTTGACCCGAGTACCCAGGCAGGGTACCTGTGGACTGTCCGCATGGTCAGAGTACCCAGCCTGATGCAGGACTCTATTGCAAGGCTCCTCTACATCAGTAGGTGCAAATTTGGGAACGAGAGGCAGGAAGGACCGTGAGACCTCTCAATGCAACTATAATGAAGTGCAAAGAGCGAATTTTGATGTAATTAACTTTAACAAATGGGGTTTTATGTGCAACTGACTGCGGGGAGTCCTGTACAAATGAAACTGCGTTAGCAGTAAAATGACCCCTGGTGTCACTTAGGGCTGCAGAATACAGTCTCAGGCAGATTAGGGGCTGCGATTTCAGGCAGTTGTTAAGATATACAAGTATTTTTTTATTGAGAAGATGCATAGTTATATGCCAGTATTATCCAGGATACAAATTAAGCTTAAAGGGATACTGTTTGTTTTTTTTAAAACACATCAATTAATAGTGCTGCTCTAGCAGACTTATGAACTGAAATCCATTTTTCAAAAAACTGATTTTTTAATTTAAATTTTAAATCTGACATGGGGCTAGACATTTTCAATTTCAAATGTCTCCCAGAAGCCTAACGACTAGGGATGCACCAAATACTCTATTTGGGATTCGGCCGAATCCCCAAATCCTTGGTGACAGATTTGGCCAAATACCAAACTGAATTCAAATCCTAATTTGCATATACAAATTAGGGGCAGGAAAGGAAAAAGTGGAAAAAATTCTTCTTTTGTGACGAAAAGTCACGTGATTTCCCTACCCACCCCTAATTTACATATGCAAATTCAGATTCGGTTCGGCCAGGCACAAGGATTAGGCCAAATCTGATTCCTGCTGAAAAAGGCCAATCCCGAACCAAATCCTGGATTGGGAGCATCCCTACTAAAAACAGAACAATGGGAAGGTAACCAGATAACAACTCCCTAACACAAGATAACAGCTGCCTGGTAGATCTAAGAACAGCACTCAATAGTAAAATCCAGGTCCCATTGAGACACATTCAGTTACATTGAGTAGGAGAAACAACAGCCTTTCAGAAAGCAGTTCCATCTGCTGGTTCTTTATGAAAGCACATGACCAGGCAAAATGAGCGGAGATGGCGTCTACACACCAATATTACAACTAAAAAAAACATAATTGTTGGTTCTGGAATGAAATTTTATATTGTAGAGTAAATTATTCGCATAGTAAAGAATTTAGAAATAAAAACTACACCATAAAAATCTTGACAGAATCCCTTTAATATGGATAAAATCACCTAGAATACATAGAATCATTATATTAGGAGCTATTTAATGAAACCATATGTTCCACCAGAATATGACCAGTTGAAAGTATCATTTGACCATAATAGTTATAAGGTGCTATGCCTATTTTCGAAATGTACTTTTCCCCACTAGCTTGTTTGTGTTCCTGGGGGCATTTTAACTGTGTTCCCTGAATTTATACATTGCTTGTCTTTTCAGTGATAAATTGTAATTCATTTTTGTACCAGCAAGTGATCACATGAAAACAAATTTGTTCAATGATCTTTTAATGATGCAAAAAAGATCAGACATTCTCTATTAAAGCCAAAATTTGCACACCGTAGTTGCCAGGCAACACCCCAGAAGCCGGAGTAAAAAGGGAAGAATGCCAGCGACAGGGCAGGGTAATAAAAGAGATATCACACAACGGTTTTTAAAGGGTTAAAGGTTCCTGGCAATAATAATTTAATACCGTCATTCAAATGATTGTATTGCTCTTTAGCATAATGCGTTTCAATAAAAAGAAATTAAATTAGACCTAGCTACTCCTAGCTTGTGCCAAACACATAAGGGCTCATTTAAGCACACAGGGCCGTATGCCATATTCTGTAACCATAATATAGCTTTTTTTTTCTCATTATTTCCAGAACTTGCTGTCAAAATCATGCGCATGATTCATTAGGCTCAAGTTTGCTGCACCAAATGATGCGGCCTGCAGTGGGATCCCTGGAATTGGCAGTAGCAGTAATTTCAGAGTTTCCTGCATCAATAGGGGCCCTTGTGCCCCATTCATCAGACAGACTGGGCATGTGCAATGGCGCTTGGCACAAATGTGCATAAAATAATAAACAATTGCTTGGGATCTCTCACCTGAGACCATTTCTCTTAAGTCAAAATGAGTTGACATATATTTTCACTGATTATATGCTTTGACCAGAATTAAGAAACTAATCTTGAACACATCATTTAAGTCATAGCTCTTACAGAAAAAACAGCCCTTTAATATCCTCAAGAAGATGTTTGGTGGCAGCTCATATATTTCAGCTCTCATCTAAAAATATCTTATCCCTATATGCAGACAATGTTGTCTTTTTTCTAGCAGATTTGGGGGGAATCCGAATCCCTAGATG
This sequence comes from Xenopus laevis, assembly GCF_017654675.1. Taxonomy (NCBI): domain Eukaryota; kingdom Metazoa; phylum Chordata; class Amphibia; order Anura; family Pipidae; genus Xenopus; species Xenopus laevis. Next base: position 125,216,184 of record NC_054375.1, on the reverse strand, counting down.
CAGACTTAGATTCCTCCACAAATTTTAGTAAATCTAAATCAACCCTATCCTCATTGGATAACCCCAGTCCTGGAGGCAGCAAAGGAGGCTTGCAATGGGTTTCCCGACTGTATCTAGGCATCACAATTGATATGTCACAGTACTTAGAGGACAACCAAGAAATGATTGTAACAAAATTCAAAATGGCAAGCCCTTAATGGGTGAAGATTCCTCCAATCATCTGGGATGAGAATTAATCTCTTTAAAATGATATTCCTCTCTAAATTTGTGTACCCACTCCTGAACTCTCCAGTGCTCGTCCCAGAAAACTTCTTTTAAAAGGTCAACTCTCTGATTATCTCTTTCATCTGGGTCAACAAAATCCCCCAAATGTCATGGAAATTACTAGTGACTACAGAGGAGAAATGGGGACTGGCGCTCCTCAATTTATATAACTATTACGTGGACAGTCAACATTCAACTCATAGCTGGTTCCACCCAGATGTGGACAACTCCTTGACAATCCTTTATGCAACAATTATTGGATCCCAGGAGGCCCTACAAAATGCCCCTTATAGACGCATTAAAGACTCCCCACCTGTCCCAGAAGTCATGACCATTCCCATTAAATTATGGATTGAAAAGGGTAGGACAGCCCCCCCTCCATCACATGACTCTCCTATAGTCCCATTATCGAAGAACTTCAGCCTCCCACAATTGGGTGGCCTTTGCTGATTTCAGTACTGACTGCTGCTAGGTGTTAAGTATGCAGTGAATTTGATAATAGATGGAACCTTTCCCTTTTTTGAAACAACTGAGAGCCTCCATACAATACCCACATATACAAATGTATAAATACCTACAACTGAGGCATGCTTTTAAGGTGCAGTTTGGTTCTCTATCCATTACATGGTCTAATGGGATGGTTGAGACCAGGCTCTGGGATCCTAACCCTAAAAAACTTCTTTCAGACTTGTATAAATTACTATACAATCCCGAGGAGGCCCCATTCCATTCCAAGTATGGATGATGAAAGAAGCCACAGATAGGATCTATAAATTTTTGATCTCGGCCAGAGTTTGGATAATGCAGTTCAAAGCAATTCACCAATTATATATCACTCCTATGGTATTGTAGGTCAACAGAGGGCCAATATCATAGATGCAAAGCACCTAAAGCTGGCCATAGACATGCACAGGCCCGGACTGGCAATCTGTGTGTTCTGGCAAATGCCAGAGGGGCTGCCATAAGATGCCATAGAAAGTCACTATTTAGTAGGCTGATGAGGGACTATTTGGGCCTCTCTGTACTTGGAATGCCAGGGCCTGTTTTGACTCCCAGTCCAGACCAGGACGTGCAGATACCTGCAATATTGGATGAACGATCGGATGTCCCAATCTCCCGACCTGCCACTAACCTTTCAGATTAAATAAAGTAGTAAAAAAAACTATGTTCTGCCCTGACAGCAATCGTACGAAAGTTATGTCCGACAAAAGCTGGTGACAGTCTCCAACTGGTATCGAAACAAAGATTTGCATGATCATATCTGCACGTCTATGGTCAGTTTAACTCTGGTTTCCTCCATATGATTTGGGACCATAGAATTATCTCTGTTTATTGGAGTGGCATGATAGAGTACATAAATCATTATTTGGATATTAAAGGGGTAAAGACCCCAGAGGAGTGTTTATTAGGTAACTCTATGGAAAGTTTAAAAAGACCTGGCTGCCCTGGTTGGAAGCTAATCCTGAAGGGATACTGCCTGCATCCCTGTATCTGCCAGTTCCTCTAAATCTATTTAGAAAAATATACTTTCTGTCCTCATGACCTGATGTCAATGACGGCTTAAGAAATGTGACAACAATGCTGTATTTTTTAGTGTTGTTAAAAATACATTCCTACACTGTTTTTAAACTTTACCTTTCTTTTCATTATTTCCTCTCATGTCCAATTGCATTTTATTGTCTGCTTGTCTCTGGAAATACCTGCTGTGACCTATCAGGCTCTATTCTTTCTGGCAAATGCTTCCTTTTTTTTTTTTTTTTTATAATCGTTTTTATTGTTTTCAAAACAAAATACAAATAAAAAGAAAAAAGAAAGGTTGGTGGAGAAACAAGTCACAATACTTGGCATTCAGCGCTGTACATATGCATATCCGTACACATGACCAGGTACACAATTTCACAGTACATCACATACATCATAACAATGATACGGAGACAAATCTTACAGATACAGTTTCTCAGGTAGGAGCAGCCCCAAGCCGCAAAGCTTCCACCCATCCCGTCCAGACCGAGTCAAACTTATTTGGTGTGCCTCTTTGGATGTAGACTAACCGTGCCAGTGTAATATGTTCCTGCAGAAGGTTTTTCCACATCTGTACAATGGGGGAGTAACCCGATAACCACTTAAGAGCTATACATTTGCGTGCAAGGAAGAGCGATTCTCTCAGGGATACTAGCACATAGGGGGACTTGGAGAGATATGTAATAACACCTAGCAGGGACACTTTTGGGTTCACAGGTATATGTATTTCAGTTATGTGGGAAAGTTTCTCACAGACTTTCGCCCAAAACGAAGCCACCTCTGTGCAGCTCCACATCAGGTGAAGAAAGTCGGCCCCTGGCAAATGACATTTGGGACAACAGTCATCTGGTCTGATATGAGCCCAGTGCATACGTACAGGCGTAATGTATGCATGATGTAGAATAAGAGTTTGGGAGAATCTACTTCTTACATTAAAGGACACCAGACTGGAAGCCTCCAAAGCTTCCTCCCATTCCTCATCCTCCAAGTCACTCATAGCTGATTCCCACCTTCCTCTGAAATTACCCGCTATACACTTCTTGTTTTTCATTAACACAGAGTAGAGCCATGACAGGGGATGATTTCTGCAGAAGCTAGTGAGGTATTCCAACATATTTTCCAGTGGTGATTTAGATATAACAACTGGGGATAAGGACCATTGAGCCTTAGCAGCCTGTTTAAGTTGGGGCAAATGCTTCCTTAAGACCTCCATGTTTACAGGAGCATATTTAATGTACCCTGATTGATCAGAAGTCAATATACTATGAAGAATCAGCAGCTGTTTTCAACATTCTTTTGTGTCAACTATTTCCTCACTCATTAGCGTGTAAGCTCTTGTGAGCAGGGCCTTTTAATCCTATTTCCAAACCATACGAAGCATGAATTCATTGAATTATAGGACTAGCTTACCGCTTTCCACGGTGCGTCCAGGTGCTCATGCCCCAGACCTTCAGCAAAGGGGAGCAAAACACAAAACTTCAATTATAGACAGGCACCACTCCGGAACACTAAAGTCATTAAGTTAGTAGAATCCAGGAGCCTAAAATTTAAATAACACAAAAAGTCTTTATTTTACATTATGTATAAAAGATAAAAGCCTTACGCGTTTCATGTCTCCCAAGGAACCTACGATTAATTATCCTTGGGGGGACATGAAACGCGTATGGCTTTTATCTATTATACATGATGTAAAATAAAGACTTTTTGTATTGTTTACATTTTGGGCTCCTGGATTCTACTAAATTAATGACTTTGGTGTTCCGGATTGGTGCCTGCCTTTTAATCCTACACTGATTAACATTGTAGGCCATCTCCCATAGAATCCATTTTATCAAGTACAGGTATGGGATCCGTTATCTGGAAACCCAGAAAGTTCAGAATTATGGAAAGATTGTCTCTAATGGACTCCATTGTTTTCAAATAATCCAAATTTAAAAAAAAGATTTCCCTTTTCTCTGTAATAATAAAACGGTATCTTGTACTTGATTCAACTAAGATACAATTAGTCCTTATTGGAAGCAAAAACAGCCTATTGGGGTTATTAAATGTTTAAATGATTTTCTAGTAGACTTAAGGTATGAAGATCCAAATTACAGAAAGATCCCTTATCTGGAAAAACCCAGGTCCCAAGCATTCTGGATAACAGGTCCCATACCTGTATTATAGTGGGACTTTGTGGATTATGAAAGTACAAATATACTGAGAATAACTTTAAAAAAATGCGGAATAAAATACTTATTGCATTTTGTGCACTTTTCAGCCAATTAGATTTGTACTAGAAAAAAAATAAAATATACATTTTTCAGTTGCCACAGAATCATTTCTATCTATTTTTTGAGCTGTTGCTTAATGTAATATTCAGGTTTTTTTTAGATCTCAATTAATGTCAAAGCATGGAACACAATGAAGGCTCATTTTATTATTTAGAGTGAAGAGTGTGGTAATGGGCATGCTGATATCTCCCGAACCTTGATATGTTAATAGCTGGGAATGAATTACTGGGCTCCAGCTGAAATGTTTATGTGGTCCTTTAGTTTCTCTGGCAACAGAGTTAATGAACTCTGTTGCCCAATGGATCTCTCATAGCCAGGTCAGAGGAGCTGGTCCATTGTTGATCATTTATTTTCCAGGCCTTAAAAAAACAGCATGGCCGTAGTGTGCAGTACAGGTATGGAATCCGTTATCCGGAAATAATCTAGACAATGTCGAATTACAGAAAGGCTGTCTCACGTAGACTCCATTTTATCCAAATAATCCAAATTTTTAGAAATGATTTTCTTTTTCTCTCTAATATTAAAACAGCACCTTGTACTTGATCCCAACTAAGATATAATGAATCCTTATTGGAAGCCTATTGGGTTTATTTAATGTTTACATGATTTTCTAGCAGACTTAAGGTATGAAGATCCAAATGAAGGCAAGATCTTTTATCTGGAAAACCCCAGGCCCCGAGCATTCTGAATATCAGGTCCCATACCTGTACTAATAATCATGCCTTTTCAATAAGAATAATAATACTATGGTGTAGGTTATTATGTCATGAATTGTACATATTCAAATAAAGGAAAATTAAACAAAAGGGAAAACATAAATAGATGCTAGGGGTCATTTATAATACCCCGGGGCACACACATTAAGGACAGGCAAAATGTCTGAGAAATGCCTCTCACCTAACGAGGGACAATCGAATCCCACACCTGGCTCATCATCTCCATTCCTATTCTCCCAACCAACTTTCCCTACTGATCACTGAGCTGATGGACTCACAGACAGGCTGGACCTAAAGATAGCGAGACAGGAGAGGTATGTGCATAATGTCCCCTCTGTTGCACCCTAAGCACATGCCTCTTCTGCTAAACCATAGTAACTTCCAGCCCTGGGACAGGCTGAACCTCCTGTATGACGTGCAAATTAGGGAGCAGGTGGTTGGAATGCCTCCCCCATCAGCCCCTCTTGGATCAAGCTCTGCCTGCATTAGGCGGACTTCATTCAAGGGGCCTGCAGGTCTCTGCACTCCCTTTGGCTACTTAGATAAAGCACTTTCTATTATTTACCAATATTTTGACCAGGTTTTTATATACATTTGTTCCATTATGAAATGAAAGGGGTGTTTCACCTTTAAACTAACTTAAAGCATGTTATAGAATGGCTGATTCTAATCAACTTTTCAATTGGTCTTCATTATTTATTTTCTATAGTTTTTCAATTATTTGCCTTCTTCTTCTGACTCTTTCCACCTTTCAAATGGCGGCACTGACCATATATGAAAAAATTGTGGGTCTGCTTTAGGGATGTAGCGAACCGCCGAGTATGTGTTCGCGAACGCCGTTCGCGAACACCGGCAAAAAATGCGAACAGTTCGCGAACAGTTCGCGAACTTCGAACATCCGAAAATCGTTCGATTCGAACGATCGAAGGATTTTTAATCGTTCGATCGAACGATTTTCGTTCGAATCGAACGAAAATCGTTCGATTTTAGCGATCGAATGGTCGAATGGTCGAACGATTTTGACGCGAACGCCTATTGGCGAACGTCGCGCGACGTTCGCGAACTTGCGGCGGACGCGAACAGCCGATGTTCGCGCGAACAAGTTCGCCGCAGAACAGTTCGCTACATCCCTAGTCTGCTTTATAGTAGTTTGTCATCCCCAGTAATTTCTAAATTTGCTGGCTGGACCACAAACTAGCAGGGGGGCCTGAAGGGGGAGGGGGGTTCGGCTTGAGATTGTGTGCCATGCTCCCTCTGAAGATTTTTTTGCTGGGGGGCCTGATCTGAACAAGGTACGCTACTATTCAGGGCCTCTGATATTCATATTCCAATCTGTAATTCAAATCAATACATGGTTGATAGGGTAATTTGGACCCTAGCAACCATATTGCTGAACTTGCAGACTGGAGACTTTTTTCCTGAATTGTCAGATTTTTTCTTGGGAAACCCTGAATTGTTCAGATTATCAAGATAAACCCAGTGCAAACCATAATATCTTCCAATTGGGATATTGAGATCTCCCATCAGTGTCGGACTGGGCCGGAGGGACACCGGGAAAAAACACGGTGGGCCTCTTCCCTCATGGCCGAGCCATGCTCCCCGATCAGGCACCTGGTTGAATTACCGTTCACGCAGGCGCACGCCACACCAGCATTCGTGCAGGCGCACCCGAACTGGCTTTCACTGATGCGCACAGAGAGAAGCCAGGAGGGGCCCCTGGTGACTACCTGGAGGGGCTTCATGTGGCAGTCTTGGTGGGCCTCCATTACTCCAGTCCACCCCTGTCTCCCATTAAATTATACATGACCTTGACAGGTCTGAGATTTCCAGATTCTGGCTTTTTGCAGCATCGGGGTATAATAAATCTCTAAAAATTCAAGGTTTTTTTTCCCCAAAAACTGACCAGATAAATTCATGGTTTAGTAAATAACCCCCTAAGAGTGAATTACTGCCCCAGGGGCATACACGCAAGAGCATTACGGTGCATAAAACCCTTAGTGCTTACATAGCACTTGTGCTATTCGCATTTTCTGTTCTCTGCACTTTGTACTGGATAAAAAAAATCTGACGCTTGGTGCAGAGAGTAGCTTTAGAAGCTGTCACTCCCTACCTTGTGCATGCAAATGATGTGTAAGTTAAGGACGGGCAGAGGGTGGGTGAATGGACATCTACATGCCTCCCCCCGCCCGCCTCACTTGGATCCTGTGCTGATTAATGCAGTCCCATAGCCATAGACCATGTGATTCATCAGACAGACTGGGCATGTGCAATGGCGCTTGGCACAAAATGATCAGCCATTGCTCTCTCACTGGGCTAAAGCTTGCATCTGTTACTGACACCAATTCCCTTAATTCAAAATGAGCTGAATTATATCTTCACTGTTTATATACTTTGACCAGTATTAAGAAACTAATGGACACATCATTTGAGTCAAAGCTCTTGCAGACTTTCACAAAAGGGCACGTTAGTATCCTCAAGGAGATGTTTGGGGACAGCTCGGATATTAAGTTTACCCACATTTTACATGATTTTTTGGTGGTCCCAGCTATATATAATACTGAATACATTTTCTTGATTTACACCATTTTTTTCCTGATCCCCTAAAAAATTTAATATGGGGGTTCTGCTGTATTAATATGTATTATTATATTCATTTTATATTTTGCTGTAGCAAGATGAACATTCTACATTTTATTCTTTCTTCCCATCAAACTAAGGCCTACTGGAAGGAAATACTGCACCTATGCTAAGGCAGAAATCAAAACCTAAATAACCACTATTGCCATTTTGCACCAATAACCAATAAAATATTTCCAGATTCCCCAAACAGTCGAAATGCAATTTACACAAAACCTTCACAGCAGCAACAGCGGCAGCACCATGGCAGCCAAAAAATCCAGTCCAAATCTGCACTGCAATCAAGATGTCACCTCCTGTTCTTCCACTAGGGGGAAATCTAAGTAAACGGATGACTGATGTTGCTGTTTATGTGAGCAAGAACACAGTTACATTCACAATTACAGTCATGACTTTATTAAAAATACTTATTTAAAACATTATTAAAGCTAGTATGGAATTCATAGTTTTGCAACAAACTGAAGTTGTCGAGGCCTCTCATTCATGACAAGCTAAATACTGTAATACTATAATTAAATGGGACATTAAAAAAAAAATGTTTTTTCCCTAATAAAAGAAGGTGCAACTTTCTAGTATGCAATAATTAGAAACGTTCATTGCTTTAAAGCTATTTGTAAATGTAATTTGCAGAAGTCAGCTCTCCTTCAACCAAGACTTCATTTCCCACAATGCTGTGCCTGCTTCTTCATAGGTCGGTTAGTCAGGTGGCTTCTGCTACATTGCTTTAATGGTCAGAACCAGCAGTACAGAGAATACCAAGTTACGGACAGTAACTGCTTCTAAAACCATTGAAAATGAAGGTATATTGGAATACCATAAAATTTGCAACGATGTCAGCGTACAAGCAGAAAGGGGTTAACGCTTAATTTCTTTGCATACCGAAGAAATCCACTTAACTATATTTTATTTGTGGCATCTTAACCAATATGCATCTCTCCAGGAATCAATGGCACTGCCTGAGAGCCATTATATTAAAGCAGTTGTTAATACCATGGGGACAGAAACTTAGTGTTAGTACCATTAACCTTAGTAAGGTTACATCTAGAAACTGGAACAGCAAAAGAATATAATTTATTTTGCATACGGGGTCATTTATGACTTCCTTGGCACCATTTGCACATTGGCTCCATGCCTTGCAGAATTGTGGCAGGTCTCTTTTGCATATTAGCATCCCCTCTCCTACCCCCTACACTCCAGTTTTAATTAGACCTCCCAGTTAGGAAGTGGCAGGAGACACAGGCTGCTATGAGGCCAGAGTTGGACCTGGCCAGCAGGATACTGGGGGAAAACACGGTGGTCCCAGCGTTCATAATCCCTGCCAACCCACATCTGGTCTCCTACCCAGACTGCTCCCTCTCCCCGGTCAAACCCATCACAGGGAAGAGGGAAGTATGCATTGCCATCACACAGTGGGTGGATGGGAGTGGTGCGTAGTTGGGCTCTAGGAGAAGGGCCCTTTAGTTTGCATGAAGAGCCCTGACAGTCAAACTCCCAGTAGTCCCCAGATGCACCAGTCTGACCCTGAATGGGGCCCTGTCCTTACTACCTTCCCTATGGATTTCTATCCAGTGAGAGGAGCAGAGTGCATCATTTCCAAGGGTGCACTTTCTAGCACTCGTGCAATAAGGAAAAGTAAATGGAGTCATTAGTGTTCATGCTCTGTGGAACTCCATTAATCATCACATGTATGTATAATAAAGAAATAGATACTGCCCACTATCCCTGATTAGACAATATCTATAGATGGCATATCCTTGACAATCTGAGACAAGCCTGTGGGTTGGCATCCTAAACTAAATCTCAGTAATTTAAAAGTTACATTTTCCCTTTAAGAACAGTTACAGTGTTTTATACATGGAGAACGGTATAAAGAGCAGTCCATACTTCATAGTAGCCAATTAAGTAATATATATTATAGACAGAGGTGTAACTTTAGTTGTAGAAATCCCCTCTCCCCGGCTGCTCTCCTGCCTAAAAGTGAACAGGCAGCACAAGCTGGAGAGGAGTGGGGGACGTGAGCGGGTGGGTAGCAGGGGGGTTGCTGTGCTCACAAGGCCCTTCCAAAAATGTTTTGACGGGGGGGGTGTTGGTGTGGGGTAGTTACGCTAGTGATTTTAGAAATTGTAGCAGGACAAGGCTAAGGCTTGGTTTTAAGAGACTTTTTTTTATCTATAATAATAATAATTATTATATGTATATACAAAACAATAAGGTTGTTTTCATAAATGTTATTTTGGAGACATTTATTAGTGAAATCGGTGTTGTGAAGGCTAGAAACAGCCCAAAATCCTGCCAAAAACATGCAGTATGTAACTGGGCTTCTAGATCTAAAAATAGAAGCTGTCAGTACAGAGCCTCAACCCTCCCAATTTGATTGAGACGTTTCCCATGGAATTGTATGATTCCAGTAGCTAGCAGATGTAAGGACCGATCATAATGTAATACCATTAGCTTGATTAGAATGCATTTAAAGAACAGCCCCATGCCTTTTATAATGCGGTACAACAATGTTAAAGGGCATGTAAAGGCAAAAAAATATACTTTAATTAAGAAACCTGACTGTATGCAGTGAAATTCTTCCTTCATTTACTGCTGTGGATAGGAATTGTCAGATGGTCCCTAACTGCTGAGCAGGGAAACAATCATACTTATGAACAGCAGGGGGAGCCCCCGCCTTACTTCCCAGCCATGCAGAACTCAAGCAGCTTTGTTTATGATGATCCCTAAGCAGCACAGACCACACTGAGTATGTGCACAGTCTTCATCTTGCAAAGATGTTTAACAAAGTTACAAGATGGTGACCCCCTGTAGCCAACTTTGAAAGCATAAATTATTTGTTTGATTATGCTTGTGGTGCATTAAAGAGGTTGTTCACCTTTGTAACAAAATGACAAATCTAACAGTTCACATGAATAGAACAAACTTTTCCATAGAAATAGTTAACAGAAAAAGTACAGTTCAAGAGATATTCACCCCAGAAGTGTCCCTGTACTAATCCTTCAGTTCCACACAGACCCTGTGCTGGGAGGGGGTCACTGACCCCCAAAAACACTACAGTGTTCACTTCCTCTTCCTTATATGACATCACACATTGTACTGGCAGCTAACTTAACTCCTATTGGCTATGTCTGCTATCAATCTGCCACTGCTTTCTGTGCTGGGGAATTTGAGCAGCATTCAGGTACTGAAGAGAAACTGTTACAAGTTTGTGAGAGGGAGGGGGAGTGTGGGCTTGTACTGCAGAGACTTCAACTGTGCAGATGGGGGGATCAAGGTGCTTGGGACCTGGAGTTTTACGGATAATGGATCTTTCCATAATTTGGATCTTCATACCTTAAGTGTACTAGAAAATCATGTAAACATTAAATAAACCCAATAGGCTGGTTTTGCTTCCAATAAGAATTATTTATATCTTAGTTGGGATCAAGTACAAGGTACAGGTATGGCATCTGTTATACAGAATGCTTGCGACCTGGGGTCTTTCGGATAGCATATCTTTCTGTAATTTGGATCTTAGTACTAGCAAATGGTGTAAACACTAAATAAAGCCAATAGGCTGGTTTTGCTTCCAATAAGGATTAATTATATCTTAGTTGAGATCAAGAACAATCGACTGTTTTATTATTACACAGGAAAAAGAAGTTTTTAAAAATTTTAATTTTTGGATTATAATGGCTACTATGGGAGATGACACTTGTACTTTCCAGAAATATATTATTATTTTTTGAGAGCACACAAAATGTTCAAAAAACGTACCTGCCCTCATCACTGCTCTGCCTGTCACTTAGGGCTGCCACCTCACCCTTTTAAAACCAAACACATATCAAATCCACAGCCTGCATGGCTAATTAGCAATTCATTTAGATGCATGATACATGGCTGCACAGAAATCAGTTCAGTCTGCAGCATCTAAATGAGTTGATAATTAGCCATGCAGCCTGTGGATTTCTTATGTGTTTGGTTTTAAAAGGGTGAGGTGGCAACCCTACTGTCCCTGCTAGATGTGTAAGTTACATACGTTTCTAAGCAAGTCACTGCTGGTTTTGTTGCAATTTTGTAAATAACTGACATTGTGCTTAACCTTTTAAATGCCACAGATCGTAGAATCTACGTTCTGTGGCAAAGGTACTTGAAATGCCACAGAACGTAGATTCTACGTTCTGCAGCATTTCCTGTTTCAGGAGCGGAGGAGCGGCTGTTAGAGCCGCTCGCTCCGTTCCTGCTCGATCCCCTGCCCCTAGGCAACGAGCAGAGCAGGGGATCGAGTGGCCCCTGGGGCGCGATCGCCCAGGGGCCCAAAAACAGCAGCAGGCACGTGTTACTTACGTGTCCTGCTGCTGCAGCCTGCACCGGATCGTCGATCTCCGCCCCCACAGCACACAGACAGGAACCACGAGGCAGATGTCTTCCAGGGGCTCTTCCTGATCGCCTGCAACAGTCTCCAGCGATTTTTTCAGGTTAGTGCAACAATTACACACACAAACACACCAACACACACTTATTACAGTAATACACACTTAGATTCACACTTACACACACTTACACATACATTTTTGGGGATTGGGGGGGTCACTTACACTCACTGCACTTACACACATGTGCACACGCACACACGCGCACATAACATGTAATTTACCATTTGTACACACGCACACGCACATACATGGCATTGTGGCCTTTTTTTTTTTTTCTTATCGCATCGTTTCTTTTTTTGGCTGAAAAAAATGTTTTATTGCCATTACGCATAGCGTATTCGCTAACCGTACTGTGCAATACCTTTTGTATGTTATTTCGGTGATTATATTGCAATTTTGGGTACTTTGGTGCATTTTTAGCCATTTTATTGAATTTTTAGCCATTTTATTGCATTTTCAGCTCTGCATATATTGTGTTCACTTTTTTCTAGCCGTATAACCTGTTTGGCCCATCTAAAATATTCAAACTGTGATTCTGACAGCTGATAACACTAGTCTGGAAAAAAAACATTGATTTTTGTGGTTTTATTGGATTTTTTTGCATTTCACCCTTTACTGCCTTATTTTGTTTTGCCTTGTAAATTTTATCTACTATATATCCATTTGGGGGTCTCTGTGCGCCTGGTTTTCTGGGGTCTTTGTACTGTTAGGGGGGTCTAATGTCGCATAATACACACACCAGGTGCTTATATTGCAGCAGCCAGCGCGTCAGCTGTGAAAATGTATATACACTATTGTCATTTGGGGGTCTCTGTGCGCCACATAGTTTGGTATATCTATGCATATTGGGCATCAAAGTGTTCAGTAGACCCCTGGCGTTCATATTTAGGATGTTTTATGCTGATAAGTTACGAAATGTGGGGCATATAATGGGGTAAAATTCAAGCTTTGTGACGATTTTCAGAAATTTGATAAAAACGGTTACGTTCAGCATTGATTTGCAGTCTGGCAGTTTGCAGTAGAAACACTTATTTACCCATATTGGATTCGTCAGAATGTGTACTTTCTGAAAATATATGGTTTTCTGGGGTCTCTGTAATTTTAGGGGGGTCTAATGTCGCATAATACACACACCAGGTGCTCATATTGCAGCAGCCAGCGCGTCAGCCGTGAAAATGTATATACACTATTGTCATTTGGTGGTCTCTGTGCGCCACATAGTTTGGTATATCTATGCATATTGGGCATCAAAGTGTTTAGTAGACCCCTGGCGTTCATATTTAGGATGTTTTATGCTGATAAGTTACGAAATGTGGGGCATATAATGGGGTAAAATTCAAGCTTTGTGACGATTTTCAGAAATTTGATAAAAACCGTTATGTTCAGCATTGCTTTTCAGTTTGGCAGTTTGCAGTAGAAACACTTATTTACCCATATTAGATTCGTCAGAATCTGTACTTTCTGAAAATATATGGTTTTCTGGGGTCTCTGTACTGTTAGGTGGTCTAATGTCGCATAATACACACACCGAGTGGTTATATTGCAGCAGCCAGCGCGTCAGCCGTGAAAATGTCTATACATATTGTCATTTGGGGGTCTCTGTGCGCCACATAGTTTGGTATATCTATGCATATTGGGCATCAAACTGTTTAGTAGACCCCTATGTTTATATTTAGGATGCTTTATGCTGGTAATGATACATGGACAATACGATGATGGAAAGTTGAAGCTTTGAGGCAATTTCCAGATATTTCACCAAAACCGCCAAATTTGGCAAAGCCTTGCGACTCAGTAGTTTGGAGCAGAAAGGCATGGGTACCCATTTTAGATTCCGTAGAATGTGTACTTTCCAAAAATATATGGGTTTGGGGGGTAAACATATATTTCTGTGTTTTTACCCCGCAAAAATGCAGTCAATGTGTTGATTTTTCATTAGCTGAAGTTACCCACGGGACTGTTTGTATGCGCTAACTTCATTTTGGGGCCTCTAAATGCCAGATACTTTGGTAAACTTATGAACAATGGCCACCAAAATGTTCAGAGGAACCCTGGCAATCATATTTAGGGTGCTTTTTCTTAGTACGTAATGACACATGGGTGATATGGTGCTGGGAAGTTGAAGCTTTGAGGCAATTTTCAGATATTTCACCAAAACCGGCAACTTTGGGAAAGCCTTGCGACTCGGTAGTTTGGAGCAATAAGGCATGGGTACCCATTTTAGATTCTGTAGAATGTGTACTTTCCAAAAATGTATGGGTTTGGGGGGTAAACATATATTTCTGTGTTTTTACCCCACAAAAATGCAGTCAATGTGTTGATCTTTCATTAGCTGAAGTTACCCACAGGACTATTTGTATGCGCTAACTTCATTTTGGGGCCTCTAAATGCCAGATACTTTGGTAAACCTATGAACAATGGCCACCAAACTGTTCGGAGGAACCCTGGCAATCATATTTAGGGTGCTTTTTCTTGGTGCATAACGATACATGGGTGATATGGTGCTGGGAAGTTGAAGCTTTGAGGCAATTTTCATATATTTCACCAAAACCGACAAATGTGGGAAAGCCTTGCGACTCAGTAGTTTGGAGCAGAAAGGCATGGGTACCCATTTTAGATTCTGTAGAATGTGTACTTTCCAAAAATGTATGGGTTTGGGGGGTAAACATATATTTCTGTGTTTTTACCCCACAAAAATGCAGTCAATGTGTTGATTTTTCATTAGCTGAAGTTACCCACGGACTGTTTGTATGCGCTAACTTCATTTTGGGGCCTCTAAATGCCAGATACTTTGGTAAACTTATGAACAATGGCCACCAAAATGTTCAGAGGAACCCTGGCAATCATATTTAGGGTGCTTTTTCTTAGTACGTAATGACACATGGGTGATATGGTGCTGGGAAGTTGAAGCTTTGAGGCAATTTTCAGATATTTCACCAAAACCGACAACTTTGGGAAAGCCTTGCGACTCAGTAGTTTGGAGCAGAAAGGCATGGGTACCCATTTTAGATTCAGTAGAATGTGTACTTTCCAAAAATATATGGGTTTGGGGGGTAAACATATATTTCTGTGTTTTTACCCCACAAAAATGCAGTCAATGTGTTGATTTTTCATTAGATGAAGTTACCCACGGGACTGTTTGTATGCGCTAACTTCATTTTGGGGCCTCTAAATGCCAGATACTTTGGTAAACTTATGAACAATGGCCATCAAAATGTTCAGAGGAACCCTGGCAATCATATTTAGGGTGCTTTTTCTTAGTACGTAATGACACATGGGTGATATGGTGCTGGGAAGTTGAAGCTTTGAGGCAATTTTCAGATATTTCACCAAAACCGACAACTTTGGGAAAGCCTTGCGACTCAGTAGTTTGGAGCAGAAAGGCATGGGTACCCATTTTAGATTCAGTAGAATGTGTACTTTCCAAAAATATATGGGTTTGGGGGGTAAACATATATTTCTGTGTTTTTACCCCACAAAATGCAGTCAATGTGTTGATTTTTCATTAGATGAAGTTACCCACAGGACTATTTGTATACGCTAACTTCATTTTGAGGCCTCTAAATGCCAGATACTTTGGTAAACCTATGAACAATGGCCACCAAATTGTTTGGAGGAACCCTGGCAATCATATTTAGGGTGCTTTTTCTTGGTGCGTAACGATACATGGGTGATATGGTGCTGGGAAGTTGAAGCTTTGAGGCAATTTTCAGATATTTCACCAAAACCGACAATTTTGGGAAAGCCTTGCGACTCAGTAGTTTGGAGCAGAAAGGCATGGGTACCCATTTTAGATTCGGTAGAATGTGTACTTTCCAAAAATATATGGGTTTTGGGGGGTAAACATATATTTCTGTGTTTTTACCCCACAAAAATGCAGTCAATGTGTTGATCTTTCATTAGCTGAAGTTACCCACGGGACTGTTTGTATGCGCTAACTTCATTTTGGGGCCTCTAAATGCCAGATACTTTGGTAAACTTATGAACAATGACCACCAAAATGTTCAGAGGAACCCTGGCAATCATATTTAGGGTGCTTTTTATTAGTACGTAATGATACATGGGCGATATGGTGCTGGGAAGTTGAAGGTTTGAGGCAATTTTCAGATATTTCACCAAAACCGACAATTTTGGGAAAGCCTTGCGACTCAGTAGTTTGGAGCAGAAAGGCATGGGTACCCATTTTAGATTCAGTAGAATGTGTACTTTCCAAAAATATATGGGTTTGGGGGGTAAACATATATTTCTGTGTTTTTACCCCACAAAAAATGCAGTCAATGTGTTGATTTCTCAGTAGCTGAAGTAAAGTCCTGATCAATTTGGATGTGCTAACTTCATATTGGTGTCTCTAAATGCCAGATACTTTGGTAAACCTATGCATAATGGGTATCAAACTGTTCAGTGGACCCCTGGCAATCATATTTCAGGTGCTTTTTCTTGGTACCTAATATAGTTTGGGATATGCGGAGCAGCAAAATAAAACCTTTGAAATGATTTTTCAGAATTTTGAATTTTTTTTTGAAAAACCGCTATTTTCAGACAAGCTTTTATGTTTGGTAGTTGGGAGTAGAGAGACATAGTTACCCATTTTGTAATCGGCAGAATGTGTACTTTTCAAAAATGTATGGTTTTCTGGGGTAAACCTACGGTTTCAGGATTTTTTGCCTTGGAATCTAAAGCATGCCGTTTTCTGCCTTAGTGCTTTCAAAATTCGGTAATATACTGCCGGGAGTTTTTGCTGTACAGAAATCCTAAATCTCCCTAAAACTATACATATCTGGTATTGGCACGTTCGAGAGACATAAGGCTTTCCAAATCAGTTGGATTTTCATCCCTAAAATGAAATATTTTTCTGGTATAAATTGATATACGATGAAAAATGGTAATTTTTCATTTTTTTTTGGTATTTAGCACTATAAATTTTTTTGCACAGGTGGAAATACATGAAAACTCCGGCAGATTTAGAAAGCTCAGTTTCTACCGAAAAAAACAATGTATAGTTTTCCTAGGTAAACTATAGGTTTCCCCTCAGAAAATGCCCCTAAAGTGAGAGAGCACAAAATGTTTCAAAAACGGCTGGCATTTCGCGTAACCAAAATGTGAAATTCTGCTGGCACTTAAAGGGTTAATGCCAAAGGTTTGCCAAACAATGTTGCTCCTTCCTTTTCTGCAGTATTTGTCTGCATGGCTGTGTGATTGTTTGTTGCAAGGCAGGTTTGTTTATATGCTGCGTCTGTTAACCTCTGCCATTACAATTGAGTAATCAACCAATGACCATTCAAATTATGTGACTGGTAACAGATCACAAGCACCCAATAAATTACTAGGAGGAGGGCAGTATCAACATCCAATAGGAAACAAGTAAGGGCAAAGCCTGGGCATGATGATGTCATCATATAGGAAGTTCTTGGTGTGTCAGGTTCAAAATAGGCCACTCCCATCACTTCAGAAAACTGGTCAGAGAGACAGGAGAAGGGCTGAGTTAATAGGTATAGAAATTAGCTTTTACAATGGCATTTTTACTTTTTGTTATGGAAAATGGTTTTTCTAACACATTGAGAGCATTGTTAGTGGTTTCATAAGATTTGTACATTGAAGGTGAACAACCCCTTTAAGTTCATGTTTATATTTAGTATACAAAATACAGCATTTTTAGCCTTATTCTATTTTAGACTTTACATGCCTTTTAAGGGCAATAAAAATCAATAAAATTTTGGCCTAGGGGCTCATTCACAAATCCAGTGCTGGCTGCACTGGTGGCTGTAGGGTTGGGTGTAGGCATTTTCCTCTAATTCCAGACACATCCCTATACTTCCCTCCTCATTTCTTGCCTAATAAAAGAAAACATAATTCTAACAACTTTCCATTATGAATTCATTACAAATTTCCAGTGTTTTTTAAAGTTATTTGTAAAAACAATTACTATAGAAAGCAGTATTTGCTTAACTCCCAGTTGTTACTTTTTAAACAATGTTGCAAAAGTCTTGGTTCCCCAACAAAGACAGGTCTGTTAATCAGCTGCCTTGTCTTACATTGAGCCATCAGGACATAGAATGGAAAGGGACAGACAAACACTGGCTTTCAATGGCAATACATATACAAATAACTTTTGTTAGAAAATGTGTAATGAATGTATACTGCAAAGTTACTGTGTCTATTGACGCAAATAGACGTAATTTTTTTGACGCATTTTTTTTAGCAGCTTTGCAAATTTTTCGGCAAAGCGAAATGGGATAGATTCGCTCATTACTAACTGCAGACTATAGCCTCTTATCTGATCTGGACTCTGATCTAGACCTTAGACTTTGATACCAAAAACCTAGCCCTGTGCATTTAACAGTGATCCATTCTCCCTTTAAAGGAACAGTAACACCAAAATATTAAAGTGGTTTAAAGTAATAAAAATATCGTACTGTTGCCCTGCACTGGCAATGCGTTTGCTTCAGAAACACTACTATAGTTCATATAAACAATCTGCTATGTAGCAATGGTGGAAATTGTAAAAAGGCTATATGGCACAGGTTAACTAATGGATAACAGATAACACCATTATGTTCTACAGAGCTTATCTGCTGTGTAACCTGAGCCTTTTATCATTTGAATGGCTGCCCCCATTGCTACACAGCAGCTTATTTATATAAACAATAGTAGTGTTTCTGAAGCAAATACAGCAGTTTTACCAGTGCAGGGCAACACTGCATTATATTGTTATTACTTTAAAACACTTATTTTTTTGATGTTACTGTTCCTTTAAGATGATCACCCAGTTGCCTTTTCTGTTTCACATTCCCCTCATCCCTTGTCTGCTCCTCTTCACATACCCCAGGTTTCCCAGCTCAGCAGTGGCATGGCCAGTCAGTATATGAAACATCATTGCTACTACATATGTTTCTTTGATTCCTCCTGGTTCTTTCTACACTCGAGCATGATATGGCAGTTACACCAAAGACATATGCCTGGCCTCCTGGAGACACCAACAGTAAGAAGGGTTGAACTGAAATGGAAAGGCTGCTTTTAAGAGCAGAAAAGCGCTGTATGTAGGAAGGTGCAATCCCAGTGGGGATAGTGCTACAGTAATGCATGACAGTACATGACATATCCATGACTTGTTTAGGGTCTAGAGAGACACCATCACAATGTAATCGAACAAATGTCACATCATATTCATGTCAAAGCTGAGTTTTTGAAAAGAAATCAGGTTTATTTTTGGTTCACACAGCAGTCCCTACACACATGCCAGTGTCAGAAAAAAATCACAGTCAGTTATGCAAGGATGACAACGCACAGATTTTTTCTAACAAGTAATACCAGGGTTGGGAAGGGGAATCCCAAGCAAAAACCTCAAGGAGTATTAAAGGTGGAAAAAAGAGAGAAAGATGGAAATAAAGAATTGTGTTAATTACCCCATTACCTGTGTCATTGCTACAAAGTGTGCAAAAAAAGTGTGTTTTTTAGGTATAAATTTATAAATGCTGTAGTTGGGTTTTTTGTGCCATTTTACCACAACCACATTCATTACCAACATTGTGTCGCCATTTTGCAGTCATTATTAAAGGGGTTGTTGACCTTTGAATTAACTTTTAGGGGCAGATTTATCAAGAATCGAATTTCAAAGATAAAAATACTTCGAAATTCAACCATCTAATTAAAATACTTCGAATATCGAATTCAAAGTTTTTTCAGCGAATTTGGGTATCCTGCGGTCGAAGTAAAATCGTTCGATTAAATCCTTGGAATCGAACGATTCGAAGGATTTCAGCAATCGATCGAACGATTTTTCTGCAACTTAAAAAAACTTAGAAAACTGCTCTAGAAGGTACTGGGACAGAATTTAAATAAGGGACATGATCCCCCAATGAGAAATATATGTCTTGATAAATTCTTTTGTGTATTAGTTCTTAACTGTTTGCATTTGTCTTTAGTTTATAGGGGTTAGTGTAGCTATGGTATGGTATGTACCAAGGTTAAGAATTCACCAGTGCCTTTTGATTAGGTCCTCAAAGTTAAGTTGACTTGTAATATATTAGAAAATGGCCAAGTCTAAGCAACTTTTTAATTGGTCTTCATTATTTATTTTCTATAGTTTTTCCATTATTTATTTTTCTGTAGTTTTTCTATAGTTTTTTAATGATTTGTCTTCTTCTTCTGACTCGTTCCATTGCCTTGTTCATGAAAATATGGATCTCTACCTAAAAACGTGTTATGCATAATGAAAGAGAACGTCATATTGAGCAACTTTACTATATTGTATAGTTATTTGTAAATATAATTGCAATTTAATACGGAATTTGCTTGTCCCTGTCATTTGGTTCTACCTCTTGAAACATTATAGCAGAAGTCCGTTCTCCTCCAGGTCTGCTGATCAGCTGCATGTACTACATATCAGCAGTGTGGAGAATATAAACAGCCAGACAGACACTGCTTTTAAATTACATTTAAAAATAGATTAAAACCATTGACTTTTTTAAAAAAATGTATATTTAAAGGAGAAGGAAAGGCTAAAATTAAGTAAGCTTTATCAGAAAGCTCTATATAAATGCACCAATAAACCCTCAAGGTAATGCTGCTCTGAGTTCTCTGTCAAAAGAAACACAGCATTTCTTTCCTTCTATTGTGTATACATGGGCTTCTGTATCAGACTTCCTGTTTTCAGCATAAACCTCCAGGGCTAGGGCTTGAGCATGCTCAGTTTGCTTCTCTCCCCCCCCCACTGTAATCTAGGAGTGTGCAGGGAGAGACAGACAGGAAGTGATGTCATGCCAAGCTAATATGGCAGCCACTATCCTAAACAAACAGAGAGAGCTTCTAGAGCTGTTTACAAAGATATGGTAAAGCATTCTGCAGAAGAAATATAGTTGTGTAGTTTGTACTATTGTGGCAAATCTATTGGCAATACATTGCTTTGGTAGCTTTCCTTCTCTTTTAATGAAAAGCTACTGCTGATTTCATTAGGCAACAGTTTTCAGGTGTAGATCCTCTTTAAATGGAATTAGGAAACATCACTTGATGAGGTTATAAAAAGGCTTGAGTACATGTAGGCAGATAAGAAAGGCAGAGAAGGTTTTTTTCTCTAGTCCTCCAAACCCAGAGGAGCCCCAATATCCTAAAAATGGTAAAGGTAAATGCAAAACATTAAAAACATTGTTTAAAAAAGGTAAGACTGTGATGTCCGGCTTACATGCCACTAGTTGTTACTGTAGTTACTCTGAGCATCCACATGTACTGGGTGTTGCAGTTCAACGACAGGGCTGCAGTTATATAACCTCTGGTTGATGTGATTAAGTCCGATTGCTAAAGGGAAGAGATGAGAGAGAGAAAAAAGACCCAATTAAAAAAATGGGAAGGCTTCTGTGACTGTGGAGCACATTGTCCCAAGATGATAGTGTCCACAGGGGAAAATGGGCCTTTTGAGCTGGCGTCTGAAACAATAGATGAATGCTTTGTATTAATACTGGTATTTCCTGCCCTCAGCCTTCGTAGCAAGAGCAGAGAATGGTCGGCAGAGCATTGTAGGGTTGCAGGAGCTGTCCAACCTTTGATCCCAGCTCCACATACCAGACTGAGCTATGTTGGGTTTAGGGATTAGCTGGGATGAGCAAATTATTATTCCTCCTGGAAACTGCACTGCCACTGACATTCCTGTGTGTCGGCAGCTAAATCCATCTTTTCAGAGTTAATACAACAAGAACACAAGTCTGGAATGGAATGAGACAGGGCAGAGGAACGTAACAAGCACAGGGCCAGACAGGCCAACTTCTGCCTTCAATTTCTCAATGTGCCTTTCTAAATAAGGAGACCATCCCAAGGTCACATGAAGAAACTGATTCCCCGTCTCCTCCTTTACATGAGTGGAACATGTGATATTATCATAACCTCTTGGTCCTTGGGTAGCTTATCCTCCCTCAGCCTCTTTTCTCTATATGAATGTCTGTTATTAATGAAGACTCTTGTTCTTGGGGCCAGAGATTAGTTTCACGGTATAAGCACAGATCCCTGGGAGATTTCTTAGGAGCATTTTATGATGATAGCGTCTATGTTTCAAATACAGGTGCATTTGCCTGTGTTTTTTTATAGCTCCTCTTTTATGAAATACGCCTAAAGCTAGGATTGCTAATTAGTCATCTACATACCTGGCCTTTATATAAACTGCGTTGCCTTTGTCTCCCATTTGCTTCCCCAGCATTTAGTTTACAGTTCACATGACACAGCCAAATTCAATTACTGTACTTCGTTTTCATGGTTCTTGGCCAGTTGCTTGACCTTTATGAAGTTATCATTCAGCAAAGGCATTTTTAGGGGGCCCCTGGGCCTTGCACTCATGTCAACCAATTAAATGTAGCATTTACCAGTCGCTTTTTTTAAATTGGGGGGGCCAATTCCAAAAAAACTTTTCTTCAACTGACTCATCCCGGCTTTCAGATGGGAATCACTGACCCTGGCAGCCAAAAAGCTACAACTTTGTTATTGTTACTTTTCATTACTCATGTTTTTATTCAGGCCCTCTCCTATTCATATACCAGAAACTCAGAATATCAGTCACTACATCATCCTAAAAGTTAACTCAATTGTGAACAACCCCTTTAAACGGAAATGTGGTTGTTATAGGTTACTAGATCGGTTACAGCTATTCCACTGCCATAACCCCCAACAGTTCACTGGGTGGGGAAAGATGATGGAAGCTGGAGGTTTGTGGGTAAGGCACCCCATTCCTTAACCCTTTTACCCTCCTTTCATTACTTGTGCTTGCTTTCCAAGATCCCTAGACTGATGTTACACAACTTTTTGTTGGGGGCGCTCTGACTGCATTTAATTGCCCGTGAAGTCATTAACTACAGACAAGTGACCTGGAACCCTTTCAATCAGAAAATAAATCCTGGCCTGGCAGTTTATAAATAAATGCTAATAACGATGGGTATATACATGTTCAGGGTTAGCAATCGGAAAGGCGTAGTCCCCATAGAATGCTTCCATGCTTGACTTGTTCTTATCATTTCCCTCATTTCAGGTTATGACTTGAGGTAGACTGTGTAAAAAAAGAACAACAGTGAAAAGTAAAGACTTTAGGTCCATTCAGACTTATTTTGTGAATAATGTTGTTTTGGAAAATGAAACATAAATATAAATAGACAAGAATAAACATTTCATAAGCGCATTTTTATAAGGCACCAGCACATTATAATGTCAAACTGCTCTTCTGAGCATTTTTGCAATTTAATTTTTTTCTTTACATTCATATAATATTATCAGTTTTCTGCTACTAATATCATGAATGCGTATCAGAAGCTACTTTTGATTACCCTTGATTTTCTGTCTGAATAGCAACCAGACACACACTGACAGAACTGTGGCCAATAGTGCCAAGAGACGCTTACTGCATCATTGTCCTAAGCTTTTGGAATTCTGAACAGATGCAAATGCTGTTTTAAATGCACACTCTGGAAGCTATGCTCTGAAAATACTTGACGCAACCTGCACTGACCACAGTTAAGTCTGTTTTGATGCACAATTGAGGCACAATTGCAATGAAGCAATGTGGAGCGAGCAATTTCACTCTAATTATGAGGAAAAAAGCAGCAGAATGGCTAAAAGACACATTGATTTGTGTCCAAAATTGCACTTTACACTTTTGTTAATGAGCTCTTAGATCCCTGTTATCCAAGTTTTGCCTGAAGTATGAAAATATCATTCTAAGAAACTTTCTGCTAAAAATGTATCAGAAATTAGTGTTTTTAAAGTTAAAGTTATATATATATATATATATATATATATATATATATATATATATATATATATACTGTATATATATATATATTGCTGAAAGTCAATTTTTTTCTGCCCCTTGCTAGTGTGTTCGCTACTGCATCCTACTATTGAAACAGTATAGCAGGAGCCAGCAGGAAGAAGCCTGAAAGACATTATGGGAATTTAAAGGGGTTGTTGACCTTTAAATTAACATTTAGTATGTTATAGAATGGCTAATCCTAAGCAATTTTTTAGTTGGCCTTTATTTTTTATTTTAGTTTTTAAATAATTTGCCTTCTTCTTCTGACTCTTTCCAGCTTTCAAATAAGAGTCGTTGACCCCATCTAAAAACACACAGCCTCTGTAAGTCTAGACATTTATTGTTATTGCTTGATTACTCATGTTTCTATTCAGGTCCTCTCCTACTCCTATTCCAGTCTCTTATTCAAATCATTGCATGGTTGCTATGGTCATTTGGACCCTAGCAACATGTGAACAACCCCCTAAAGAAGTTGGTATAACGTCTGCTAGATGATTTTAAGTCACGGCCAGCAGTGCTGAAAGGGACTGACATACGCTGCTTTCAATATCAATTATGCTTACAAATAACGTTGGAAGAGTGTAATGAATGGATATTGCAAAGTTGCTTTCATTATTCAAAATGGAATTTTTGAGTTTAAATCCCCTATAACCCGAGCTGGTTCCCACATAGCATATTTAAGAGAGTAGCGTACCTTTGATGTGTTTTACATAGCCCGTGGGATTTTTTGTAGACCAAGTTATGTAGACAGCAGTGATTTCCTCAAGCATGAATCCTGCTGGAACCTGGCGAGAAAATCAAATGCTCAGCGACTTATAACATAAATGTAAAAACAAAACCATGTTCTTTTCTGGCATGAAAATAAACTCTGTACTGTTTTTCAAAAAAAAATTTAATTCCATTTATGTGTACCTTCAGTTTAAGCTTGATGTTAATGTCTCAACACTGACATCTCCACCCACATTCCCATAACTCTTAATAGCTAAATTTATGGAATCAGTACTTATTTGCTCCTTTACTAGTTCCGTCCCCCTTGGAGCTCTGACCTTAAGTCAGTGTCCTCATTAGTTCCTAAGAAGAATCCACATATATTAAATTGTTTTGCATGGACTGGCCTGAAACCTACAGGACCTGTAGGTTTGGGCCAGTACAAGCTTTTCTTAGCACGAAGCTACTCAGCTACTCTCCTGCAACCTTGCACTAAAACATTTCTACCTTATGTTCTCTGTTGGATTTTCATTTATATGTTCCCCTCAGTTATGTAAATGATAACTGCTGGGTTAGATCGCATATGGGTTAGGTCTGGGTGGGTTAGGATCAGTACAGGTCAACTAACTGTCAACCCGTCCATTACTATTAGCAAAATATTTCTCCAGGGTTGGACTAAGCTGGTGGGGCACCAAGGGAAACCTGGTGGGCCCTAGCTTGAGTCGGCCAGGTGTTAGGATGGGGGAGAGGCGTTCACAATTGGGGGCCTTAAAGGACATGTGAAGCCTACATTTTCCTACCATGTATATAAGTTGAGCACATCTCCCCCACCCAAATGGCATTATTTGTACTGCATACATCCCCTCTGTTTGCCAGCGCCATTACATTTCCCTAAAACAAATAGTAGCTTTCAACCGGGGGCCATTTTCCCTCTGACACAGTGCTGTTTGCTTTTATATCTGCAAACAGCACATATACAATGTAAAGTTCATGCAATTGAAGAATGCAGCTAACACAGGCAGAATTTACTATGATGACAAGTCCTGCTTGGATTGAACACTGTAATGGTTACTCTGAGCTCAGGAGAGTGGTTAGGGGAAAAAATAGGAGCAGACAGCTAGAGCAGAGTTTCTATGGGAACCAGCAATGGCATCTCTTTATTGGCTGTTAGACTGGAGGGTGTGTTTATTAATCTGACTTGAGAAGAACTGAACATGCTCATGAGCCAAAAGCCAAAGGAAACTCCTGAGGGAGGGGGCAGAGTGGGTTAATGGAGCAGAAGGAATCCTAAGTGATTAACAGGATGCTGCAGCCTTACTATTAAACTTTGAACAACCAGAGTGGCAGGTATTTAGATATTTCAAAGAGTGTCTTCAGTGATTAAATTTGTGCGTGGGGGGTTTAATGTCCTTTAAAGGGATACTGTCATCGGAAAAAACATTTTTTTTCTAAATGAATCAGTTAATAGTGCTGCTCCAGCAGAATTCTGCATTGCAATCCATTTCTCAAAAGAGCAAACAGATTTTTTTATATTCAATTTTGAAATCTGACATGGGGCTAGACATATTGTCAATTTCCCAGCTGCCCCAAGTCATGTGACTTGTGCTCTTCAATCACTCTTTACTGTTGGAGTGATATCACCCCCTCCCTTTCCCCCCCCCAGCAGCCTAACAACAGAACAATGGGAAGGTAACCAGATAACAGCTCCCTAACACAAGATAAAAGCTGCCTGGTAGATCTAAGAACAACACTCAATAGTAAAAACCCATGTCCCAGGCAGGCACAAGTCACATGACCAGGGGCAGCTGGGAAATTGACAACATTTTCATTTCAAAATTGAATATAAAAAAATCTGTTTGCTCTTTTGAGAAATGGATTTCAGTGCAGAATTCTGCTGGAGTAGCACTATTAACTGATGCGTTTTGAAAAAAACATGTTTTCCGATGACAGGATCCCTTTAAGGTGGCTGCCCCTGGTGGACTTCAGATGCCTCAGTGCACCACTGTATCAATCCCTGAATGACGTTAAGCGTGCACTTGCAAGTGTTTGTAGGAGAGCAAATAGACAATTTTCCCTATATCTCACCCTAACTGGCCTTTTTTTCAGGGCCCCTCCCAGCTACTGCTCCAAGCCCCTACAGTTTAGGAACCACTGGTGTACAGTTTGTGAGTCATGAGCAGCAGTTAATGGCCTAAGAGTTCAGTTATGGAGGGTAATATGACAAAAAACTTCCCTGACTCCAAACCTAATATACACAAAACCTGCTCCGATACTGCTTCTAAACCAGCTTTTATTATACATTAGAGAATAAAGTTAGAAAAAAAACATGATTATTTGATGAAATAGTATATTGTAACTGGAGCTTATAGCTAAGATTTTCTAAATATATTTTTTGTGTTAAAGCCAATTTCTTAACAATCAAATGATTCATCGTTCCTTTGGAACTTTCAGATAAAAAGAGATGAAAAATACAATAATCTAAAACTATGGGGGCTTGTAACTCAATGGGTAATAAGTGTGTAAAGACACAAAAAACACAAAAAAAGATTGTACAAGTGAATTAGATGTGGTTGTATATTTAGAGAATTATTAACATTACCTTAACATCTTTTAATATATAATCTTGGACCCCAACAAGCCTCTACAGAGCATGTTGAGCAAAATGTTATAATTATTATTCTTTATATACATAGCAACAATATAAATGCTTTTCAGAGATTGATACTATTCACATCAGTCTCTGCCCCAGTGGGGCTTACAGTCTAACTCCCCACAGGCTCCACCCACTTTACAACCCCTGAATCACACCTTTGTGTGCCTTGGGGCCCCTTCTACTATGAGTCCCCTAACTGAAGTACACTCTGTACCCCTTGACGGTGGCCCTGGGTGACACCCATAGATTTAACACAATGGCAGGATTAGAATATCATGATCTGGTGCTACTGCCATTACTATTTGGTAAATATACAATTACTTGCTAAAGAAGTTAAAATACAATATGGTTAATACACTGCAAGGGGTTTGTCTGTGGCCCCTGTGTCTGCGTGGGATTCCGCTGGGTACTACCCTTTCCTCCCACACTCCAAAAACATACAGGCAGGTTAACTGGCTCCTGATAAAACTAACCCTAGTGATTGTGATAGGGTCCTTCGGGAGATTTAGGCACATTATGGGTGGGGTTTTGGCATAATGGAGTAAGGCCAAGGATGGATCAGGGGTGAGTAGTGTGACAGAAGGGTGACAGAAACCAATTACAGAAACCAGATAAACGGGCACGGACGGTGATGCAAGGGGAAGGTTTATGATGTCAGGAACTGCCATTGATGTTTAGGGCGGGACAATAACATTGGGATGAGATCATGGTGGGTACATTAAAGTCACTTCGTCCAGACAGCCAATGTTGACCTGGACAGCCCAAATCCTGGTAGTCCAGTTCAAAAGCAGGCAGGTGGGGAACCCTTGGTGTGACCATGCTTATGCAGGGCATTTTTTATTTAATTGTAGTAGTCCCATTCTACTTGTTGGCAGGACCCAGGTGACTGATGGGATAATAATTGGAACTTATTAGTACGGAGCCCATGATTATTGAAGGAGCCCCTGGTGCCACCTAACTGGTACTGAGCACAGGATCTAGGCTTGACTTCTATTACACAACCCTTCATTGTGTATTCTTCTAAATCTCATATATTCATGAAATACAGTTCTGGTGTATATGACATATCATTCTCCATGGAGCATCGTATTTGTCTTATGCAGCCTAAATAAACTGGCCCTCCACCTGCACTCCCTAAAGTGTGAAGCGTCCCCCTAAAATCTGCAACTCGTTCATAACTGTCAGATAAAAATAGTTCCATAAATTTAATTATAAAGCATGAGGGAATAGGTTTATTTTGCTTAAGTTAGCAGAATAGACAGTGATCTGGAATCTGAAGTCTCTAACTTACGAATTCCTTATTTTTGGGGGGCAGTTTTTTTTACAAGTATTATAAATTCTGAGTTGTCTACGTGCCCAGACAACTCGCCTTAGTACTTCCATTTTAAATCCTTCGAGGGTGCTGTATAATGTGAATAGTTGGGAACAGCAATTACTTTTGAACAGGCTACGAAACAGTAATTTGGTTGCTATGGGCAACTGCGCATTTAACACCTATGTTTGTAAATAAGCCTGAATGTGTATAAAATGAGGAGTTTCATTGTGGTTTTCCAGAAAAGAATGTGGCATGATCCAGAAAATGATTCTGGGTTAATTCTAGTTTAAGAAGTAAAAAAAAAGTCTCACGTAGAAAACAGGGGGGATTATTGTGCCAAAACAAGTAGTTGTTAAAAGCGTCAACCTTTATTTCTTAGCAAAGCACATACAGTCTTGGTGGGGTCGTTAGCAGTCAGTGAAACTGCATTGTATGAAATGGTGACAGACAAGAGACATGTTCTGTACCGCCAGGTTCTGTGAAAGGCGAAACCTTTATAGAACCTTTGTTATGGTCACAAACTGATTAAACAGGCATGTCCAGCAGCCATATTTGATTGTTTATTTTTCAACACCTGTTGTAGTGGTGTGACGTTCCTTTAATTTATTGTGTTATACCATTTGCTGTAGGGTTTATTGTTTGTTTTTTATTTTCCCATTTTTTCTGCACAGATGGCTAGAATGCACTATAACTTGCAGGGAAGGAAGGACATTTCTCCCACCTGCAGAAGAACAGTTCAATGGCAAATATCTGCTGTTCTGTAAAGCTGATGATTCTCTAATCTATCACCCAAGATCTTCGTGAGGTGTAAAAATAATCTGGATGTAGCCCCAGTGGCCCAGGAGTACAGAGGTATAGTGAGAGTGAGGATATTGAGAAAGGGTGTCCGAAGTGTTAAAGGAACAGTAACACCAAAAAAGGAAAGTGTTTTAAAGTAATGAAAATATAATGTACTGTTGCCCTGCACTGGTAAAACTGATGTGTTTGCTTCAGAAACACTACTATAGTTCATATAAACAAGCTGCTGTGGAGCAATGGCGGAAATTGAAAAACGGCTATATGGCACAGGTTAAATAATGCATAACAGATAACGCCATTAAGCTGGCCATAGATGCAAAGATCTCATCGTACGAATCAAGGATTCGTACGAATTTCGGAACGTGTGTGGAGAGTCCCGACATTTTTCGTCCGGCAGAGATCCGTCGTTTGGTCGATCGGACAGGTTAGAAAATTTCTGTCGGCTGCCGATAATATCTCTGCGTGTATTGCCGATCGTACGATTTTCAGTGGGAGACTGTCACTAGCTTTGTCGGACATAACTGATTGCTATCAGGGGCAGAACATCGGCTGATCTTTTCTTTAACTACTTTATTTGGTCGGAATGGTAAGACTTTGATCTGAATGGTTAGTGGCAGGTCGGGAGATGGGAAAGTCCGATCGTACATTGATTCGTACTATCGGATCTTTGCGTCTGTGGCCAGACAGAGCTTATTTGCTATCTGCTGTGTAACCTGAGCCTTTTCTCCTTTGAATGGCTGCCCCCATTGCTACACAGCAGCTTATTTATATAAACAATAGTAGTGTTTCTGAATAACATGGTGCAATATATAACATATGTTTTCATACTTAGATCTGCATGTTCTAAGCTACAATAAAGTATATAAGTGTCTGTTTATATTGCAAACAACTAGGGGCACATTTACTAAGGGTCGAATATCGAGGGTTAATTAACCCTCGATATTCGACCATCGAAGTAAAATCCTTCGACTTAGAATATCGAAGTCGAAAGATTTACCGCAAATACTTTTCAAAGGAAAAATCGTTTGATCGAACAATTAAATCCTTCAAATCGAATGATTTTCCTTCGATCAAAAAAAGCATAGAAAGCTTATGGGGAAGGTCCCCATAGGCTAACATTGATGCTCGGTAGGTTTAAAGTGCCGAAGTAGGTAGTCGAAGTTTTTTTTAAAGAGACAGTACTTCGACTATCGAATGTTCGAATAGTCAAACGATTTTTAGTTCGTATCGTTCGATTCGAAGTCAAAGGTCGAAGTAGCCTATTCGATAGTCGAAGTACCCCAAAAAAAAACTTCTTTACTTCGAATCCTTCACTCGAGCTTAGTAAATGTGCCCCCTAGTGTCAGTTTATAATCATCTTCATTGTGTTTGGTTGACTTCATGGCCTATTTATTTTTTATGGCCATTATCTGGCTGGCCTTTCCTTGTATATCCCCCTATTTCTATGTAGTAGCAGCTGTAGCTAAAGAAAGACACATCAATTCATTTACTCAAAAAATATCTAATTGGGTTACAGATGACCCAGAGGTGTCCCCCATTGATCCCATAAGCGAGGGGGCAAATCAAACTGATAATGATACATATGGGTCACAGGGTATAGCATTTGTAATGTTCCAAATAAGTGCTTGTTCCTCCATAGTAAAGACCACTTGCAGTTTGCCCAGCATATAGAGATAGAGGTTGGACAAACCAGAAGTAAAGACTAAAAATGTTAATCTTTACTTAGCAAGATTGTATGGACTTTGTAGTTTTCCTAAGGATGTTTCCTTTTTTAGGGGATCATTCTTATGGTGGCAGGCAGCCATGGCCAATATTTTATTTGCCCCCCCTGTCGTTTTAAAACTAGTAACAAACAGGCGTCTGATAATACATACAAAATCCAGTGCACACCCAGGGTTTCCACGTGCAACCGAAAGGCTGTAGAGCAGGGTTCTCCAGCCTTTTTCTCCCGTGAGTCATATTCAAATGTAAAAAGAGTTGGGGAGCCAAACAAGCATGAGAAAAGTCATTGGGGTGCCAAATAAGGGCTATGATTGGCTATTTGGTAGGCCCTATGTGGACTGCCAGCCTACAGGAGGCTTTGTTTGGCAGTACGCATGTTTTTTGTGAAACCAAAACTTGCTTCCAAGCCAGAAATTCAAAAAGCAGCACCTGCCTGGAGGCCACTAGGAGCAACATCCAAGGACTTGGTGAACTTGAATCCAGCGTCTCCAATTAGCAACATCTTGCTCATGAGCCACTGGTTGGGGATCACTGCTGGAAAGCATAGAAATTGTATTGTCACCACTAACAGCAGCTAGTATTCTTGGTATTCTTCCTTTATAGTGTTGAATAATTCAGTTCCACCTCTGTAACTTGTTGCTGTATCATGAGTAGTCTAAAGAGCAATGGCAAAGTTTCATTTAGAAGTTATCAAAAGGCTTGCAACTCATTGACTCATTGCAGATTCCTTCTTACCGAGTTTCTGCAAAGTCAGTGTGCCCATGCCCATTGCCTGAAAACAGGATAGCGCTTGGTTAAGGGAGATGGGTGTGGGTGCAGAGCAACTCATGGCGCGATCTAAAATGGGTAGAGACCCTCTATGCCTGGCAGCTGTTGCAAAATGGTTCATGTTACTAGCCCCAAAGGAAAAAGAGACTAATGCAGAGAGACAGAATTAAGTGTGATGTGATTTTAAAGTGTGTGGAGGGAGAAATTATATTATTATTATGTATGGCAGTATAATATATGGTACCAGTAAACGGTTAAAAAGCACATCCATCAGCTGATCAGTGAGAGTTATAATGCAGGATTTCCAATGCACAACAAGGATAGGGCTGATACTTTGAAATGCTTGGCTCACTATATGTACCTTACAGTGATTCTGCCCTGTTTTTTTAGGGGCTTTATTCACATTAAAGCCTTTTGTCTGACTGTAGTCCAACTAAAGGTTATAGATGCAAGTGTTTAGGCTAACATACAGTTCTGGCTCCTATTGACTTCTACTGAATGTGGAGTTGAGGTGCAACAGCCCATACTATGCCATCGCCATTAAGCTTTAGCCAAACTGTACTATTCTGTGCTACAGACATGATATTAAGGTACCCAAGATGATCTAAAAAAATTAGTATTAGAGTACAGACATTATCCAAAGACTATCAAGAATGATATCCCAAGAATCAAGAAACATGTTTCTGCTTGGATCCGACATCTCCAATTAGCTCATTTATTATCATAATCCAGTTCTGTCGTTATCCCTGTAATCTGCTCATTTATGACAATAATCTGCACTTTTCCTCTAAGTCCCATCATCATGGGGGAAACAGAAGGTGAGATAAACAAGAGCAAAGAGCATCAATTCAAAAAATTTTGTTGACTTTTAATGTTCATCATATTAACCTGAGGGAGGTCACAGCGATGAGACTGAAACATACACACATACACACACAAACACACAAACACAACATATATGGGTATGATTAAACTTCTGTATCTTATTTGGGGGCTAAAGAATTGGGGAATTATTGGCATACAATACAATAATCATTTGTATGACATTGTTTTACTTTTACAAATCACCATTAACATAATTCCAATAAGGATTAGCTAAATCATTTATATAGTTATATGAATTTTGGAATTTTTTTTTTCTAAATTTGAGTTTTTCTGGATAAGGGTTTTTAATTTGGATATCTTAAGTGTGCTAAAATTCATTTTAGCGTTAAATAAACCCAATAGAATTGTTTTGCCACCAATGTGGATTTATGCATCTTAGTTACCAGCAAGTACAAGCTACTGTTTTATTATTACAGAGAAAAGTTTAATCATTTTAAAAATGTTGAATTATTTTCTTATAAAGAAGTCTTTGGGAAATGGCCTTCCCGTAATGTGGAGCTTTCTGCATAATAGCAATTAATATAGGAGATCCCATAATTTAGATAATACTATTATACAAATTATTTTTAAGCACCCATGCATAAATGTTTATTTAACTATATAACTCTTTAGGTGTGCACCCTCTTGGACAGGTGTGGGATAATTATTCAGAAACCAGTTAGCCAGAAAGGTCCATGTTATCACAATAGCCTTCTTCCATATACTTCATTTTAATTAAATAATTCACATTTTTAAAAAATGATTTTCTTGACTTTTTATTTGTAATAATAAAACAGTACCTTGTACTTGATCTTTACTGAGATATATGTAATCGTTACGGAAGGCAAAACAACTCTGGTGACTTTATCTAATCTTTAAACGATTTTAGTAGACTTAAGATGCATAGATCCAAATTACAGAAAGATCCTTTACCCAGAAAACCCGAGGTCCGAGCATTCTGGATGACAGGTCCCATTTTATATATATATTATAAATTATAATTTACATTTAAAAATGCCTAACTTCTGGAAGAGTGAAAATACAGATTAGTGCAGGATCATTGTCAGATGAAGAGTTGAATAGTCAAAGTAAAAAGCAAACATAAAGGTACTGGCACATAGGGGAAATCTGCTGCCCACGCTTAAATCTGCAATTGGAAACTTTAAGTGACCGGTGATTTTTTTATTATTATTATTGCCAGTGGGAAATCATTGCTGGGAGATTGGTCAACCGTGGTAGCACAGGTTTCCCTGTGTGCAAGTACCCTAAATTTAAGTTTAAGAGCAATATTGAAGGGGAGAGAAGTTGATCAGAGTGTCATGGCTCCTGTGCAATCCTTGGGCACCTGCCCAAACAGTTTTTTTCCTCACCTCAAGGCAGAAACATCCAGAAGATTGTGCCAATCACACAGCCTTATCAGTTCTCCGTCCAACAGTTTGTCATGAAAAGCTGGGCTGGAAAAGTGATAAGGAAGTGATACTGGCATCTGATGAGGGATCTTCAGCTCCGCTCGAGTTCACATACTCCAAATCTCTCAAAACCCTGAAGAGAAGAATGAAAAGTTTCAGTCCATGCGTGGGATTCTTCAGAGGTTCCAGATGTGTTAAAATGTTCCCACCACCTTTTTATCATGCAATATGAGAGTCCCCTTTAAACCGTACACCTGTACATCTCCAGTTTTGATCTAAATGTGACTCCTAACTCAACTACCTTCCAATTCATACCTCCCTAATCTGCCTGTGCCCTCCCCCTGCCGTATGTCATTGGTCCCACTTAGTCTTCACTGCCCCAGGACTTCTGCCGAATCGTTGCATTCCATTTCTCTGACGCTCATTCCCTTCCCCAAAAGCAGGGTGGAGTGACAGTTAGTCATCGTGTTCTAGAGTCCAAAGGAACCGTCTGTCCTGCACATGAAAGACCTTATATATTTCAACTGCAAATGAAGCTTTTAGCTGGATATTTGGAACACATTTTCATACACTTGCCAATAAGACCTATAAAGGCTAGTAAAATAAGCACCTGGTCTCTAGAACAACACAATTCTCTTAACACCATTATCCTGCAACATTTAATTACCAATAACAAGCCTTCAGAGGAATACTTGCACACTTATAAGAGAAATGGCCCGATTAGAGGTCACACATATGATTTACACCTCCCATGTCAGAATCCATAAATCCTGATGGATTTTTTCATTCATTCCTAAGCACAATCATTCTACCTGACACTGTTTGTATGAACCAGAAACTCAATATGGGATGTTTTAGCTTCTTTTGCTTTTGCACTTTTCCATAGCACTAGAGGCTGCCTCGAAAGATCTGGTACTTTTACAGTTGACCTCCCATTACCCAGGTCCTCTATCAATACAGTGTTCAGGGTAGTTATCTTTACCTTGGCTCGTGTTGCTCTCTTAATGTTGTCTGTCATAACCTGGGTCACTTTATGTAGTAATTCTAAGTTTCCTGTTGTCTCTGCCCATTGCAAAGTGTATTTTTCTTTATTATTTCTTTATTCTACCTTCTGTCAGCATTTTAACTTTGTAATGATCACTGACTGCAATACTCACACAGGGAACACCCATTGTTGCCATCATTCCATGTCAGATTACACAGCGGCGAATGTAAGTGGGAACAGGTGGGGAACAAATCCTGTAATAAGTTGGGTGGTGGGAACTTGGAGCCCTCAAGTATTAGAGTTGTTTTAGGAGAAAGGAGTCAAAATAAACCCTATTTTGTGGTTGCACTTGATTTTACAAGGCTGCAATATGTCCCTTTCAAGCAGCAATTCAATTAGAACAGTCAAAAACCATAATATCCTATACATTATTATTATTATTATTATTAGTACTACAGTCAAAAAACATAATAGCCTATACATTATTAGTAGTAGTAGTAGTAGTAGTAGTAGTAGTAGTAGCAGCAAGAGTGAATGAGGTTCTGGACACTACGGGCCACATTTACTAAGATCGAGTAGGATTTGAAGTAAAAAAACCTCAAATTTCGACCATCGAATAGGCTACTACAACCTTCAACTACGACTACATACTTCGCCACTTTAAACCTACCAAGCTTCAATGTTAGCCTATGGGGACCTTCCCCATAAGGGTTTTTAAGATTTTTTTGATCGAAGGAAAATCCTTTGATCAATGGATTAAAATCCTTCGAATCGTTTTCTTCGATTGTTCGGTCGAAGTATTTGCAGTAAATCCTTCGATATTCGACCCTTAGTAAATGTGCCCCTACATATTTATAGGTTTGGTTCTGATGGAAAACATATTTTAACAGCCGCAACTACATTCAATTATTATGAAAATAATATAAAAAGTTTAATTTGTCCCATGCTGAGTGGCAGATTTATTATTTTGTGCTTTGTCTTAATTTCATAAAAAAAACCCACTTTTTTCAATCACACAATGATTTTTTTCCACGATGGAATTTGGCATTGTCTGCTAGGAATTTGTATGTTCTACCAGTGTATGGGTTTCCTTTGGATATTTTAGTTTACCCCACTCGTCAGTCATACAGGCAAGGTTAATATGACTTGATCCCACAGTGTGTTTCTATTAAAGTGGCAGTAATCTATTGTACATTTCACTGGTGATAGGACAGATGTAGGGGTACATTATCTTTTACAATACACAAAATACTTTGCCACAGTATATAAAATTAGTGGAGAAGGTTTTTCTTGTGGTATCACATGTAAACTTAGGTTGTGAAGTTCTGTTTGTTTACTTTCCTTTAATTGGCAAAAGTTGATTTAGATCTTTTGTTTCTTTCCCCCCTGGTTTAGGCAAATAATCTGGCTGCTTAATAATTGAAACTATATTTTAATGATTCAAATTTTTGGGCTGCGTTTACAATTTAATATTATCTATGCATACCTACCACCTGTCCCATTTTTCACTCAGCCCGCAGTCTCGGATTGTTACTGAAATGTCCTGAGTTTCTCTTTGATCTCCTGCACTGACCAGCCAGAAAAAGATACAACGTTTCTGAAATGTAATAAAATAAGAGGCTTTTTGGCAGAAAGCCCAGAATACTCAGTGCCTGCACTTAGATACATTTGTAACTATTTAAGATAAGCTAAGATACAATTAAGATAAGCAAGTCTTCTCGGAAAATTGTGACTTTCGGCTTAAAGGGCAATTCACCTTCATTAGTGTTAACACATAAAACCTGATCCTAAATCCCCCAGAAATGTGTTTCCATAACCTGCCTAATTTTGTAACATGGATGTGGTATTTAGGTTGTGTGGCCATAAAATGAGCATGGTCAAAAATGTTGCCACGCTATGATTGTCAATAATTTTTCAATTGTGAGAATTTAGCATGAATAAGTAAATTTGCATGTTTTGATGGGGTCTACTGACGTTATTTCCCTGCCCCCTAACAAAAAAAAACCCAACCTTGGATAAATCTGCCCTGCTTAGTTCAAGTGCCATACAATCTCCCAGCAAAGGGGTATCTTTACTTGGGCTAATTCTGGTTCCAAGCCTTGTTTCTCTTCCTGGTCTGAAACTATAGTGCTCATACTGAGAGTAACCGGCAGGCTGAAAGCACCTTTCCTAAATAAGATCCCCCAGATGTGAAGCATTGCCTGAGGGAAACCATGTGGACTGGATAAAGAAGGAATGCCGTGTGAGTCCCAAATCTTCTGGCTTGAATAATGCTTTAGTGGGCAGTGTAAGGATAAAAACAGTATTTATTATAGCACAGATATAGCAGAACAGATTTATGTGACATTTTTTAACCAAGTTTGAATGAAAAGTGTTTAGAGAAAATATTGGTGCAATGAGGCAAAAAAGTATTTTGGGCTGGTATTATTGTTTGAGTTGTTCATTACACTCAGTTCAACCTGAAACTAATAGTCAGTTAAATATGTTCTAGCTGCCCACCTCATGCTCTATGTGCCTCTTCCTCTATTAGGAAGACAATGGTCATCCAGAGGGTTAGAGGGTCATTTACTAAACTCTGATAGGGCTTTTTGGGGGCAAAACTCGATTTTGTTTTTTTATTTTTTAAAAACTTAAATATTTGAGATTTATTAAAACCCGATGCAGCAAAAAGCCCGAATTCCAAAATCCACCATCTCGGAAGATCTGCTGAGGTTGTGAATAAGTAAATGGCAGAGGTCCCTATCCTATTTTGACGTTTCTGTGGTGTGCGCTGGAATTAGCCCAAAAATCACAGCATTTCAGACTTTTTGGGCCATAATCCGAAAAATGTGGGCTTTTTTGGGAAAAAGCCCAAGGAAATCGTGCGATTCAAGGAAAAAATCGCATCATTTGAGTTTTCTCTTGATTTTTTGCATGTGTTTACCCAAACCTATTAAATCGAGCTTTTTAAATAATAAATAAGGTTAAATCAGCTATTGGAATTTGGTGTGTTTTTTTATTACTCATGTCTCACGGTTAGCTTTTGTCTTTTACCACAATGTTCAACATCAGAGGCTTTTTCTTTAAGGAGGATATGTCTGCTTTACTTTTGGCTGCTGCTATGGGGAAGCCAGTATGTTGAACATAAGATATCATATCAGGTACTGATATTTTTGGGTGGTAAACTTTTAGTGGCAGATTTATCATAGTGTGAGATTAGAGCTCACTTGTGATGGGTGAATTTATTCGCCAGGCGCGAATTCGCTGCGAATTTGCGCGATTCGCGCCAGCGAATAAATTCGCAAAACGCCCGTGAAAATTCGCGGCAAAAATTCGCCGGTGTCAAAATTTTTTTTTAGAAAAACGGACGCCGGCGTCAAAAACGAGACGCCGGCACCGTTTCGCAAATTTTTCGCCGTTTCGCGAATTTCACGTGAAATTCGTGAATTTTTCGGCGAAGCGAAACAATGCAAATTCGCCCATCACTAGAGCTCACCACAGAAAAACTCACACACTTTCTATTCATTCCTATTGGATTTTTAGAAGTGTATTTATCAAATAGAAAAGTCTAACGTTAACCCATTGATTAATACTCTTCTAAAAATCCCATATGATAGGAATCAATAGTAATATTGATTATAGCATATTTTGATAAATTGTAAAAAATCTGCCACTAAATGTGGCAATTTTCTCATGTGACAACCAAGATGACTAAATTAGTGACTGATGGTTGCACCTGAGCAACACTTGTCCATTTACAACTAACTGGATGATTTATCAAAAAGTGAGATGGCATTTATTTCTCAAAAAACAAAAACCTGCAATCTCGAATAGCTGAAATCTATTAAAGAAAAAAAATGTGAAAAGTCTCCAGAAAAAACTCGGCAAGTAAACGCTGGCAAGGTTGTCAATGGGAATATTCTCTAACAATTTTATTTATTTCTTTTCCCAGTTTATTAAAACATTAGAAATGTTCAGCCTCATTAAAAGCTGGCACTTTTTTTCCGTGAATAAATGTGCAAATGGGAAACTTTTTATTAGTTTTGTCTTAAATACGCTAGGAAAAACATTGCAAGATAACTTGAAAGAGTATTAGTGAAGTTTAGTGTCTTAAATTAAATAGGGAATAAGATTTTACTGCAGGTATAGGATCCATTATCCAGAAACCCGTTTTCCAGAAAGATCAGAATTAAGCGAAGGCCTACTTCCATAGACTCCTTTTTAATTAAATAATTCAAAATTTTTCAAACGTACATTATTTTTCTTTGTAACAACAAAATAGTACATTGTACTTGATCCTAACTAAGATATCATTAATCCTTAGTGGTGGGAAAACAATGCTATTGTTTTTATTTAATGTTCAAATGATTTTTAGCAGACTTAAAGGGGTTTCAAACAACTATTTGTTATCAGATAGATCACCAGAAATACTGACTTTTTCCAATTACTTTCTATTTTCTATGTGTCACCGTTTTTCTAATATTGAAGTGTAAAATGTATTTTTCACCTTCTAAAGCAGCTCTGGGAGGGGGGTCGCCGACCATGTAAACTGTTCTAAATTGATACATTTTGTTGATACATTTGTTATCTTTGTCCCTGCTGAGTAGAATCTCTGGGTTTCATTAAAGGCAGCTGTTAGAATTGATACAATAGTTGCCAATACTCCAGAGATGCTGCTGAGAAATGTATTCACTAATGTAGCAAATTGTAACAGTTTAGAGTCTGCACCTGAATTACTGAGCTGTCAGACTGAAACACCAGAGACACGAACATTCAACTTTAAACTTAGGTTTTGTAAAAACAGTAAAGAATAAATAATGAAAAGTAATTTAAAAAAGTATTTTTTTTCTGGGGAACAATCTGAAAACAACTGAACTGAAAAAAGTGTTTGGAAGGTGAACAACCCCTTTAAGGTATGACGTTCAAAATTGCAGAAAGACCCATTATCCAAGTCCCGAGCATTCTGCATAACAGATCCCACATCTATATTAGTTTTTAGCAAAAACTCGTGCTGGTGTTGGCATTAGAGAATTGTTTAGGGAATTGAACTAGTTCTGGGTAGTAAACTAAACCTTAATATCAACTTTGTACTAGAATGAGAATAATCAGGAAGTATTGGTGCTGGGGTTCATGGGAAGTTCTGTGGCTAAATAGCATATTAGTAATGGTTTTTGCACACATTGTTTCTACAGTAACTTCACATACCCCTGATCAGTCAGCTGGAAAATAGAATCAGACAGACAAGCTCTCTTACTCCCAGGCTCACCTGAGCTATCTTTTCACTACTGAGCCTTTCATTTCACGTTCTGTCTGCATTCTAGTCCCTCTTTCACTGCTTTGTGTGATTTTCACTTATCTATTTATGTATTATATATTATATATATCTATATGTATATTATATTTCTCAGTAGAGTTAGATAGATGTATACATGATAGATGATAGGTAGATGATCGATAGATGATAGATAGATAGATAGATGGCTTCAGTACCTACATTGCCCTATTCTCAGTTACCTCCTGCTCCTGCTAGAACTGCATCTTACAGGGGAATGTAATAAAAGTCGCAAAGAGCAAAATAATTCGCACCAATAAGACTAAAAATCCACAACTCGCAATGTAATATTGTTCCTTAAACTGTTATTGCATTCGAATTTTAATTGCGCACTCATAAGAAGTGCTTGAAGGTGTCGTAATCTTCTGGAGCAAACATAACGGGGGTCATTTATAAACTTCGCGCAGGGCAGATTGGTTCGCAAAGTGAATATATTTGCCCTGCGCATGGTTATATTTATAAAGCTGAATAAGAGGGTGCATACAGAATTGCGAATTTTTTATTCACAATGCGAATATCTAAAGGGGCTTTATAAATATGTCACAATTCGCAAATTGCGAATCTTTATGCGCACACTCTGCGACTCAATTACGCCACAACTTTGGTGGCGGATAAAATATTCGCAAAACAGTTTTGCAAACTGCGAATTTAACGCTATTTTCGCGCACAACAACCTCGCACATTGGGTGCGCTCGCGCAAACTACTGTCTCATTTGCGCGCCATTTGCGAAAATTTATTCACACTGCGAATTCGCAAAAACCGGAAAGACGGGCAGAGCAGTGCAATATATTAGCGCTCAGCAAAAAACATGCGCAATACAACCATTTGCGAAAAATATGCGCTGCGCGAACTTTATAAATGACCCCCAACGACTTTTTCAGTAGGAAGTTTTATTACATTGACTGCGCATTGGCGCAAACTATAAAATTCGCAAACGGTCTTTCACTGTCGGAAGTGGTCGCTAAACAGTTTCCGGGCTCGCAAAAGCTATATTAAATTCGCACAAAGCAAAATTTGTTCGCGCAAAGGCATAACTTTTCGCATTGCGAATAGTTTTTCCGTTAGCGATTTTTATTACATTCCCCCGAAAGTCTGGTGGCACATGTAAGTGTATCACTAAAATCATGACATCACGTGATCACAATGTAACATTTATTGCTATCTTCCATGTGATGCCTACAAACTGAGGTAACAGGGCATTCTAGATGCCTCCTAAGGTTTTACTTCTGGAATGCTGAGATTAGGTCTG
Source organism: Xenopus laevis (assembly GCF_017654675.1). Classification (NCBI taxonomy): domain Eukaryota; kingdom Metazoa; phylum Chordata; class Amphibia; order Anura; family Pipidae; genus Xenopus; species Xenopus laevis. The sequence continues at coordinate 125,174,796 of NC_054375.1, read as the reverse complement.
AAGGTCGGTAGGTATTCAACAACTGAAAGAATACAGCCGCACAACAGTGAGTTAAATGTCTAGTGGCATGCCACCTGACTATACTCTACTATACCTGCTATCCCACAGTCATACTCCCTTCCCAGAGACTATTATAGCCACTGTTAATATAGGCACAATCTTTCCCTACTATACCTGTTATTCCACAGTCACAGTCCCTTCCCAGAGACTATTATCCCACTGCTACTATAGGTACATCTCTCCCTACTATACCTGTTATCCCACAGCCACAGTCCCTTTCCAGAAACTATTATCCCACTGCTACTATAGACACCATTTCTCCCTACTATACCTGCTATCCCACAGCCATAGTCCCTTCCCAGAGACTATTATACCACTGCTACTATAAGCACCATCTCTCCCTACTATACCTGCTATCCCACAGTCACAGTCCCTTCCCAGAGACTATTATCCCCACTGATACTATAGGCACCATCTCTCCCTACTATACCTGCTATCCCACAGTCACAGTCCCTTCCCAGAAACTATTATCCCACTGTTACTATAGGCACCATCTCTTCCTACTATACCTGCTATCCCACAGCCATAGTATTTTCCCAGAGACTATTATCCCCATTGCTAAAATAGGCACCATCTCTCCCTACTATACCTGCTATCCCACAGCCCACAGTCCCTTCCCAGAGACTATTATACCAATGTTACTATAGATGCCATCTCATGCTACTATACTTGTTATGCCAAAGCTGTTATCCCCATCGCTAATGTAAGTGTAGCTGCACTACCAACACAGTCACAGCATTATTACAGTTTCCCACAGTCTTTCTTACAACTGATGTTTTGCAGGGGCCCATTATGTGCGGAGCTCATGACAGTCTTCTGAGTTTGGACTCTTATAAAGACAGGTCGTGTTCAGTACCTAAGAGCTTAGAGTTAATTTACAATCATGAGGTACAGCACTAGCCTCTTAAGTTGGTATAGAATAGTACACATAACAATGCCATACACAATGTGCTCCTGCACATCTATAGTGGCACCATTGAATCTGTCAAATGAATAAAAAGAAGTTCCAGTGTTTGAGGTTATGGCTGAAGTGCACCCAACAGTAGTCTGCTTACACCTTGTTTTGTGCATGAGGGGCAAGAGGGCCTCTGTACTGAACATTTGCCTTGAGCAGGTGGTAGATATCGAGTCAGACTTTTCTGCCAGAGTACCAGAGGATATCCCAGTGTACCTGACTTTAATGAGCTCTAGCCCTAGCTCTTCTTTGGAACTATTAAAGGAGAAGGAAAGCTACCGAAGTTTATTGCCAATAGATTAGGCACAATAGTGCAAGCTATTACACTATATTTATTCTGCAGAATGCTTTACCATACCTGAGTAATCAGCTATAGAAGCTCTCTCTGTTTGTTTAGGATAGCAGCTGCCATATTATCTTGGCGTTACATCACTTCCTGCCTGAGTCTCTCCCTGCTCACTCATAGCTCTGGGCTCAGATTACAGCAGGGAGGAGAGAAGGAGGGGGAGAGAGGAGCAAACTGAGCATGCTCAAGCCCTAGCCCTGGAGGTTTAAGCTGAAAACAAGAAATCTGATACAGAAGCCCATGTATACACAATAGAAGGAAAGAAATGCAGTGTTTCTTTTGACAGAGGACTCAGAGCAACATTACTTTGAGGGTTTAATGGTGTATTTATATAGACCTTTCTGATAAAATGTATATCATTTTAGCCTTTCCTTCTCCTTTAAAGGCCTTAGTAATTCCTAAACATTTAGGAGGACATGGTTTTAGGTGGCTAAACAGAGAGTCCTGCTGACTGAGCCTAATGTCTCAGTCATCAGGAGCCCCAAAGCCAGGTATGTACTTTGTTAAATATCCAAATGACATATTAATGCATTGTGTCATCTGTCAACCAGTGACAGTTGGAGAATAGTTGCAGGTGAGCAAGTGACAGGTAGCATATCCTTACTTTCCACAAAGTAATTGACAATTTAAGTCCTAAGCCGCTGCCTTGATGTGGGGGGAAAGGGCTTGTCATAAGTCCTAGGAAACCCCTAAAACGTAATGCTGAGTCAGGATTAAAACCCCAGATCTCTAATATGTTGTGGATGTGTGTGTTTGTAGGACATTGCTTTACTAAACATTCCTCCTGAATTTTGGAGACAGCATTCGCTAAAGCTTCTCTCTATCCCTGCCCTATCAGTAAGCTGTTGGAACTCCTTGTAGAAACTCGTCAGCACATATTCCATGTCATGACATATTTGGGCGTTCTGCTGTGCGTAGTCAGTTGCTGGTTCGCTTGTTGCTATGGAGACTGGCTGTGTCACATCTTTCTATTTTTTCTCCTTGCAGTGTTTCCATGGCAACTTATATTGACTATTCTAGAATTCTATTTTCATAATTTCCTGGTTGTTAGCGCGAAATAATTAAATATATATATATATATATATATATATATATATATATATATATATATATATATAAAATTATGTGAGTGTTGATACTTATAATTGTTCTTCATGCTGCTGGTTTTCTGTATATGTTAGTGTATTTTAATATGTCTATCTCTGTGTTTATATAGAATTAATCTATGAGTATATATTTATTTATGTATAGAAATCTACAATTATTTACCCATATTTAGGCATACATGTATAAGGTGTAGAAAAGTAGAAAAGAAAAAAGTTCAAAACTGTCAATAAACTTTAGGATAGGTTTGTGATAGTTAGATAGATAGATAGATAGATAGATACAGGGACAGACAGATGGGCCAAGAAAGATGGATAAAGACAGATGGCTTCAGTACCTACCTTGCCCTATTCTCAGTTACCTCCTGCTCCTGCTAGAACTGCATCTTATTCTGGTGGCTAGGCAATGGCTTATAAAATATTTTACATCTTTGTAGCAAAGCAATCACATCATTAAAATGTGCCTCAAGCAAAGTACTCGAGCCTTAGTACTCTTGTTGGCAATCTAGTACAACCTACTATCGTTGTAGGAGATTAACAAATCTTTCAGTCCACCATGGTCATTAGAAATTGCTGAAAACCAGTGACTTGTGATTGATGAGGCTCTCCCTTTTTCTACCCAAATGAATTTGCAGAGGTCTTCTGATCCCTACATTATCCTTCTACATAATTGTTATAGGCAAAGCTAGTGGTGGGGTTAATCTGGAATGCTTTTAGGGTTGGGTAAAATAAACCCTTTCCCATACCACCTGGCTCTTCAGTGACTATAACAGTAATAATTCTTAATTCCTGTCTCCCAACGAAGGCTGTTGAGCTGTTATTTGTCTGGGGAAATACAAAAATTAAAGTGGATAAGGGAGATGAACCTCAGGCCCCTCATCCATAAGCTTTTGGATAATGGAAGTCAAATTGTTACTGGCTCACTCAAATTTTATTCCTGTTGGTGGGGTAGGGTCAGACTGGGCTGGTGGGACACTTGGTGGGCTCCGCCGACCCAGACCTGCTCCCTGCCCGGCTGCACCCTTACCTCCTCCCCAGCCCGATCGTAGCTGCAACAAGATAAAATAAGGTACACAAGTGGGAAGGGGGGGGGGGGTGGCTGGGGGGTTTGTGGGCCCAAGAGGCAGCAGCCCTGGTGGGCCCCAGACCCCTCAGTCCAACATAGTTGTGGGGGGGTTTCCAAAGGTTACCCTTACCTTGCACAGAAAAATCCCACATTCCGTTGCAGTCATTAGACCAAAAATAAGACTAGAGAGTCTTTGCAAGTGTGTAGTTTTATTATCGCACTACATGTTTCGGACCCATCTGGTCCTTCCTCTGGTGCATGTTATACATGTATAACATGCACCAGAGGAAGGACCAGATGGGCCTGAAACATGTAGTGCGATAATAAAACTACACACTTGCAAAGACTCTCCAGACTTTCTTGTTATTTCATGTTACTGAGGTGGAGATGGCTACTCCATTGGTCTGTGGAAGAGTCTGATTTACTAAAGCTACTGGTGGATCACTGAGGAATAAATTTCCAGTTTTCAAAAATAAGACTAGTGCACCAAAACAGCATAATCCAAGTACGTTTATACCCCTACCCCAACAGCATTGTACCCACAAACACACAATGTCAATAAACACTACTCACTGTATCATATTTAAAGCAGCAACCCAGACAGCGGTGCTGTAGGTTCAGCAGACATGATTTAAACCTGGCATGTTCTGCCTCACATTCATCTCTTTATCATCCTATAGATCTCCAGAATAGAAATGTTGCCAGGAAGCATGTATGAACGTATCACTATATGGTTTATTTCAGATGGGCTCCCCATAGACTTGCTGATAACATCTGACCTCTCTATCTCTGCTTTTTAGGACTTGAAGTAACTTGGTGGGGGGATGTAAATTAGTTTCTAGAGCAAAGTCACAGACGCTGATGTTACAGTCGTATTGAAAACAAGCTTGCTTTCTGAACCATGCACTCAGAACAATGTAAGCGGAAAATCTCCTCTCATGTCAGAGCCTGGCTGCCATATTGATGTGACATCTGCACCTGGATATGTGGAGCTTATTTTGTTCCTTATCTGTTACCATCGCCCAAACACACCTGTGTTACCTGCACTCACCCGGCTGGGTGGAGCAGGCAAATAGTCAGGCCATGAGGAACAGGAGTCCAGTAAAAACTTGTCAGTTTAATACGATAGCACCATTTCATTTGCCATGAGCAGAAACAAACAATAATGATGTGTTAGCTTGTCTTCCAATGAAAGAGGTGACCTACATACATAGTTGGCCGTTGGTATGCAAGACCTGTCTAAATAATCAGATTTCTCTATGTAAAGGGGATACTGACACAAAATTTCTCATATGTAGGATACATTATTCATTTTCAGTTTCTACAGTTTCACAGTGCCATGGTCAGATGAGAAACTAATGTGTGAAAGTATTTGTAAGTACCCTGCAGTTCGGGTTGAAGGGTAGTAGTCAGCCAATACACTCAATCCTCTGTAGGTGCATTGCAGGTCAACCAGCAGGTTAGTGTCAGAAGATAAGTATTGGTGATGTGTGGGTCGATAAAAATTAGACCCGCAGATGATCCAGAACTGCCTTTCCCCCCTCCATTAATAGACTCACACCAAACTGCCCCACCGATGACATCACAAAAGGGTGGAGCAGGCACAAGCCTATAAAACAAGAAGCCGGCAGTCTAAGGTCACGGGTTGGTAGAACAGGCAGAAGAGCTCAACCCGAACTGCCTGCGACTAACAAGATCCAAAAGCAATTCACGGAGCATCAGGAGGAGTGTTAAAATGTATAAACTTTAAAGGGATCCTGTCATCAGAAAACATTATTTTTTTAAAAAACACATCAGTTAATAGTGCTACTCCAGCAGAATTCTGCACTGAAATTCATTTCTCAAAAGAGCAGACAGATTTTTTTTTATATTCAATTTAGAAATCTGACATGGGGCTAGACATTTTGTCAATTTCCCAGCTGCCACCAGGTAGGACATTACTTCCTTGTTTTATGACAAAAAGTCATGCGATTTCTCTCCCCGTCCCTAATTTACGTATGCAAATTAGGATTCGGATTAGGTTCAGTCGGGCTGAAAAAGGCCGAATCCTTCCCGCATCCTGAACCAAATCCTGCCCGCATCCAGCACCGAATCCTGGATTTGGTGCATCCCTAATACTTGAGAACTCTTTCGTATTGGCAGGATTTGCATCCAATCCTTCTACAGCTATAGTTACCCCAGTACTTTAACCAGTTTTTAGTTACCAATGTATCACTGGAATCAAATACACTCTTTGATAATCTAGAGCCCAAATCCATTGCTTTTTTATAAACAAAAGATTGTTTCTTTCCCAAATATTGCATCAAAATGGGATCAAAAAGAGAACATCCGAACATTTCGTTCAAGAAAACGAGTACCTCTATTAATGTGTAGTACAGAAATGTAGTGTAGGGTAACTATTATCACACTTATTTCTTTTTGCCCTTTTGTTCAAAAGTAATTCAGATCTATTACTCATACTGTTCTATCATAGGCCCGCATATAACTAATAAGTACCCTGCAGTGCAACAATATGGCAAATAACAGACTATGTGCTATGTCTTAGCAAAACTGTACACATTCAAGGGCCAATCGGGTGCGCTGATTGATCTGATTGGGACAGACCAACTTGTAAGGGCAGAGTGCATACAAGGGGCGCATACACAATATGGTTATGCAGGGTCAGACTGGGCTGGTGGTAAACCAGGAAAAAACCCAGTGGGCCCCTCCAACCCAGACCTTTGCCCTGTTGGAAACTCTGTGGGCTCTGTTTGAAATCTCCCAATAACAAATAAAAATGTAGTTATAGAAGTATGCGCAGCAGGGCGGAGGGTGACAGTAGAGTTGCGGCAGTTAGGGCCCCTGAAGTGGCAGCCACAGTGGGCCCACACACCCCAGTCCGACCCTATAGCTGCCTTTCTATTCTTTCAATCATTTGGACAAACAGCTTTCTGATTCAGAATCATAGTATTGCCTAGTGGCCAGAATCCCTCTGCAGGTTGGTACACTATTGCTAAAGCTTGATGGGGTTGCTGGCAACGAATAAGTAAGTAGCAATCACTGGTCACTTACTGTATTTAAAAAAGCCAAGGTCTGGTTGCTATGGGTTACTAGACCTGACCCTGGACTTTTTGCAATGACAAACCAACTGAAACACAAAACTGCCTCCTGAGCCGCCCTTACATGCAGCCATGGTAACAGAGTTTGTCCTTGACTAGCAAAACTTTCCGACCTTATCATGCCACCTACTTTTAGCCGGATTTATTTTTAAAGGACAAATAACACCAATGTGACATACTTTTTAATTTGTTAACAGGGGTCTTTTCCAAATCTGAATACCGGTACTCTTGCCTTTGATGGGTGAAACATCTGAACATTTTCACCCATAAACACATTTTTCAGCTATATTAACACCGTTTTTGGAACTAATAGGACTGCGTGCATATTCTCAGGCAAGGGGGATGGTATGTTTGTTTAAGCACATTGCTACGTGACCATTAGGTCAGTGATGTGCATTCATCTGACATTGCTGGGCACTCATGCAAAATGCTATTCATCCGTCACCTTTCAGCTTAGAAAAATATAGACTCAGTTTAAAGTTCCCTTTTGGGTGGATGTTGTTATTGATATTGTGAACCAATCTATTTTTTTAATTATCTGCCTTTAAAATTTTGATATGCTATCTCTGTGCTGGGAAAGCAGTATTATTTATCATCATGCTTTTTTCAAACCACATGTAGGCTATTTTGCACAAAAATGATCTTTTGTGTGAGGGTTAAAATATGTCCATGCCACAATTATTTCTGTGCACTAATGTCATAACTTATGTGGATGGAAATGAGAGAGAGAAGATTCCTGTGCAGTTGCTAGAGCCAGTGGCACCCTAGCAACCAGAGAGCCATTCACATTCTAAATAGAAGGGCTGCAGGACAAAAGTTAATGCATTTAAAAGTGTGTTATATATAGGGATATTATGCACTCGTGTCTTACCATGACAGAAAAAGTGCAGAGCCTAGAATAATTATCTGTACAGGGTTGTTTTTTTTTCGCTTTCAGCATCTGGCAATGAAATGGTTACATTAGGATGGGTGGGATTGCTGCCTCTTACCATTATCATCTGATTGATGCAGCAGAAATTTGGAATAACACTAACCCCTCCCATATATGCCTGGAGCTAAAAGGCCTGTAATACATGCCAATAACAAATTGTACTGTACATGCAACCAATGCAGTCCCGGGAATACATAAGGTGATCTCCGCACCTGCATTTGTATACAAAGTAAACTCTAAATTGGTGAAAAACTGTGTCTGGGCTCGAAATAACCACATTTTGATTTAATCCTTCATTTGATAAGGCTGTGAAAGCTTATGCAGCAGAATGCCTGGATTCATTTATACGCTTGGTCGTTGAAGTGTACAATATAGTACAGCACTGTATCCTCCCTGGGAAATACATGGCTGGAACAACACAGCACACACCCCTGATGGGTCCGATTTATGGGTCATCTGCATCCAGAGATCCGACAGTATCTACATAGGCACTGCAGTGCTGTAACCAGAGAGACCAAGCTTGCTATACTGCCTCTACTGTACTAAATGTCCTGACCTCCCATGAGCTATTTGGCACAGTGCAGAATGAAGGAGGGGAGAGAAAAAGAGCAAGACATAACAGTATCTTAGACATTGACAATAGCAATATTTATCCGTATTAGCACGGTGTATTAGTGTGACTACAGTGGTCGTTTTCTCTTCTTTTAAGCATGTATTACCAAGCCCATAATAACACACTGAATGGAGACATGTGAATGTGTAAATGAATACATACTCCCAGGGACATTAATATACAGGTATATATTTGCAATGCATGGATACACATACATAAATGTGAATTTAAATATATACCCAGCTCCTGCATGCACACATTTAAATACACACTCCTGTATAACCGCAGACATATTTTCTTTGTGTCTCCAACAGCCTCTGTCCTCCTTCCTCCCACTTTCCCTCTCTCCTCTCTGTGCTGAGGATGCTGGGAGACATTTGCAAGAAGTGTGTGGGCAGCAAATCTCTATAAATAGTCCAGTCTCTCTCAGTCTGATTATTGCCAGCATGTCTTATACAGTACTCCTGTATTCAGAAGCATGGAATGTGCAGCATATCCAGTGCCCCCAAGCAACTACGTATAGCAGTACATTATTTAAGGCTAGAACAGAACCAGCTGCTGATCTCAGTCCCGGTTTGTGGCATTTCAAGCAAATCATCAAGTAGCACTATAATTATGTCATATCACTGATGTTTTATGCCTAAATGGATGACTCTTTTTCCACCCATAACTCCGAGCTCATTTTAGGCTCATTAGCTAATGCACAAGGCAGGGAAACATTGGAATGAGTGGATACATTTTAGCTTTCAGTGTGCATGCAAAGTGATAGTCCACTGAAAACCATTATAATGAATACAGACATAAGCAGGTGATTGCAATACAGGTATGGGATCCGTTATCCAGAAACGACTGTCTCCCATAGACTCCATTTTATCCAAATAATTCAGATTTTAAAAAAGTATTTCCTTTTCCTCTGTAATAATAAAACAGTACCAAACTAAAATATAAGTAATCCTTTTTGGAGGCAAAACCAGCTTATTGAGTTTAATTAATGAATAAATGATTTTCTAGCAGATTGATGGTATGAAGATCCAAATTACGGAAAGATCCATTATCCGGAAAACTCCAGGTCCTGAGCATTCTGGATAACAGGTCCCATATCTATATATGTTATAGGTAGTATCAAGTGGTGATAAGCAAAATGCAATTTTGCCTTATGAGACCAGTTCAACTGGAGGCCCGTAGCCTTGTTGCAGCCCTTCAAAGTATTTTTAGGGCCCCAGCTACCCATTGATTCAATATACTACTAAAGCACAGCCAAGTGATTACCCTCTAAGTTCTAAGGTATCTAATATTAAGCCCACTAATATTAACTTAAGGAAGGTGTACACATAAGAGCAGACTTTACAAGATGTGTACTACTGTCCCTACGCATGAGCAAGGCTTAAACGGGTGGTTCACCATTAAGTAACTTGGTGATAGAATGCCTAGTTCTAAGCAAGTTTTCAATTGTTTATTTTTAATAGTTTTTTTCTTCTGACTTTTTCCAGCTTTCAAATGGGGGTCACTGACCCCACTGAAAAGCAGGAAGTAGTGTTCTGGCTATTATGTTAGACATCCAGTCACTCCATTTATACATTACATTTTAGGCTAACTGACTATATTAGAAACATTTGTTTTTTTCACAGCCTCTATTTACCCAGTTTTTATCTTTTACTGTACAATTTCTTTAAGTACCAATCATGCATATTATGCGGTAAGTACAGTCAAAGTTCAGATGCTTGTTTTCAGTATTTTATCAGCCTATAAGACCAGTAAACACAGGTCAAGACAGACATTGCTACATTACTGCAGGACAATTTTTCCCACTCGTGTAAGAAACTATTACTGCCAATTGACAAACTTTCATTCTCATAAAGATGCATCTGTAAATGTATCCCCTAATTTACAAGAAAATTTTTAACAACTTTTTTGAAAAGCTGGGTGCTGCTGGGACAATGGCTCTGAGCATGGCAGTACTAATTTTTAGTACCTAAGCAGTGGCGTAACTACATATAAGCAGTGGGAGGGGCAGTAAGGACTTGCATAATGAGAGAACCATCTCTCTACGTCGGCACTGTGCCATCTGATCCAAGACGGCACAGGAGGAGAGTAGGTGTGCACAGAAACAGGCAGTTGCAGGGAGTCCTGTTTTTTTTTTTGTGGCATCATTTACCAAAAAAGTAAATGATGCCACTGACAAACTGAATCCAAACCCTTAATTAAGGTCACATGCAATGCAATGATTTTGTGTTTAAAGATAGAATGTTATGGTTTTGCTCTAATCTGAAAATGCCAATTAGGGTTCTGATATTGATTTAGTATTTGGCCAAATCTTTTGTGGTGGATTTGTTATTCTCTCAAATACAAAACGATGGTTTTGGTGCATTTTGCTCTCATTAAATGTTTAAGCATAGCCATATTCTTAAATGTATATCAGGGTCAGACTGGGCTGGCAGGATAATGGGAAAAAACCCCAGGGTGCCCTGTTGATCCAGACCTACTACAAGTCTGAGACCTACCTGCCTGCCTACTGACCTCCCCCAGGCCCCAACAGCAGCTGCAAGAAAAGAAGGTATGGGGGTTGCAGGTGATGGTGCCGGAGGGGGGTTGTGGCTGGGGCAGTTGTGGACCATGATGCAAAAATCCGGTGGGCTCCAGCCCCCCATTCCCACATGATGTATATTAAATAGAATGCAGCTAGGGAGTTCAAGCTATTCTTGCAAACCTTTTTTGTTATGGGTCTCTAGGGTGGTGTCAAATGAAAACTTATAGGATTGACTGTGTCTGGTCGGTTAAAAATAGAAGCAGGCAGCTCTTGTCTCTTGCTTCTAAAGCTTACAAGAAAGAACAAACAACTCTACCCTTGGTATTCATTTTTTTTCTTTTGCATTCTTAAGATATCTACACAAAGGATCTGTTAATACAGTCATTAAGGGACAACTGTCTGTCAAAGCCATCCTTTGCCGTAAGTGGGACTCGGTGTTAAAATAGGTTGCCACTAGCGATGGCCTTTAGGGAAGAAAGGCATCTGCAATGTCTTCCAAATTGCAAAGCTGTGACCTTTTCTTCATCAAGATCTGAAAGGGGGGGATCATAACCCAGGTGTACCCATAGCAACCAATCAGAATTTTGCTTTCATTAGTCTTAATTCAGCAGACTAATTGATTAGGGGTTGCTGTGGGTTTCTCCTCTAGAGGAAGAAACTTTACCAAGTGTTTTGTTTGGTTGGGGAATTGGATAGTAGAAAGGGTAACAGTCCCTCAGACATCTCATACCCTCACTCATCACCTATACAGACCAGCAGCCTCTGGTGTTTATTTACCTGAAATACACCTACTGCCCACACAATCAGGGGCATATTTATAAAGTTATGTCAAATATTTTGCAGCCGAAAATGTGATAGAATCAGTGTAAAATGAAGAGTATATTTATAAGTTTAGTTATTATATGTTGTACTTAAAGGAGGACTAAACTCTAATATGGCTAAAATGGCATATTATATATAATTAACTTATTGCACCAGCCTAAAGTTTCAGCTTGTCAATAGCAGCAATGATCCAGGACTTCAAACTTGTCACAGTGGGCCACCATCTTGGAAAGTGTCTGTAACACTCACATGCTCAGTGGGCTCTGAGTATCTGTTGAGAAGCTAAGCTTAGTGGTCGTCACAAATTATCAAGCAGAAAATGAGGTTTGTCTGTAATATAAGCTGATGCTACAGGGCTGATGATTAAATTCTGATGCCAATTACACTGGTTTCTGTGCTGCCATGTAGTAATGATCTGTATTAGCCTCATATTGTGACATTTCTATTCTATGTGTACTGTATATTGTCCCTAAGCTCAGTAAGTGGCAGCAGGACAGAGCATATGCAATGAATCAGCAGAAAAGAAGATGGGGAGCTACTGGGACATCTTTGGAGACACAGATCTTTACTGCTAAAGGGTTGTGGTTACCTTGAGCTGGTACAGAAGCTGGTATAACATTTCTAGCTACTTCTTTAGTTAAGCTTTAGTTCTCCTTTAACACCAGAAGTCGAGATCACAATTATAAGCCAATACAAAGAGCTTACTGACCTATCTATAAAGGTGGTGTAAGGTCCCTGCTGTGTCAGCGTTGCGCCCTGGTCGGTGTGGTCGCAGGTGCAGTAATCAGGCAACTGATGTGCGCCTGCGCGCCGCATCGAATGCGGGCGACGGACGCCGGCGCGGAGGCGCGGGCGACGGTCGCTGGCGCCGGGGCGTGCGCGACGCAACGGACGCGCGCGACGTAGCGGACGCGCGCGACGTAACGGACGCGCGCGACGGACGCACGTAACGGACGCGGTCTGATGACGTCAGTTGGCGCCAAACTAGCGCTATTTAAACCTGCTCCAGTCTCTGCTCTGTGCCTGGTTATTAGGTTTATAACTGAAACCCTAGCGTTGATACCTTCCTGTCGATATTGTGTTTGACCCCTGCCTGTTCCTGGACTCTGATTCTTGCTTGTTGCCTAGACCTTCTGCCTGTTTACCGTTGACGATTCTCGCTGCCTGCCTTGACCCGGATATCCTGACTACGCCTTGCCTGATCCTTCTGTACCTCGTTTAGTCTCACTGGCTACTCTCCACACCCCTGCTCCCCGTTTCCAACCTCGGGTGAGTTAGCGGGTGTGTGAGGCGCTTGTGGTTCATTGTCTTCTGTTCCTACTCCTTCTACGCCTGGATCATACTGGTAAGCCTGACACTATAACCAGGCCATGGATCCAGCTGAAGGGGCTTCACCGCTTACCGTACTCATCCAACAGATGTCGGAATTGACACAAGCAGTGAGGGAGCTTCAGAGCGGATATACCCAGATGCAATCCCAGCTGAGGGCCCAACCATCCACCGCAAGCCAATCCACTGTAGCTGCTACCACTTCTGTTGGTCCCACTGAGGTACAAGTTCTCACCTCCGAAATCTCGGAACCTAAAGTTGCTTTTCCCGAAAAATTCTCTGGGGATCGGAAAGCCTTCCGTAATTTCAGGAGCAGCTGCAAACTCCTTTTTTCTCTGAAACCTCACACATACCCCGATGAGAACACACGAGTAGGGGTTATTATTACTTTTCTGTCCGGAGAACCCCAGACCTGGGCCTTTCGTTTAATGGATCGACGGAGCCCTGTATTAGCTTCTGTGGACACTTTTTTTGATGCCATGGCGATTCTCTATGACGACCCTCATAGAGTCTCCACCGCTGAAGCCGCCCTTCATGCTCTCAAACAGGGAACTCGTCCTGCGGAGGACTATACGCTTGAGTTCCGGCAATGGTCCGAAGATACGGATTGGAATCCTGCGGCCCTTAAGCACCAATATCGTTTGGGTCTTTTCCCTGAACTGAAAAACGAGCTCGCTCGTACAGGAATTCCAGACACGCTGGAGGGTCTCATCACTCTTGCCATTCAGCTCGACCAGAGACTCAGAGAGCGCAGAGAAGAGGAGAAAGCCGAAAAGGCTGGCCTGATACCTCATACCTGGGTTGTACCTACCGCCCCTCCTCCAGTCCAAGTACCTTTTCCCTTGCCTTCCTCTGCTTCAGATTCGTCCTCGGAACCGATGCAAATTGGAGCCATCAGGTCTGCCCTCACTGCGGAAGAACGCCTTCGTCGCCGCAGATTAAACCTTTGCCTCTACTGTGGCCAGGCCGGTCACTTACTAAGGAGCTGCCCAACCCGTCCTACGGGTAAAGACTTTTTTAGTAAAGACTTAAAATGTTGTAACAAACCAGTACCTTTACTGACAGTCTCTCTCTTTCTGCAGTGGGGAAGTCAAACAGCAAAACTCCAAGCCATCCTTGATTCCGGAGCAAGTGGCTGTTTCATGGACAGTACGATCGTTTCCCAACTCCAGATTCCTCTCCAACCTAAGAAGAATCCCATTTCCCTTCGGGTGGCTGATGGTTCCTTAATTACTTCGGGCCCAGTGGTGCAAGAAACCATTCCTCTTTTTGTTTCCCTCAATAAAAAGCATTCGGAAATGATGAATTTAGATGTGGTCACGTCTCCTCTTTTTCCTGTCATTTTGGGGTTGCCATGGTTACAAAAACATAATCCATCCATCAATTGGGCCACAGGGGAAATAACCTTTCTTTCGCAATTTGTCAATCTAAATGTAGATTCGAAAGTTATCCTTCTTCTAGTCAAGTTTGTTCGTTATCCTCCTCATCCGAAGTTCTTCAAATTCTTCCTCAAAGCTATCGGGAGTTCGCAGATGTGTTCAACAAGAAAGGTGCCGATTCTCTACCCCCTCATCGCATCTATGATTGCCCAATTAATCTTTTGCCCGGTTCCCAAGTACCCTTTGGTCGTATTTACCCGTTGTCCGAACCAGAACTAGCTGAACTTCGCTCATATCTTGATGAAAATTTGGCCAAAGGTTTTATTCGTCAATCTTCTTCTCCAGCCGGGGCAGGGATATTCTTTGTCGAAAAGAAAGATCACTCATTAAGACCCTGTATTGATTATAGAGACTTGAACAAAATAACGATCAAAAACCGATATCCTCTTCCTTTAATTCCAGAGTTATTCCAACGCTTAACGGAGGCCAAGATTTTTTCTAAGTTGGATCTGAGGGGAGCATATAACCTGGTCAGGATACGTGAGGGAGACGAGTGGAAGACGGCGTTTCGTACTCGCTACGGCCACTTCGAATATCTGGTGATGCCGTTCGGCCTTTGCAACGCTCCCGCAACATTCCAGCATTTTGTCAATGACATTTTTCGGGACTTTCTTGACATTTTTGTTATAATTTATCTGGATGACATTTTAATTTTTTCTAGTTCCTTAGATGAACACAGGATCCATATGAGGAGGGTTCTTGCTCGCCTTCGCACTCACCAACTCTATGCCAAAATTGAAAAGTGCATTTTTGAGCAGTCCTCTGTTGAATTTCTAGGATTCTTTATTTCTCCTCTAGGCATCCAGATGGATTCAAAGAAGATCTCGGCAATCCTCGACTGGCCAGCTCCCACATCCAGGAAGGCAGTTCAACGCTTTATTGGTTTCGCAAACTTCTACAGGAAGTTTATTAGAGGTTTCTCTCAGACTATTCTACCAATAACAGAGCTGACTCGCATGAATAAGAAATTTTTTTGGTCCTCTCAAGCCCAAGTATCTTTCGAAAACTTAAAGAAACTTTTCACATCAGCTCCTATCCTTTGTCATCCTGATTTATCCTTACCATTTGTTCTGGAAGTCGATGCCTCTGAAGTTGCGGTGGGCGCTGTTTTGTCCCAAAGATCTGGGATCCAAGAGGAGCTCCATCCAGTAGCTTTTTTTTCCCGTAAAATGGCAAAATGTGAATGCAATTACGATGTGGCCGATCGGGAACTACTCGCTATTAAACTGGCACTGGAGGAGTGGCGGTATCTTCTGGAAGGTTCCAAGCACCCTATTCTTATCTTCACCGACCACAGAAACTTGGAGTACCTTCGTTCCGCCAAGAGACTGAGACCAAGACAAGCGAGGTGGGCTCTTTTCTTCATGAGGTTTAATTTCCACCTTACCTATCGGCCTGGATCTAAGAATACTAAAGCCGACGCCTTATCCCGTATGTTTACCCTCGATGACAAAATACCTTCTTCTCCTGAAACCATCCTGAAATCCAACAATTTCCTTTTACTACAGCCGACCCTTCTTAAACAGATCCAGAACGCTTCCAAGTCCATCATGGAACCAGCCCTCGTTCCTAAGGGAGGATTTCTTCTTCTAAAAGACAAGATTTTTGTTCCTGAGGAGATGCGGTTGGAGGTTCTTAAAAGTATACACGACTCCAAATTGGCCGGACATCCAGGGGTCAAGAAGACTATTATCGCAGCTAAAAGATCGTTCTCTTGGCCAGGATTAGCCAAAGATTGCTTCCAATTCGTTTCTTCATGTGAAATTTGTGCCAGATCTAAAGACTCTCATTCTAAACCCTTTGGCCTTCTTCAACCCCTTCCTGTCCCTTCCCGTCCCTGGAGCTCTGTTTCGTTGGACTTTATCTCGGAATTACCACAGTCTGATGGATGTTCTACCATAGTGGTATTTATTGACCGTTTGACCAAGATGGCTCATTTCAAGTCCTTGCCCAAGCTCCCTTCCGCTTCCGAAACTGCAGACGTTTTTATCAAGGAAGTTGTTAGGCTCCATGGTCTTCCGCAGGAGGTGATATCGGATCGAGGCCCACAATTCACATCTCAGTTCTGGAAAACCTTGTGTGGCGCCCTTCAAATTTCTGTTTCCCTTTCTTCAGCCTTTCATCCTCAATCCAACGGCCAGACGGAACGAACCAACCAGACTTTAGAACAATATCTGAGGTGCTACTCTTCTCATCTTCAAGACAACTGGGCAAACCTTCTACCTCTTGCTGAATTCGCTTACAATAATGCTCACCATTCATCCATTAACCAGTCTCCTTTCTTTGCTAATTATGGTCTCCACCCTTTAACCTTTCCTTCTTCTATAGTGGCTGATATTCTGGTTCCCGCAGTTCAAGACCGCCTCAACTTCCTAACAGACAATTTTCGGAAACTGCAAGAGAACATGTCCAAGGCCCAGAAGAATTTCAAGTTATACGCTGATCGGAGACGGAATAAAGACCCAGAGTTCAAGGTGGGTGATCGAGTCTGGTTGTCTACTATTAATCTTAAGTTATCTTCTCCCAGCAGGAAGCTCGGCCAACGTTTCCTGGGTCCTTTTTCTATTGTTCGTCAAATTAATCCTGTGGCCTTTCAGTTAAAGCTTCCTGCTTCTTGGCGTATTCATCCGGTGTTCCATTCGGCTCTCCTGAAATCTGCTTCCACCTTCCAGTTTCCAGGTCGTACGACTCCTCCTCCTCTCCCAGTTCTAGTGGATAATCAAGAGGAATTCGAGGTCGAAAAAATTCTGGACTCTCGTATTAGAGGCAGGCAAGTACAATACTTGGTGGGATGGAAGGGCTATGGCCCTGAAGAGAATTCCTGGGAGCCAGTCAAGAACATTCACGCTCCAGATCTGTTGAAAAAATTTCACGAAGAGCATCCTAACAAGACCGCTGGTTGTCGTGTCCTGAGGCCACTCCTTGATGGGGGGCAATGTAAGGTCCCTGCTGTGTCAGCGTTGCGCCCTGGTCGGTGTGGTCGCAGGTGCAGTAATCAGGCAACTGATGTGCGCCTGCGCGCCGCATCGAATGCGGGCGACGGACGCCGGCGCGGAGGCGCGGGCGACGGTCGCTGGCGCCGGGGCGTGCGCGACGCAACGGACGCGCGCGACGTAGCGGACGCGCGCGACGTAACGGACGCGCGCGACGGACGCACGTAACGGACGCGGTCTGATGACGTCAGTTGGCGCCAAACTAGCGCTATTTAAACCTGCTCCAGTCTCTGCTCTGTGCCTGGTTATTAGGTTTATAACTGAAACCCTAGCGTTGATACCTTCCTGTCGATATTGTGTTTGACCCCTGCCTGTTCCTGGACTCTGATTCTTGCTTGTTGCCTAGACCTTCTGCCTGTTTACCGTTGACGATTCTCGCTGCCTGCCTTGACCCGGATATCCTGACTACGCCTTGCCTGATCCTTCTGTACCTCGTTTAGTCTCACTGGCTACTCTCCACACCCCTGCTCCCCGTTTCCAACCTCGGGTGAGTTAGCGGGTGTGTGAGGCGCTTGTGGTTCATTGTCTTCTGTTCCTACTCCTTCTACGTCTGGATCATACTGGTAAGCCTGACAGGTGGGGTATTTTTTTACACTAGGCTAACTCTTAAAATTACAGGGGTTTATTATATGTCTAATTTATTATCACATACTGGGACTGCCTTCCAGTGCTATGAGTTGGCCGCTGTCCATGGTACTGAATCAAAGCAAAGACTTAGCAGTATCACATGATGCCCCAGAGTGTGGACCTACGGAATCGGTAGTTTTCAAACATTCTGGGTTTAGGTTTTCTGCTCAGTCTTTCAGACAGGACCCATGTTTTATCAGTCATGTTGGCAAGGGCAGTAAATGGGCAACCTTCACAAATCCTCACCCTGATGAGAGGATTGCCTTCAACCACTACTTTGAACCACAATGTTTTTGACTCTTTGCCGTAATTTCTTTGCTTTATCATTTTAAACAATTGCTTTTTGAAAGAAAAAATAAAGGGCTGTCACACACTTCTCCCTTCTGAAAGTTTTGGCTTCTCTGTTGATTAAAAAGTTTTCTTGAAGTCCAAAGCATATATCATATCTAATCCCCAGTGAGTGTATCACACTCCAACAGCATATCTAGCACATCAATACCTGATAACAATACAGATGATTCAGGGATCTGCAGGGCAGCCCAAAAGCTGAGTGTCCTAACCATGCACGGTGTGGGTAAAATTATTTGGGTCTCAAAAAAGTTTCTTCTTGGAAAATCTCTGGAGGTAGTGAGTCATGGAGCAAAATATCAGCTGTGTTCCCCCCAACCTTTATTTCCATAAAACTGCAATATCCAACAATCCCTGTTAACTAGTGATGGGCGAATTTGTCCCGTTTCGCTTCTCAGAAATAATTTCACGCGAAATTCACAAACTGCAAAAAAATTGTGAAACGCATTGAAGTCAATGGGCCTCAAAATTATTTTGACGCGCGTCAATTTCAATGTCCACGACAATTGTTATTCTGATGTGTTTTGAAAACACATCCCATGACAGCATCCTTTTAAAGGGGTGGTTCACTTTTACGGTGACTTTTATTATGTCATAGAACAGCCAATTCTAAGCAACTTTTCCATTGGTTTTCATTGTTTAGTTTTTTTTTATAGTTTTATAGTCATTTGTCTTTTTTCTTCTGATTCTTTGCAGCTTTCAAATGGGCATCGCTGTCCCCATCTAAATGCTCTATAAGGTTACAAATGTATTGTTCTTGTTACTTTTTATTACTGATCTTTCTATTCAGGCCTCTCCTATTCATATTCCGGTCTCTTATTCAAATCAATGCATGGTTGCTGGGGTAATTTGGGCCCTAGTTACCAGATTGCTGAGAAATGCAAATTGAAGAGCTGCTGAATAAAAAGCTAAATAACTCAAAAGCCTTCAATAATAAAAAATGAAAACAAATTGCAAATTCTCTCAGAATATCCCTCTGTACATCATACATAAAATTATAGCAAAGGTGAAGAAGCCGTTTAAGTTCTATCACAGTCCCCCAGACTTTCCTTAAGTGTCACTCATGAGACTGCCCCACACACTGCACATCAAACTCTGAGCCCCCGAGCTCTCTGCAGTTTCAGTGTATACAGAGCTCAGCAGCAGAAGAGCAGCTCTCACCTCTCTGCTATTTCCATCCTCGTCTCCTCACTCCCCCACCCTCTCTCCCCGCATCTCGGTGCTCTGACTCTGCTACTTCTCTGCGCCTTCTGTCGGGCGCTGTCCCTGGTGCTGATTTGGCGCAAACCCCCTAGGCTGCGTCACGTGACGTGTCCCGGAGTATCGGACTCCGTGAGAGGGGCTGGTGGGAGGAGCGACAGTACCTGGGATTGCGAGCACTGGGGGCCGTACCGGAGGGAGGAGCGGGATTATTCGCAAACTGGGCGGAGGGATACACTGCACCTAGGGGAGGAAAAAGCGGCACCGTGGGGGGGAGGAGCGGGTGTGAGAGGGGACAGAGCACCGTTTGAGGGGCTGGGGGGCGGGGCTCCCAGGCAACAAGATGCAGCGGCTCCGGTTGAATGAGGCTCACGCCGTGTACCTGGGGCAACTCGCCCGGAAAGACGGGACACGTAAGGGGATCCTGAGCAAGCGGAGCTCGGACAACAGCCGATGGCAGAGCCGGTGCTTCTCTCTCCTGTACAACCTCCTGTTCTGCTTCGAGAGCGAGTCGAGCGGGCGCCCGTGTGCGCTTTACCTGCTGGAGGGCTGCAGCTGCGAGCGGGGGGCCAAAGGGGGTCCGGACAGACAGGTACCTGCAGCCTGGGGGGAGGGGCGCTGAGGGGAATGGAAGTGACAGGTTATTCACTGACAGAGATGCACAACCAGTACAAGCGCTGATGCAGATGTTTCTGTGGGGGGGGTCCAAGTCATATTGTGCTGTAATACCAGGGCTGCAACTCTCTGCCAATGTGTCAGGGGCCCACACCTATGTATTCTACTGGCCCCACACCTATGTATTCTACTGGTCCCACACCTATGTATTCTACTGGCCCCACACCTATGTATTCTACTGGCCCCACACCTATATATTCTACTGGCCCCACACCTATGTATTCGACTGGCCCCACACCTATGTATTCTACTGGCCCCACACCTATGTATTCTACTGGCCCCACACGTATGTATTCTACTGGCCCCACACCTATATATTCTACTGGCCCCACACCTATGTATTCGACTGGCCCCACACCTATGTATTCTACTGGCCCCACACCTATGTATTCTACTGGCCCATACACACACATGTCATTATGGAGCGCTAAGTAGTGTAACTTCTCTGGGTCACTTGCACCCTGCACACACGACTTGCACATAGGAACCAGAGCTTGGCTGCTGCATCTGTCTCTCCATCTATCCCTCCATCTATCCCTCCACCTATCTCTCCTTCTATCCCTCCATCTATCGCTCAGTCTATCTCTTCATCTATCTCTCCATTTACCTCTCCTTCTATTCCTCCATCTATCTCTCAATCTATCTCTTCATCTATCTCTCCATTTATCTCTCCTCCTATCCCTCCATCTATCTCTCCATCTATCTCTCCATCTATCCCTCCATCTCTCTCCTTCTATCCCTCCATCTATCTCTCCATTTACCTCTCCTT
Organism: Xenopus laevis; assembly: GCF_017654675.1. Classification (NCBI taxonomy): domain Eukaryota; kingdom Metazoa; phylum Chordata; class Amphibia; order Anura; family Pipidae; genus Xenopus; species Xenopus laevis. Next base: position 125,153,895 of record NC_054375.1, on the reverse strand, counting down.
CTATCTCTCCATCTATCTCTCAATCTTTCTCTTCATCTATCTCTTCATTTATCTCTCCATTTATCTCTCCATCTATCTCTCCTTCTATTCCTCCATCTATCTTTCCATCTATCCCTCCATCTCTCTCCATCTATCCCTCCATCTATCTATCCCTCCATCTATCTATCCCTCCATCTATCTCTCCATCTATCTCTCCATCTATCTCTCCATCTATCCCTCCATCTATCCCTCCATCTATCTCTCCATCTTTCCCTCAAATTATCCCTCCATCTATCTCTCCATCTATCCCTCTATCAATATCTCTGTCTATCCCTTCCCTCTATAACTCCATCTATCCCTCCATCTATCCCTCCATCTATCCCTCCATCTATCTCTCCATCTATTCCTCATCTATCCCTCCATCTATCCATCTAGCTAGGCAGTAGCCTACAAGTTACTCGCTTCTAAAGCACAATCTTATCAGGCCCCCATCTCCTCCAAAAGATGTTTTGCACACATACATATAAATCACACATCAGCTATGACTCCATGTGGTCCTCCTGCCCTTCTGGGCCCCACATGCAGCCATAGGATAGGATTGTGCTTCACTACATTCATACAAATGTAGCTGTTTACATGTGTATATATGTAAGATAGAACTGCAGCACATATAGCAGCATAAAAAGACAGCAAGGCCTATAGTGGCTTTAGGGATTATAGACTGGTAATTTACTGCAGTTGTGGGATAGCAACATTAACAATATATAGAAATGCTGCACAAGCTGCTGTAATGCAGATGCTGTTGGAGTACAACTCCCAGCAACAATTGAAGTGCTGGGAGTTGTGCTTAAAGAAAATCTGACAGTCCATAGGCTGATTATCCCTACTTGATCCTGGGGGATGGCAGGGTAGAGCTAGTTGTGGAACATAAATCAAGGAATGTGGTACATCAGGACTGTTAAACTGTAGGTCTGTAGGCTGGATATAGGCCCTCTAAGAATTTCTTATGGACCATAACTCGACCAAAAATTTCCTTAGACATCTTTGCATGACATCATCATTTTAAAATAATCCAGTTCTCAATCATGTAGCATGTCGGATAATTAGCCCATTACTGTGGAACATCATCATGGAGGGTCATCCTTGGCCACAGTGTCAAAGGAATAGTGTTAAGTTACAGATAAGCAGCTTGTGGTCCAATGAAAATGCTGTTGGAGGAAGAGGGAAAATGTAGTTACACAATAGCAGGAGTGCTTCTTTTTGCAGGCCCCCAAAATTACTAGATGATGAGTGTTTTAGTAAGGCAAGAGAGTTCACACTTATGATCTAATATAGTTAATTTGAGCCGGTTCATCTGACTTGTCAGATCCCATAAGCACCCCAGTATTTTTAATTGGGCATGATCACTTTGTCAGATCAGAATATAAATGTGGGTGTATTGGCAGCATTATGGAACATTTGTGAGATACATTCTAATTCCCTTCTACTGAATACCTTCGGATTTTGCATGCTCATGTGATTAAGGATGCACAAAAACCAACATTGTTGAATTCTGCCAAAAGCAATCTGACTTACATTTTGAAATTTGTAAGAGTAACAAAGTTACACTCTCCAGGCATTTTTAACTGTTAGCTCCAGGTCACAGTTCCCCTTGCCCCATGCATGTCACCTGCACCTGATCCCCCATAATGTCTCCCAAAGTGCACAGCTGTGCAGCACCGGCCATAATAATAATATGGTCAATGCACTTCCATTACCAAGTTCCATGGCACTGACCGCCAAGCAGGAGCATGCAACTGATTTCAACCCATGTTTCTGCCCACCGTTTCCTGCAGTTGCATTTGGGAACACCATGGAACCTGTGATGCTACCAAAGATGGAGACTGACTGTACCTGCTAAGTATCTTTCCACTTCATGAACTGGTATGGGGGAAATAGATAAGTTTGTGTGGATGATGCAGTTTGGGACAAAGACAATGGGAGGTATTATGCCCTGTAGCTAACTGTTGAATTGGATTTATTTCCCCCAATAACGAATACCCCCCCCAAAAAAATGTCATGTAAAAAAAAATTGTTAAGCTCACATGGCATGTTTTGGTTCAGGACTCTAATTTGGTTCTGGAAAAATGGAATCCTAATTCAATTGCCTCTAAATCATGAGAAATCATAAGACATGACTGTCCTGTTGAATCAGGTCTGATTTCTTCGGTGTCAACATCGCTTAGACACAGCGCGTGAAGGTCTGTCATAAAAAAATGCCTTAGAAAAGTTGTAGAAATGTTTTAGCAGACAGGGTCAAGGAAATGGCACTAAATATACGAGAGATGAATATCTTTAAAGAGTAAGGAGTATATACAACAATGATGAATGAAAATATATACATGTATATACTTACACATGCATACAAGGTTTACTATTGGCTGTCAGGGCGGCTTAGCCAGAAGAATTTCTATTGTAATATTTAGGCCTTATAGTGAGTTTTACAAGCATCGCGGATCCGAGGAGCTTCAGCAATAATCATACAATGCACATTAGTGTGGCAGCCCACTGACCCATGTACACCATGCAATCCAGCTGTGTTTGTCAGAAGAAGTTCAGTCTGATCTGATCAGTGGGAACAGCAATCACATCTCCACTGATTTTACAGCGGGATGTGATTCCCTTTATAAAGTCTCATTAAATGAAAACCACACGCGATGCAACTGTCATTTGTATTACAATCAAGTTGTATGTGAAGATCAGTTGGGCAGTGGTGTCAAAGGCAAACTCGAATAAGGTCTTTACATAACAAGGTTAAAGGGGTTGTTCACCATTGAATTAATGATGTTGATATTCTGACACAATTTGTAGTTGGTTTTCAGTTATTTGGATTTTTGTTCAGCAGCCTCCCAGCTTGAAATTTTCACAGCTATCTGGTTGCTAGGGTCTTGTTTACATTAGCAACCAGGCATTAGTTGAAATGAGAGGCAGAAATAGGCATAGGAAAGGGAATTAATAAAAAGATGATGATTTGAAAGCGATATAAAATAAGCAGTGAAGACCAATTGCAAAGTAGCTAGAAATATGAAATTCTAAAACATTTTAAAAGTTAACTGAAAGGTGAGCCACCCCTTTAAAATTCAAGATTGCTTTTGCAAAAAATTCTGTGAAAGAATGTGACTACGAATGTATGTGACTGATTATATAAGGTTTAAAGGGTCATGATTTAGTAAAGGAAAAATATAACATTTCAGATGAAAAAAAAAGTAAAAGCTGCCTAGTTTCTATAGAAGTAGCAAAAAGCTGCGAACTTTGTCCAAAAGTAAAGACCAAAAATAATTAAAAATTAAAATCATTTATTAGAACATGCAGGTGACCACCTAAAATGTTTCGTGCCTACACGGACACTTACTCATATGGGGTAAATTTATCAAAGAGTGAAGTTCCGCCACTAGAGTGAAATTCCGCAGCTCTCAATTCATTTCTATGGGATTTTGAAAGGCATATTTATCAATGGGCGAAAGTGAAATTTCACCCTTTGATAAATACGCCTTTAAAAACCCCATAGAAATGAATGGGAAGTGGCGGAATTTCACTCTAGTGGCGGAACTTCACTATTAACTTCACTCTTTGATAAATATAGGCTCTATGTCTATGTCATAGGCTCTATGTCTATGCCTATGAGTAAGTGCCCCAGTAGGCACGAAACGCGTTATGCGTTCAGCTGCATGTTCTAATAAATGATTTGAATTTTTAATTATCTTTACTTTTGGAGAAAGCTCGCAACTTTTTGCTACTTCAGATTTTTGCACCCGTGGACTGGGGTGAACTGTGAGTGTCTTTTGCCTTGGATACTTCTCTTTTGGTACAATTACTGGCATTGTTTGATACTAGTTTCTATAGAAGCCAATGGGATGTACATGTGAAGATTTCTAGTTACTTAGGGGATAGAAAAATATGATTTTCATCTGTGAGCAACTTTGTTTTGCCGTGACAAAAGGCAATCACAATTATTCTATTTGTGGTTTTTTTTAAAGATGCTGGCAACTGGGAATTAAAAGATGTGGTCGCTGAACAAATATCACACTAGAAAATTGATAGATCAGCCACTAAAAGGCTTTATAGCAAGGAACTAGGATTGGGCTGAAAAGTAACATTAAAGGGGTTGTTCACCTTTCAGTTAACTTTTAGTATCATGTAGACTGTGATATTCTAAGACAGTTTGCATTTGGTCTTCATTTTTTATTATTTGTGGTTTTTGCGTTATTTACCTTTTTTATTCAGCAGCTCTCCAGTTTGAAATTTCAGCCATCTGGTTGCTAGGGTCCAAATTACCCTAGAAATCATGCATTGATTTGTAGACCCGAATATGAATAGACAGGAACCTGAATAGAGAGACGAGTAATAAAAAGTAGCAATAACAATACATTTGTAGCTTCACAGAACTTTTCTTTTTTTAGTTGGGGTCAATGGCCCCCATTTGAAAGTTGGAAAGAGTCAGAAGGAAAAAAGACAAATAATTAAAAACTATAAAGAATAAATAATGAAGGCCAGTGGAAAAGTTGCTTAGAATTAGCCATTCTATAACATACTAAAAGTTAACCACCCTTTTAAATGGAGGTTTTGGAAAAGCAGACAAATAAATTTTTTGTGGAAGAGAAGGATAAAAATGACTGGGAACCAACAGTCTAGTGCTTAAAGGTCAATATCTATGATTTGGACTGAGTGATTGGTCGACAGCAATATATATATATACAGGTATGGGACCTGTTATCCAGAATGCTCGGGACCTGGGGTTTTCCGGATAACGGACCATTCTGTAATTTGGGTCTTCATGCCTTAAGTCTACTAGAAATTCATTTAAACATTAAATAAACCCAATAGGCTGGTTTTGCTTCCAATAAGGATTAATTATATCTTAGTTGTGATCAAGTACAAGCTACTGTTTTATTATTACAGGGAAAAAGGAAATCATTTTAAAAAATTTGGATTATTTTGATAAAATGGAGTCTATGGGAGACAGCCATTCCGTAATTCGGAGCTTTCTGGATATCGGGTTTCCGGATAAGGGATCCTATACCTGTATATATAATAATAACGGCATGTAAAAAAGTAGAATACAACACACATCTGCACTTTCACACATCAGTATATTGTAAAAAATCACACATAGATATAAAGTAATAGAATATGAATTTTGGCATATGTGTAGTAATATAAAATTCTGAAAAAAAGCTGAGCACCACCTATCCTTGCTTTTTACACCACTTTTCATGTTTGAATTTCTTTGACATCTGAATTCGACTGAGTCCAGGGATGATACAGTAATGGAGGAATTTTCTGTAGAAGTCCAACATAAAAAAATCCAGCTGTATAAATAGGGCAGTCAGCTCTTTGTGTGGATTATTTACACAATCATGGTACATGGCATTAATTCACACTTAAAGACAATTGAGCTCTGTAAACATGCCATTTATTTGACACTGCTTTTTACACCTTTTGTGGGTGTTAATTATTTTACAACCCTTTATAAATATGCACAATAGACAGTGTGTTTGGTGATAGAGGCCTGCTATATGTTGAAAGAATTCTAGATCTGTACTATACAGAACAATCCTATAAATAGGGTGATAGCTCCATGTTGGTGAATGAAAAGGCCCTATAAAGAGCCGATTGGAGAAAAGTTGCAAATAAGCATATGATGTGCAGGGCAGCAAGGAAGGGAGAGAGTGATTGCTGTGAAAGCAAGAAAAGCACTATACATCTTGACATATCCATAGACTTTATTTTAATCAAGTAATTCAGATTTTTAGAAATGATTTCCTTTTTGTCTGTAATAATAAAACAGCACCTTGAACTTAGTCCCAACTAAGATATCATTTATGCAATCAGAGAGTGCAACTATATGAAGATTCCACGTCTCCCCTCAAGTTATTAATCAGGACTTTTGTCTCCTCTTTCAGGAGGGCACATTATTATAAATTACAATTTCATAGAAAGAGGTCTTATGGGCATGTTGGGGAGCCATAAAAATCTCTTGGAGGGCCACATCTGGCCTGCATTTCTCTAGCTGGACAGCCCTGTTTTTGATTTTGAAAGACTGCTCTGTGCAGTATTGGCATTACTTGTGTGTATTAAGTATTGATGTGTATTGAACAGAACTGTTGCCACAAATTAGCTTTGTCTGGGGCCTGGGGAAACTTAGAGGTACAGGAGGTCCAATGTTTGGTATCTTTGCTCTGTGCTTATCAGCTCCCTGTTGTACTGTAAGAAACAAATTGGTATTTGGTTTATACCACACTGGCCTGTGGGCTGTTAACCTCACAAAATGGGCAATGGTCTAATATCCTTTTCTGAGTGATACACAATCTAGGAGATTTGTATGGGGACACCTGTATGACTCCCCCCAGCCCTCATCAATACAGCACTGATGAATGCAGGTGTCTGTGTCAGAGTGTAGAGACCTGCAGCAATGTGGCAAAGCAGGAACGCAACGTCCAAAATGAATAAAAATAGCCAATTACACCCATTCTTTTCACACTGCAAAGAGCCCTATAATAATAATATAATAAGTCTACTAAGCCAATATTACATAACAATTGCTTTGCCACCATTATTTTGGACCAAATACAAGGTCCTGTCTTCTGTGAACATGTCAGCCCAATGTAATATTTCTGCATAATCCTGAATACAGTTTCAGGCTTTTAGTATGATATAAATAGTGACATAAATTTTAAATTGCTATTTTTGTTTTGGACTCACACAAAGGGAAAGGTGAAAAGGAACATCTTGTGATGCTGCTCTGCTTAGAAAATGAAGTTAGCAGAGAAGAGTCATGTGATGTTACTCTAGACAGGTCTAAGTAACATCACAAGTGTCACGTATGTTACCCCAAAACCCAGAACAGACGCCAAGGTTTTGGTCATGGCTAAGCTTCTGCCTATAACAGCTGAATTTTGCTTCGGGAGGAGCCCTCCACTACTCAGATGCACCAGGTCTTACAGTGAGAGAACCAAGGTGATATTTCTAGGCAGACAAGGGAACTGAAACATGTGACAGGAGGAATGGGGTTAGAGAAAAGTATAGTCGAGGACACAGGCCGGGGTCAATAACCTGTCTGTCAGTTTATAAGAGCAGTACAGAATCAGGATCCGGGAAAATAATCAGAAAACAGGCAATGATCAGGTCAGGCAGCGAATCAGCAGAGGTCAGGGACAGGTAAGGGTCAAGAACAGGAAAAGAAGTCACACCCAGGAACTATCTGACAATAGACCTACGTTGGACAGTGAACAAATAGATGAGGCGTTTTTAAATATTTGAATTTGCATCAACTGTTATGATGTCAGAAGAGGGGCACCAAACAAAATGCACAAAAAACCAACAGGACGTGTTCACCAAATCCCAGGGAAGCAGCTGCAGGCGTCCCAGTGAGGAGAGGGGAGGTCATCTCTGCTGCCCCACTAGAACACCAGGTACCGTTACATTATCCCCCTTCAAGAGGGAACCACTGGACCCCTAGGCTTATCAGGGAATTTAGTATGAAACTGATTTAAGATGGTCAGCATGGACATCAAAGGCAGGAACCCAAGATCTCTCCTTTGGACCATAACCTTTCCAGTGTAATAGATATTGTAATTTACCTCTGAAAAGGCGAGAATACACTATCCTCTGTACCAAATATTCAGGCTGACCTTCCACTGTAACTGGAGGAAGAAGAGAGTTCTGATGAACAGCTCTGGCAGGCTTTAACAAAGAAACACGACAAGTTTGAGAAATTTTAAATTCAAGACGACGTTCGAACCGGACAGTACTGGGAAAAATTATTTCTGATACAGTAAAAGGACCAACAAAGAGTTGACAGCAGGAACATCTGAGGAATGACCAGAAAATGAAAAGGCTTTAGGATGATAGCCAAAAACAGTAAAGAATGGATGCTATCCAGTGGATGAATGAATAGCATTATTGAATGCAAACTCAGCCCAAGGAAGAAAATCCCCAGTGTTCTCCATTGTGATTGATTACTGAAGAAACGTAACACCTGAGGTATTGCTCTAATGATTGATTTGTCCTTTCCTTCAGGCCGTTAGTTTGTTTACAAAGTAAAATGACAAATCAGTGCCCGTATGTGAACAAAAGGCCCACCAAAAACTTGAAACAAATTGAGTCACCTATCAGAAACAATGTTCTGAGGAGCCCAATCCAGCTTAAGTATGTTGGATAGGAAGAGTTCAGCACTATACTTAGCAGAAGGGAGGGTGGGAAGGCGAATAATTGAGACATTTTACTAAATCAGTGCACTACCACTCAAATAACAGTATTCCCTTTAGAGGGCGGTAATTCCCAATTAAATACATGGAATTAAGTGTCCATGGCCTTTTGGGAATAGGAAGTGATTGTAGTAGCCCCTGAGGTAAGGACCTGGAAGGTTTCAAACACTGACAAACTGAACAGAAATCAATATAATTACCAGCATCCTGTCTAAGTGGGTTATTTACTAAAATCCTAATTTATCTCATGGTTAAAATAAAAAAAAAAAAGCTTTACCAATCTTCCATGCCCAATTTTGTCTTATTAAATATATTTAATATATTTATATATAGTTGAAAACTTCCTGCCTGATTTTCATTATTTGGAAATTGAAATGGGCTCCTCATGGTTAACACGGCGATTGGCCGTGTCATAGCCCCGCCCCTTGGTGTCACGGCCCGCCCCTCCACATCACGGCCACACCCCTATATGTCACGTCCCCGCCACATCACGGCCGCCCCCCTTCCCTGTCTTTATGGGGCGAAAATGTGGCAACCCTATAGCCATGGCCTTGAAGAAGGCATCAAGAGAGAGACGGGCTGGGTCAGAAGGGGATAGGCTAAATGCCCACAGTTATGGGTCCACCTGAAATAAAGTGATGACAAAGTTTACTCTGAACTAATCAGTGGGGAAGGATCTGGGTAGGAACCCAAAATGTAATTTATAGGCCTCCTGAAGGCGAATAACTAGCTACGATCCTCACTGAACTTTTTAGGGAACAGATCCAAGTGGTCAGACTGGTGGGAAACCAGCAGGTGGCCCTGTTGGAACACAATTCATTCATATTAACAGTACATGTATCCTTTAATATCTTGGAATGAAAGAAGAATAAATAATGAATATACATTGCAAAAGTGCTGAGAATAGCACCCTCATCAATTTTACACTGATTTATTTTAATGGTTTACTTATCCTTTAAGTTAAAGGTATACCACCCCTTTAATGCATTAACAAAGTATAACTAAATAGTTTGTAGTCAGTATTTTAAAACCACTTAATTGAATAGTTGGTTCAAGGTAATGTTCAAAATTTGCCCAGTGCCCCCATTAGGTCACACCAATGACATATATAAGCCATTCAACTCTAATGCTAGGGTTGCCACCTTTTTGTTTTAGCCCATTGCAAAGGTTTTCAACCGTTTTGGGTTCAGCCTTTTTTTCCAGATATTTCATAATAAGATCATGAAAACGAAAGATTAGCTATATTTGTTGTGCGATAGTTCTAGGAGTGTTTAAGTATCACATAAGTATGTACCCCAGATGACCGCAGAGTGGCCTTTAGGTTTGGCCCCTTCAGCAGCTGCTTGGAGGGTATAGGCCCACAGTTTAGAAATCTATACCCCAAAGACATGTTCACATCTGTGGCCTTTTATTAAAATACACCTGTGATTTAATTGCTTCTATTGGCCATTAACCAAATAATAATAAGACATTTGCAGTCTCTACAATTTATAGATGTTTAACATTTTTTGAATAATTGTTGTTCACATTTGCATTAACTTTTAGTATGATATAGAGAGTGATATTCTGAGACAATTTGCAATTGGTTTTCATTTTTTATTTGTGGTTTTTGAGGTATTCGGCTTTTTATTCAGCAGCTCTCCGGTTTGAAAGTCCGCCTATCTTGTAGCTAGGGTCCAAATTACCCTAGCAACCATGCATTGATTTAAATAATAGATTGAAATATGAATAGGAGAGGGCCTGAATAGAAAGCTGAGTAATAAAAAGTAGCAATAACTATAAATCTGCAGCCTTACAGAGCATTTGTTTTTTTAGATGGGGGTCAATGACCCCCGTTTGAAAGCTGGAAAGAGTCTGAAGAAGAAGGCAAATAATTCAAAAACTATACAAAATAAATCATGAAGACAAATGGAAAAGTTGTTTAAAATTGGCCAATACAACATACTAAAACTTAATTTAAAGGGATTCTGTCATAATTTGTATGATGTATTTTTTATTTAGAAATTACACTGTTTACACTGCAAATAATTCACTCTACAATATAAAATTGAATTTCTGAACCAGCAAGTGTATTTTTTTTAGTTGTGTAGGTGCATCTCAGGTCATTTTGCCTGGTCATGTGCTTTCAGAAAGAGCCAGCACTTTAGGATGGAACTGCTTTCTGGCAGGCTGCTATCTGGTTACTTCCCCATAGTTCTGTTGTTTGGCTGCTGGGGGGGGAGGGGGTGATATCACTCCAACTTGTCACATGACTGGGGCAGCTGGGAAACTGACAATATGTCTAGCCCCATGTCAGATTTCAAAATTAAATATAAAAAAATCTGTTTGCTCTTTTGAGAAATAGATTTCAGTGCAGAATTCTGTTGGAGCAGCACTATTAACTGAAAAATATTTTTTCCCATGACAATATCCCTTTAAAGGCAAACCGCCCCTTTAACCTTCAGGGCGATTCCCAACATTTTACTGCCTGGATGATTTCCATCCCATGAGTGCACCTCCAGGTGGTTATAGTTCAAGGCAAAGGGGAGGCATTTTATTAACAAAAAAAGGAAGTAAATTTAAATAATAAAGAAGTCTTCTTGGTCATCACCAAACCATATAAACACTGATATTGAATTATTTGATGTTTTGCATTGCATTTGTTTTTGTCCCTTTGGTTACCATTATCACCGCAAACTGGTGGCTCATTTTTCTTGGTATCAAAGAAACTACGATTGTGTTTTAGCAAATTTCTTCAGAAAAGCATTGGCTAATATTAAGGGCAAGATTTGCCAGTATATTAACCTCCACTGCTTATTAAGCCAGCATTATCCGGAGACTGCTGGAAATAAGTTTAGGCATCTTTTAGGCCCATTTATCAACATTCTCCTTTTAGCGGTTTTAGAGTTTTTTGGGTTTTTTTTAAACAATGATTGAACTCTATTTCACAAATGCCTGAAAACCTGTAAAACTCATCAATGGCTTAAAAAAGGTCCAATAGGATAAGTGCAGCTCCCATGAACTTCTATAGGACCTTGACTATTTTTACTTGGCAAAGTTTTATAATCAAGTTTTTTTCATGGAGCTCAAATTTTTGGCGTTTTAGAGAAATAAAGAGAGAGTTTTAGAGAAATAAAAAAAAATAACTTTTATTAAAAATAAATAGAAATTCAAATGTTAGTAAATAGGTCCCCAAGTGTTGCAAGTGTCGCAAGGTGGAAAGTGGAAAATGGAGACATGAGAACCGAGAAAACAAAGAAGCAAAGGGGAGAGACTATTGTGCTTTCTATAATCATATTTTATTATAATTTACAGCATTAACTAGGCAGTTTGGTTACTACACAACGACAGTTTCTAAAAAGAAGATAAATACATGAAAAGGATGAGCATTATATACGTTACAAATTGTAGTGTAGAGCGCACAGTGCAAGAAAATGAATAGAATAGCACACTGCTTGAATGGTATTGAGACCCATTTATTCAGTTACTCAATGGCAGGAGGTGTCCTTGGCAGTCTCTCAGATGTATTCATGCATTCATTTTGCTCTGAGTGTTCCCATGGCATGTTGATCTACTAAGCAAATCGTTTTTTTTTACCTTTCTTTTACATGTGGGTTATGCAAAGGTTATGCTAGCCTTTATGTTTTGTCAAAAGTATGCAATGAGCTACAGTTACAGGAAAAAATATCAGAAAAGAAGATAACTACATTTTGGCATCAGTATCACACTGACCAAGCTCAATGAAATGAAGCAGGTTTGCACAAATCAGTTGGGGGGTGCCAAAAGTTATTCACCCCAAGTGATCGCATTTACTTACCTGACACCCTGGTGCTCCTATCAGTAGAAAACTGCACCAGCTTGGGGTTCTTCCAGCGAGCACCACGGGTCGATCCTCTTCTGGTTTCTTCTTGCGGCTTTGCATGCACAGTAGAGCGAAAAGCCGAACTTTAACGAAGAAGTTGGCTGTTTCGTTCTACTGCGCATATGTCTGCCCTGGGAAATTTGAAGAAAAAAGAAGCAAGAAGACGATCGATCCGTGGTGCTCGCTGGAATAATACCGGGCCAGTGTAGTTTTCTACTGATAGGAGCACCGGCCCAGGGTGTCAAGTAAGTAAATGCGATCAGTTGTGGGTGCCTAATGTTTGGCACCCCGAGTAATAATGACTTTTCTTCTCCTCCTGTCACCCAAAATAAATATTCCAAATCCTATTTTATCAAGTTAGTCAAGCAAAATAAACTTTAATTACACTGTATAAATTATTTGAATCTTGTTTCCTTCAGTCTGGGAATTCATAATTATAGCAAGCAGGCAGGAGCCATTTTGTGGACACTGTTATTAAGGCAAACCTTGTATCATCGCAAAATCTTCTCTGTGCACCAGAATGGCCCCCTGCCTGCCTGAGGGTTTAGTTAATTGCTATTGTGGGACATCTTTATATTTCAATAAGATTCGGGATGCTGACACTAAGAACCAGTGGGTGAATTGCCCTCTACATGGAAAAAGTTGGACAGCATTGGCAATACAGCAGGTAGATCCATGTGTCCTGATGACTGGCCAATCAGGTGAGGGAATACCAGAAATCAGTGTTATGCTGGCCATAGACATGCAGATTTTCTTCTCTTCTACGACAAACGATCTTTAGTTGTAATCTAATGATCTACAACTAATCATTCAGTTTAATTAATGTATAAAAAGCACAAATTAGAGGATGCTCAGGCCATTAACTGGCAGACAGCAATCGTACTAAAGTTATGTCCGACAAATAGTCACCCACTGATATTGTCAGATAGGCAATACATGAAGAGATATATCCGTGTACGAATCTTCATTTTGTGCGATTTTATCTTTGCGTCTATGCCCCGCTTAAGAGAGGCCTTATTCTACCCTATGTGTTTGGCAGTTTCTTCTGGGTGATAGAATCCCTTGGATCATTTTACATTAAATCTGATGTTTTGAGCAGTATTTACACATTCCCTTAGTTATTTTTGGCACCAGGATTAAAGGGGTGAGTCACCTTTTTATAGCATGACCAATAGTGATAGGAGAATAAATTCACTAGGAATGGATAATCGCCAAATTTCCGAAAAAATCATGTTTGCGAAAAATCTGTCATGTCAAAAAAAAAAAATTGGCACACGTCAAAGTTGTCGCTCGCATAAAAATTGACGCTTGTTTCAAAATTGTTGCGCATCAAAATTATTTTGACGCCCAATGCGTTTTGACCATCACTAATGAACAATTCTAAGTGATCTTCATTATTATTTTTTTGATTATTTATCACCGACCCCATCTAAAAAAACAAATGCTCTATAAAGCTACAGATTTATTGTTATTGCTACATTTTTTTTACTGATCTTTGTATTCAGTCCATCTCCTATTGCAGTCTTTTGTTCAAATCAGTGCATAGTTGTTAGTACAATTTAGACTCTAGCAGCCAGACTGCTGAAAAAAATTCAAACTGGAGAGCTGCTGAATAAAAACCTAAATAATTTAAAAGCCACAAATAAAAATTGAAACCCAATTGCAGCTTGTCTCAGAATATCACTCTCCACGTCATACTAAAAGTCAACTCAAAGGTGAACAACCCTTTTAATTCCCTATACAGGATGCTTTTCTCATATGGAGCTGGCCTACTTACACTGTTGCCGGTGTCTGCTGACGTGTTTGCTGTATGTGGGTCTCAGAGGAGCAGCTTTTTTATCCTAGAACATACCTGTATGGTTTCCAGCAGCCCCTTATAATGCAAAATTGGGTCAAACCAATGATCCAACATGAGGACAAGTGTGTCCAGTGCACCAAAATGAACGCAATTGAGGTAGCACTTTAACATGAATCAGCCAAAATTGCACTGACATTTTTAAAGTCCAAAAAGCATCACTTCTGGCACTCTGTGGCAAAATAACACCTACAACAACCCCCAGGATCCCCCGGTTCTTATTGGCACACTCTCATGATTCATGAAAAAATACATGGAGCCAAAACAAGCAAGTGCAAGGAGTGTTTTTGGATGCAATCACCTTTAATGGCTTCAGTTCTCACAATAACTGCGACAATTTTAGCATGAACAAACTGCAGTTGCCCTTAGTCGATAAGCCTGTATTGTAATGCTGGGCTGTCTTGGTGTAATATGCACTAGGTTTTTTTTCATGGTTTGGGTTCTGCATGCACAAAATGACCGGTGGTGAAGCTCTGCAGGAAACCTTAGAAAACCCTGATGTACACCACTGAGTAATGGGAGGCCAGGCAGTTTTGCAGAAGGTACTAGGAGAATGTTTTCAACAGCAGGGAACACTAAAAACATTTGATGTATAACAGAGGGTAATGTGACGCTTTAATATTTTGCCCCGGACCCCCAGGATATACCAAAGTCTGTTCTTTCTGTAGTAACATACCTAGTATTTAAATAAATTGGTGATTTATTGTTCTACTTTCTCAGTATTATTTTATCATCAACTTCAACCACGAGAACCAGAAGCCTCTGGAGCTGCGGACAGAAGATGCCAAGGACTGTGAAGAATGGGTGACCGCAATCTCGAGAGCCAGGTACAATGCATGTTTAAGTTAAGGCTACATCTCAGCCCACCCTTTACTTTTCCAAATGCCTGCACATAGTAACATAGTAAGTTAACATAGTAAGTTAGGTTGAAAAAAGACACACGCCCATCAAGTTCAACCTTTTTACTTTTTTTAACCTGCCTATCTGCCAGTTGATCCAGAGGAAGGCAAAAAAAAGGCAAAATAAACCCCAATGTTTGTTCTACTAATGAATTGTGGGCAGTGGCACCTAAATGAAGATTTGTCAAACGTAGAGATTTCTTTCTGTAGCTGGTGTATTATTCTGAAAAATTGGAGGAATTGCTGTCTGAACTATTAACAGAAATCCATTTTTTTTTTTTGGAAATTTGGATTTTAATTCACATTTTCAAATTTTGATCAATATGCTCCAATAGGGTATAATTTTTGATCCACACCTCCTGACTCAGAACAGAGGTGCAGCAAAGTTGTAATAAATATTATAATATAAGCATTAATTTAACAACCTCAGGCCGGGATTTGTGGAAAGGCCACCTAGGCCTGGGCCTAGGGCGGCAGGATTTTAGGGGGGCAGCATGCTTTGCAAACACAGCAAAATACAATTAAGCCAGCACTCACCAGGAACTCCAATCTCCCATTTAGTAATCAGGTGCACGTCATTCGGTGTCCACTCCAACCGACTTTAAATATCACACACGTTGTAGCAGACAGCACCAACAGGAATATTTGTTTAAAAACCCTTTATTATGCTTTTCTTAGGCTTTGTGATCAGGACAGTTACAACGTTTCTAGCCAAACAATGGCCCTTTATCGAGCTTCCCAAACACACCCACATTGGTTCAAAAACACTGGTGATGTGCTGGAGATACAATCAATTTTTAAATTTCCCATGTGCCAATCCCCATTGCTCCGGTCCAGGTGATAAAAATTTGCAAGAATAAAGGGGAGGGGATAGGGGCGACGAACAGCAGTGGGCCTAGGAGCGTCCACTATGTAAATCCAGCCCTGGAAACCTCTCATTCAGATGAGAATGAGGTTTGCAGGGCGTTTCTTACATTCCTAAAATATTTAAAACATGTCATGTTGATTGGATTCTGGCCTAATATGACAGCTTCAGGCACACACATTCCATGCAATTTTGCGTAAAAATGTCTGCTAAATGCATTCATTTCATTCCTAAAGGCTGCACCCAAAATACCCATGGAGATGCCCTATCTCTAGGGAGCCTATACAGAGAGCTGCATAAAATGGTTTCCACTGGAAAAAATGGGGGGAAAGTGGTGTAAAATATAAATAAATAAGTGTATGTATAATGTGTATAATGTTTGGAATTTATCCTTTTTAGTGATTTTACACCAAGGACAGGTACAGGTCACTTTATTTATAAATGTGGTTTTTCTTTTTATGCTTCCCATATTCAGTAATAATTGCCATTATTTTACACCACCTTAGAGCTGGTATAACCAGGGGCGTAACTACAGAGGAAGCAGACCCTGCGGCTGCTGCGGGGCCCAGGAGATATAGGGGACCCAATTGGTAAAACAGGACAACCTCTGGATATGTTGGTGGCCCTAAAATGAATCTTCTGTGGGGCCCAGTAACATCTAGTTACGCCACTGGGTATAACCCAGTGAAAGGGAAAACCTCAGGCACCTTAGTCTCAGTTCTTGTTTAGACATAACAATTCCATGTGAATTCTTACCATATAAGACAAAATAATACTTTACTGTACTGCTGCTCAAAAACTCTGGGATTTGTCATTGACATAATGGTAATGGTTGATGACCCATGTGATCACATTACCCTGAGTAACTTTGTGATGTGGTTTAATGCTAGTGTCTCATATTAAGTACAGGAATGGGATCTGTTATCCGGAAAATAATTATCCAGAAAGCTTTGAATCATGGAAAGGCTTTCTCCCATAGACTCATTTTATCCAAATAATCCACACTTTTAAAATTGATTTATTTTTTCTCTGTAATAATAAAACAGTAACTTGTACTTGATCCCAACTAAGATATAATTAATCCATATTGAAGGCAAAACCTTAGTGTATATGTTTAATTTAATGTTTAATTGATTTTCTAGTATCCTTAAGGTATGAAGATCCAAAGTCCAGAGCATTCTGGATAACACAATACCTGTACCTGTATTATGGTTGTGTTACTTCTTCCCCATATTCAATATTCTGTTTTTTGTACTTGCTTTCCCGGTGTTTCACTAGGGAAGTACAGTACTTTTACAGCTATGTAAAAGTACAGTAAGGGTGTTATTTATCCGAATTTATCTTAATTTATCTCAATATTTTCTAAAAAAAAACTCTGACTAAATAAATTTGCACAGGTTTTTTTTTGCCTTATTTATTAATACACTTTTCTGAAAATTTTGTTTGCGGGAAAAAACCCGAAAAAAACGTGAAAAAAATGAATCATACTAATTCTTCCAATTTTCAGCCCGATTTTTTTTCCCCCGAAAACGCCACATTTTCGGATTATTGCACAAAACCCAGTGAAGATCAATATATCTTCGGGACTTCTCCCATTGACTTATATGCAAACTTGGCAGGTCTGAGATACCGGATTTTCAGATCCTGACATTTTCTATCCTTGTGGTATAATAAACCCCAAAAAAATTGTGTTTTTCAAACAAATTTTTTGGATTTTTGGCATTTGGAGTTTAGTAAATAACCCCCTAAGAGTATGGGACCTATTACCCAGAAACCCCTTATGCGGAATGCTCCAAAATGTGCAGATTGAATTGGAGTTTTCAATGTTCAATGTCAATGTTCTAATTGGAAAAAACTCTGAAATCATCTTAGTTATAAAAGAATTTGAAAAGCAAAAACCAATTTAAAAAAACAACCCAAAAAAACGGTAAAATAACAGTCTACCCTTTATTTTTGATGAGCCTGCCAAGTTTCAAATTCATCCATAATGATAAATAGGTTGCATTTCGAAAATACAATTCCCATTGTCTTCTACATTAATTCTAGTTTTTTGGAAATTTGGATTTTAATTCAGAATTTAGAATGTTGATCAATGTGCTCCAATAGGGTATAATTTATGCAACAATTCTTTATTTTTTACTTTATTTTTTTTTTTTTATTCCATTTATTTGGTGAGATTATATGTATGGCCATCTTAAGACAGAAATTGGTATTTGAGGTAAAGGAACCGTAACACCAAAAAAAAACAAGTGTTTAAAGTAATGCACTGTTACTCTGCACTGGTAAAATTGGTGTGTTTGGAAAACTTTGGGGCAGATTTACTTGCTAACACAAGTGCCACTTCGCTAGTGAACCAGACCGTCGCTAGCGCAGTTTCGGACCCTATCGGCAGGTGTGTTTTCATCCGGCGAACTGACGCATCTCCGCAAATTCACTAAAGTGCATATTTTATTGAACGTTACCTCTTTCGCCAGAGTTGACTTCGCCACCTCAGACCAGGCGAAGTGCAAAAAAGCAGCTGGATCTTCCTCAATCTTCTGTCACTTACATCATATCCTGTGTGCAGAAAATGCATTAAAGTTCCAAAAACGCTGGAGACTTTTCCTTTACTGAAGCGGGATTGTCTGCAAAAGTTCTGACTTAAACTTTTTTTGGGGAACCGGTTTTCTCCAGACATTTCACAACATATGGAACATTTATTTTACAGTGGGCTCATGTGTAGGGCATTATATGTTACATAGCTGAAGTTACATAGCAGATAATGTATAAGCACTGTAGAATAAAATGCTGTTTTGCAGAGCTTATCTGTTATGCACTATTTAACCTGGGCCATTTAGCCCTGTTTCAATGACCTCCATTGCTACACAGCAGCTTGTTTATATAAACTATAGTTGTGTTTCTGAATCAAACTCCACCAGTTTTACCAGTGCAGGGCAATACTATCCTATTGGAATGATTATATAGTGAATAAAGTACCCCCTCTTGTAAACTATAAGGATATTATATGTTACCGAGGAGTTTCATGACCCTTCGGCCTCGTGTTTTTATACAGGTCATGGAACTCTGAGGTAACTTCTAATATCCTAATATTTTGCAACTGGGGGTACTTTATTTATTATAATACACAAGTTTCAGTGAGTCATGTGACAGAAATGACATCAGAACTCACCGTTTATAACTGATACATCAGACCTCACCGTTTATAAGGATATCATTTACAAGATATTTATGGCTTTTGTGTATTATATTTTTATAATCATTTTTTGTGCCTTTCCGATATTGTGGTTCGCTTTACAGAAAGACTCTCTTATTAAAGAACAGCAGGTCCCAAACATGTTGAATAATAGATCCCATAACTGTCCCGGGACAGGAATCATTGACACATCAAGGGATCCTGTATGAATCTGTGTAAAGTTTCTGTGACTTCTCTTCCACTGTAACATCCCAGTACCACAGTCTTACCAAGTCTTCTTCTGTTTCAGCTACAAGACATTAGTGACTGAACATGAAGCTTTGATGCAGAAGTATTTGCATTTACTGCAGATTGTTGAGACTGAGAAGAAGGTGGCAAAACAGCTGCGGCAACAGATAGAAGATGGGGAGGTAGAGGTGGAGCGTCTTAAATCTGAGGTGAGATCTCATAGAAGTTGTTGAATCCATTCATCCGGAAGCACTGAAAGGAGCTGGGCAGCACACAGTTATTTTTCCCCCCACAATGCCGTGCAGTTATCCCCATACTGTGAGGTGGTGGTGCACCTGATTCACTTGTGTCTTTTGCACCCAGTTCTTTCGTGTAAGTTTTCAGCATCAATTTATGCAAGTCGCTGTGGGTTCCTGTGTGTCACTGTGTACTGTAAGTACTGAAGTGCAAGAGGCGCTTTAGATGCACATACCTTTAATAATTGGGATTTTGTTGCTCAATGACCGTGCCTACAACTGCAGATCATAAATTACCCCTTAAATATTTTATCTGGGTAAAAACAAAAATAAAAATAAACATACAAGGTATAGCCCTTTCTAAAATAATAATAATGTTAGAAGTTAAAGGGGTAGTTCATATTTAAGTTAACTTTTAGTATGCTATAGAATGGCTAATTCTAAGCATTTTTTTTATTTTCAATTGCCCTTATATTTTTGAATTATTTGCCTTTTTCTTCTGACTCTTTCCAGCTTTCAAATGGGGGGTCACCGACCCCATCTAAAAAACGAATTGCTACTTTTTATTCCTCAGCTTTCTATTCAGGCCTCTCTTCTATTCATATTGCAGTCTCATTCAAATCAGTGCATGGTTGCAAGTATAATTTGGACCCTAGCAACCAGATTGCAGAAACTGCAAACTGGAGAGCTGCTGAATAAAAAGCTAAATAACTCAACTAAATAACTCAACTAAAACACAAATAATAAACAATGAAAACCAATTGCAAATTATCTTAGAATATCACTCTCTACACCATACTAAAATTTAATAAAAAGGTGAACAACCCCTTTAATGCAGTATATAAGTAAATGTTTTTTATGTTTTCCATGAATGCTCTTTTTAGCTGGTATCATATTTGTGTAAGAAAATGTGCAAACTGCTAGGGGGTTATTTATCAAAATCCAAATTTATCTCATTATTTTCATATATATACTCCGACCAAATCCGTATGGGTTATTTCCCACTATTTATCAGTACATTTTCCTGAAAAATTCCAGTGTGGGAAAAAATAGAAAAACTAGAAAAGAAAAAAAGAAGAAAACATGAAAGTTTTTTGCCCGAAAACCACAAAATCTTCGGATTTTTGTATGAAACACATCGCAGATCAGGATATCTTCGGGACTTCTCCCATTGACTTATATACAACCTAGGCAGGTCTGAGATGCCGGTTTTTAGGATTCAGACTTTTTCCATCCTCGAGGTAGAATTAATCACAAAAAATTCTATTTTTTTTTTTTAAATTTGGATTTTATAGTCAAATGTTTAGAGTTTTTGGCATTTGGACTTTAATAAATAACCCCCTTAGTGTGTGTTTGGTATATACATGCAATGGACATCATGTCTAGTATGGGCCGTGTGCTAGCAATTTGTATGATAATGTAATTGTGATGAAAATGTAATAGTATTGTATAATGTATGCAGTAGGTGCTTTGTGTGTGTTCGTTCTGTGCAGTGGGTGAAGAGGACCTAATGTCATGGTGATGTTGTGTCTGTGTTACAGCCGCTGACACTTTGATGTGTTAATGACAATTATTGGAGATAAAAGGATGGAAATCTGAATATTTATGAGCAGTACAACTGCTGCTAATAAATTGTTTCTTATCAGCAGAAAATTAACCTCTGTCCTTAGGTAGTTATTTCAAAACATTCCCTCCAGCCTCAATCGCATCAAACATCACATATTCAAAAAACGGAAAAATATGAAAATTGTCCAGGCAGTGCCACAAAAAATCTGGACCAATAAATGATCGGTTAACAGAAATAATCAGCCAATGCTTTAAGCCCCCAGTATTTTACCTCTTTGAGATAAATATCGTGGTAATGATCACTAGAAAATGATTTGCCATTGTTAGTTAACCTCTTTACTACATGGTCTATGGCAAGACTCTTAGGGGCACATTTACTTAGGGTCGAATATCGAGGGTTAATTAACTCTCGATATTCGACCGTCGAAGTAAAATCCTTCGACTTCGAATATCGAAGTCGAAGGATTTACCGCAAATAGTTCAATCAAAAGGGAATCGAAGGGAAAATCGTTCGATCGAACGATTAAATCCTTTGAATCGAACGATTCGAATGATTTTAATCCATCGATTGAACGATTTTCCTTCGATCCCAAATTGGCTAGAAAGCCTATGGGGACCTTCCCCATAGGCAGCAAGAATTCACCGGCACACAGGTAATGCAAGCAGGTTATACCTTGCTAAATGTTTATTGCAGCATGCAACGTTTCGGGGTTACTCCCTTTATCAAGCAAAAAAGCTAAAAAACTTAGGAAAGCCTATGGGGACCTTCCCCATAGGCTAACATTGATGCTCAGTAGGTTTTAGGTGGCGAAGTAGGTGGTCGGAGTTTTTTTTAAAGAGACAGTACTTTGACTATCGAATGGTTGAATAGTCGAACGATTTTTAGTTTGAATCGTTCGATTCGAAGTTAAAGTTGTAGTCCAAGGTCGAAGTAGCCAATTCGATGGTCGAAGTAGCCAAAAAAATACTTCGAAATTCAAAGTATTTTTTATTCTAATCCTTCACTCGAGCTAAGTAAATGTGCCCTCTAGTAATGGAGATGGGTAGAAACAGCTATTTTCCCATTAGCAATAGAAAGTGCATCTTGTCCCCACAGTGGAGCATTGTTCAGGCAACAATTGCAGACCAAGAGCTACTTGTAGTGCTCTCCATTTCAATGTGAACTTCAGTAGCTCTTAGTATAGTCCTGGAGGCCTATTTATCAAAGGTCGAATTTTAGTGGTTTTTTGAGGTTTATGAAACCACGACTAAACTCACAAGCTCTAAAACTACATTTACATTTATTAAAAGATCCAAATTGAAAAAGTACGAACGGAAAATAATGTGCTAAAAATGACAAATCCCACTAAATGCTCTAAAAATTTTGTTGTTTTTTTTTGGACAATTCTAAAAGATCCACCGCTGGCCATATTATAAACAGATGGTTGCTACTCTATACTGATATTTTTGAAAAGTAATCATACTTTGAGGTGGCTATACATGGGCAGATTTTGTGTGTTGACTTGGCTACTCTTAAACAAGTTAACGTGGGCTAAAATGGTACCTTCCCAGTCTGGGGTTTGTTCAGATCAATCAGTCAAGGATTGCATAGGGTCATGGATGTGATTCTGTGGCTGGCCGGTCTTCATATTCCCCCATGTGACATGATCATTAGTCAAACAGATTAACAATCACCTCACCCTGATTTGGCCCACCACTTGGGTGACAACATTGGTCAAATATGCATTCCTTGGACTTCTTGTGCGTGCCCAACTTTATTTAGAAACAAATTCATGCAAAACATTTCATTGTTTAAAAAGTCACCTGTGCTCATTAAAATGTTCCTTTAATAATATTCCACCTCTTCCTTTTAGATTGCATCATTATTGAAAGACAATGAACGCATCCAGACAACACAAACTGCAGCCCCAAATGATGATGTTGATGTTGATGTTGACATCAATAAGATTAAAAAGGTGAAGAAGCTTTAGCCTTTTAACCTAAATTTATTGCCATCTGACCTAGAGAATACCCTTCAAATGTTATAATGTGTAATTACTCATAAAGGATTGAATACACCTAAACTTCTGCTAATGTTTACTCCTGGGCTTGTAGGTGCAGAGCTTCCTGCGTGGCTGGCTGTGCCGTAGGAAGTGGAAGTGCATTATCCAAGATTACTCAAGATCTCCGCATGCAGACAGCATGCGGAAGAGAAATCAAGTTGTGTTCAGCATGCTGGAAGCAGAGGCAGAGTATGTGCAACAGTTACACATACTGGTCAATAATTTCCTGCGACCACTTCGTATGGCTGCCAGCTCCAAAAAGCCACCAATTACACATGACGACGTCAGCAGCATTTTTCTCAACAGGTAACTATGAAAGTGTAGACAGGAATTTCAACGATGAACTCTAATCTCAAAAATTTTATTTGCTAGAAATACTATGGTTTAATGATATCTCTGTTACACCCCACCCCCCCCGGGTAGCCTCTTGTAAAGGGATTGGGGGTGCCCTCTCTTTAGTGGGGCCTGCAATACTTATTTTTCCCACAATACCCATCCCACCTGGACACTAAACACACCTTAAAAACCATCCTATTGTAAGTTGATTTATGGGAAGGCCATAAAGGCCCAGGCCTGTGCAGGATTTTATGGGCGGCATACAACCCAACTGCATCCACATTGGTTCTGAAGCACTGGGGAATGCAGGATATTTGATCACGTGTCAAGGGGAGGGTGGTTTGAGGTGGGTTGAAAAAAGTTATCATGTGACTACCAGTGGTTTTCCTCTAGTTGACATGCCCTATAGAAAGAGAGAGACCCTTGAAAGATTAAAAAGGAATAGAAATGCCCTGTTGGAAATTTAAGACACTGGCCTTTGCAGTCACAGACACTCTGTTTTGTGGTCTTTTACAGTGAAACCATCATGTTTTTGCACCAGATATTTTACCAAGGTCTGAAGGCTAGAATATCCAGCTGGCCCACACTGGTGCTGGGTGAGAATATGTTGCCTATTTCTTCTTCACCAATCCCTTTGTGTGAATATCACAATGTCCATGTCTGTGAGACTGTCACCGGGTACCATGTGTAACCTGGTCGTACTTGTCACTCTTTCCCATGTCTTCCAGTTCTCAGCTTCTTTCTCTCCACAGCTGACCTGTTTGACATCCTTCTGCCAATGCTGAACATTTATCAGGAATTTGTGCGGAACCATCAGTACAGTCTGCAGATTCTGGCTCACTGCAAACAGAACCGGGATTTTGACAAACTGTTGAAACAATATGAAGCCAAACCAGACTGTGAGGAGCGCACACTGGAAACCTTCCTCACTTATCCCATGTTTCAGGTCTGTATTATACAGGGAACCAACTAACAAAGCAGGCATATATCAAATCATATATCATCACTTAAGCAACAGATAGTTCATATCATATTAAGTGGCATATTAAAGAATCTCACCAAACTGGTATATATATTTAAGTAAATATTGCCCTTTTACATCTCTTGCCTTGAGCCACCATTTCGTAATGTTCTCTGTGCTGTCTCAGAGATCACCTGACCAGAAATACTTTACTCTAACTGTAACAGGAAGAAGTGTGGGAGCAAAAGACACAACTCTGTCTGTTAATTGGCTCATGTGACCTAACATGTATGGTTTGTTGGTATGTTTGTGTGTACAGTGAATCGTACGATCCCAGGGGCGGCCCTTATTTTTTAAAATGGGAATTTTCTATATATGATTACCCAATGGCACATACTACTAGAAAAGTATATTATTATGAAAATGGTTTATTTACAAGAAGCAGGATTTTACACATGAGCTGTTTTATGCAATATCTTTTTATAGAGACCTACATTGTTTGGGGGGTATAGTTTTCCTTTAAGGAACAAAGGAATTCTCAGGGATAGGGTCAGATAAATAACTGTATGTACTTGGTATCTAGATTCCTCGATACATCCTCACTCTACATGAACTGCTGGCTCATACACCTCATGAACATGTGGAGCGAAATAGTCTGGAATATGCTAAATCCAAATTGGAGGAGCTCTCACGGTAAGAATTAATGCAGACACCATATGAAATCTGTGGCAAGAGGAGGCCCCAATTCCCAGACCAAGGTGGAAAGTACTATAAATAAACCAAGCATCTGGCAGTTTGTACTGATCATGTGGTAGGACAGGTGCGATAAGTTGAGATATGGATGGACAGCACAGTTAATGAGCGGAGGGAGTATTAGCTAGTTATGATGTGGGGTGGAAGGCAGCTTTCATGTTGTTTTTAAATAGTATTAATACATTCTTTAAAAATGTCAAAGGAAAGGCAGCTCAGTATGTTAAAGTTCATACATACATATAAATAGATAGCTAGATGGATGGAAGGATAGATGTGGTGTTCTTAGATTCTTTAGAAAACTATTTACACTCATCAATTAGTATGATCAAGGCCCCTTGATTTGGGAAGAAGACAGTTGTAGGACAATAAAAATAAGAACCCTGTCACCTAAGTAACTGACCTAGCACATCTTCGTTTTACCTTTCTGTTATCCTGTTTCTTTTTATCAGTATGGGCAACAATTATATTGCAAATTGGCAATATAATTGCACAGTTTGTATACAAAACTAAGATAGCTCAGCATAGTTATGATTGTGCTGCATACTGTTCTAAAGTCAAAATTCTACATTTAAAAAAGAAAAGAAAATACCTATCCCCCCCACACCTCAAAATAATTTATCTCTACATTGTAGTATTTTATCGTTTGTAAGTTTTTAAAAATAAATTTACATTATTTTAATGTTCCCCCTAGAATTATGCACGATGAAGTCAGCGAAACCGAGAATATCCGCAAGAATCTGGCCATTGAGAGGATGATAGTTGAGGGCTGTGAAGTTTTACTGGACACCAGTCAGACATTTGTGCGGCAAGGTAGGAGGAGTATCTCTTAATGAATATTTCTCAGAACATGGGTGGATTATGGATATGCACCTACATATATTATGCCTGGGTGCAGAATCATCGAATAACCTCCGAAATAAACTCAGAAAGATCCGCACTCACAGGGCTTAAAATTGAAAAAAAAATGGAAAAAAAATATTTTATCGCAGAACTAAAGACTTAAGTCTTTAGTTCTGCGATAAAATATTTTTTTTAAATTTTAAGCCCTGTGAGTGCAGATCTTCTTTAGTTCTGCAATAAAATATTTTTTTCAATTCTGAGCCCTGTGAATGCGGATATTTCAGAGCGAATATATATATTTATCCATTATTGCACAAAAAGTAGGCAGGAAGTAGAAGAGCATTATCCAAGATTAATCAAGACAGACAGCATGCGGAAGAGAAATCAAGTTGTGTTCAGCATGCTGGAAGCACAGGCAGAGTATGTGCAACAGTTACACATACTGGTCAATAATTTCTCGCCACCACTTCGTATGGCTGCCAGCTTCAAAAATGTACAAATTAAAATGTAAATTAAATACATAAAAAAGCCCTATTTCTGTTTGCACAAGACCTGTTGAGTGCTGTACTTCATAGGACTATTACATTATTTGTTACCAGCACCCAGGCAGACAATATATTTTTGTGTGAGTACTCTTTTAAAATAAAATTATTATTTCATACAGAAATTATTGGAGGACACATCAAGGCTACAACCAACAGATTATTGGTTGTGTGCTTGGTTGAATCTTGTTTTGCCTGCTTACTTTATTCTGCACATGTGTTTTGGATTGCCGGATACCAAATAACATTTTCAGGGCACATATACAGGTTATTACTCTATTCTGACTAAGTGGAACTGAGAGCTTTAACTAAATTTATGACGTTTTTTTTGGAAAACTATGATGACAGTGATGTACTTATGTATTGTTGCTGCATTTTGGAAGAAATTCAGCAGGTCTTTTTAGGTTGTTATTTAACAATGCATAACAGTTGGAATTAGTTTAGGGTTTGAGTGGTTGTTGGCCAAAGTCTTAACAGACTCTGAGTGTGGCTAACATTAGGTTATCATTAATAGAATGTTAAGTTGCTGTTTTTGTGTATGGAAATTAAATGTTTATAGTCAGGGATGCTAGGGCTCAAATTAAAATGTTTATGTTCAGGGGTGCTAGGGATGGTTGGATGTGACAACTGTGTTTGTTCTGTCCCCAGGCTGTCTCATCCAGGTCCCTATGTCAGAGAAGAGCAGGATAACAAGAGGACGCCTTGGCTCTCTTTCTCTGAAAAAGGAAGGAGAGCGTCAGTGCTTTTTATTCTCCAAACACCTTTTGATCTGCACACGGAGCTCAGGTGGCAAGTTACATCTAACCAAGGTATTAACCATATCTACAATAGGGGGCATGTAGGGGAAGCATTACTTTACCATGCTAGACTATAATCAGCAGTCTCTGATAATATTATACAAAAAGCAGACCAAAGAACAGAGAAATCTGTATATTATTGCTAATGGTGTTGGTGCATTTCCTTTGTAGAATGGAGTGATATCATTGATGGACTGCACTTTACTAGAAGATCAAGATGACGATGACAGTCAGTATCACCACACACCAAACCAGCTCTCTAACACTTGCTAATATTTTTACATATAATTGGTTGTCCTCCATATTTACCTAAAAAGGAGAAACCTTATTTGATAATGAATGAAGTGCCATTTTATGGGTAATTCTCTGTTTAGTAGCTAGACTCCTCTGAATGTTGTAGAAATTGTTTTTTTGTAGAGTAAAAATGTTATCACAACTGTGTTTATTTCATTATTATTCAGCTGCTTGATTGAATTCCTTCACTTCAACCCCTGATTTGCATATCAGCACTTAGGTTTAAAAAATTGGGATAGGCAATATTTATAAACATAGCTGTTTAGAAAAAAACTCCAATTATTAAAAAAGAAATCTATTAAAATCGTCAGACTTCATGTCTGTCTCTCTACATGCAGAATTTGTGCAGTTATTTTGTTAGATTTTGTTTGTACTGGAATCAGTTATTTGAGTGAGCTCTGATACATCTGCTAGGAAAGGAAGCCCCCCCCTATAAGATATATTGGATATAACTGTCAATGAATATCTGAGACCCAACTGCTGCATGAAGAGAGAATGAAGAGAAACAGATGCAGAGAGAGGGATAGTGAAGTTAAACTTGATTATTTCAGAAACAATGCAGAATTTTTAATTGATTGTATTAAGAAAGTTTCTTACTTCAGTATGAGGAAGCTTATATTAAATTTTAAGTTTTAATGCAATAGTTCCCCTTGAAGCTGTATTTCTTGCTAATTAATCTATTCTGTGATTGTGCAAGAGACCTAATTTACTGTTACCTTTTACATTTACAGTACCTATCGTCATCTCTTATTCCTTTCTCTGCCAGTTTAAGCTTTTCTTTTCTGACTTGTGTCATTTCTTTCTCTCCAGACAGACAAGATGGGGATCACTTAGACTTTAAAATCTCTGTGGAACCCAAAGACTCTGCACCATTTGTTGTCATTCTGCTTCCTTCCTCCAGACAGGAGAAAGGAGCCTGGACAAGTGACATAAGCCAGGTCACAAAAGTGGCATCACTCTGTCACCTTCCAGTCACCATTACAAACCATTAGACCATTGTATTTCCATGGTACCTCTTTCATATTACATGTTGTATTCATGCTGTAATCTTTCTTTCAGGTGGTTGCATACATTGACATTCATGCTGGTGGGCCATTGTGAACTGGATACCAACTTCCTCCTTGTCATGACTGTACAACTCATACTCTCTTCATAATTTACACTGCATTCTGTGACCAGCACTTTGTATTCTACAGTGAACACTGCATTCCATGTGTAGCATTCTCTTTACACTGCGCTGTGTGCCAGCTCTTTATATTCGGCACCATACATTGAAGAGTGCCTGGCACCTTACTTTCTGCACTAAACACTGCACTTAATACCCAGCACTTTGTGTTCTACACTGTAGATTGCATTATATGCCTAGCATGTTGTGCCCTATGCACACGCACTATTCTGCACTATACACATTCCAGATACTTTATTCTGTACTGCAAATTGAAATTCCATTCCCAGCACTATATAATAAAAGACACAAAGTTTGCCCAGGTGCAGTAACCTATAGCGACCAAATGAGATGTTTTCTTTTAAATATGTGACAGTAAATGCTACCTGCTGGTTGGTTGCTCTAGGTCAGTGATCCCCAACCACTAGCTTGTGAGCAACATGTTGCTCTCCAAACCCTTGGATGTTGCTTTCAGTGTCCTCAAAGCAGGTGCTTATTTTTGCATTCCAGGCTTGGAAGCAAGTTTTAATTGCATAAAACTATGTAGTGACAAGTAGAACCTCCTGTAGGCTGCCAATCCACATAGGGGCTACCAAATAGCCAATCACAGACCTAATTTGGCACACTAAGGGACTTTTTCATGATTGTGTTGCTCCCCAACTCTTTCTACATTTGAATGTGGCTCACGGGTAAAAAAGGTTGGGGACCCCTGCTCTAGGTTATAAGAACTGTAGCAAACTTTACACCTTATATTACCCTCATTGGGTCACACGCGCTATTTAAATATGGCATCTTTACGAATGCTTAGCACTACTTGCAGTCTAAAATCAGTCACTGGCAAATATGTCATTGCACATTAGCGCTAAGCTAAGGTTTAACACCTGCTCTGGAGTTTTGTTAAATATTTTGCCGCTAAAAAGACTGACGCTCTGAGTGTTTACAAAAGCCATTTGTTTGCAAACTTTGCAATGAAGTCGTTGGGGTCTTGGTTGGGGTCAAACATGGACGCTAAAGTTCGCAAGGGTTTTTGCTCATATTTTTTGTTCTAGTGAAGCATATTACATTCTTCCATTTGAGTCCTACAATGTACACTAGCATTTTTTCTCATCTTCCAAGGAAGCCCCCCTAAAAGATATATTGGATTTAACTGGCAGCAGTGAAAAATAGTAACATTAGTAAAAAAAAAAAAAGTGAATGAATCTGCTTTTTGCCTGACAGGGTTAGAGAAAAGCAGACATAAAGGAGGAGCTTATTGTACTCCCTCTATCCCTGCACTCTTTTGTGCTATTACAGTGGCATAAAGATTCACTTAACTCCTAGTAAATTTCATGACCTGGCTGCTGTGTTTAAAACTGTCCGATACCTGTCATCCTAAAGCATGCAACATTACACACAGCATTTTGTGACTTGCTTTTGAATTCTATGTTATCAGTGTCATGCAGTGAGTGCATTGTCTTCCTCTCTTACCTGCTATCACATCACATTATATTTGTGTGCCTTGCTTTGTTATACCACCCCATATCACCTAGCTCTAGCTGTCACTTTTTTTGTCAATCTCCGTGTTGACACTCTTTCTATTTGCTCCTTAGTGTGTGGACAACATTCGCTGCAATGGCCTTATGATGAATGCATTTGAGGAGAACTCCAAGGTTACTGTTCCTCAGATGATCAAGTGAGTAAAGTGCCACACCAGTGGGTTACCAGCTTGCATTGTACTGTTTATGTGTGCTTTTGTGTCTGCATTTGTAAAATAAAATGAAAATAAAATACAATTCTAAGTCACAAAGAGTTTCTTGAGCTTGTAAAAGTGCTTTTATACTGGTCATAGAACTCCTGTGCAAATTCTAATATTGTCAAAGGTATTTTACAACAGTGGTTATTTTATTTATCATTTATATGCATCATTTATAATGATACAATTGGCACAATATTTATGGCGTATTTTAAAGCGATAGATTGCAATATATGATTTGAAGTGATGTGCTGCACTGAAAATGCGGTTAGCTCTCTAACCCCACCTGCACCTTGGCAAATTTAGGGGGTTATTTACTAAAACTAATTTTATTCACACATTTTACCAGAAACAAACTAGACCTAAATCCCATCAATGAATTTGGCTAATTTACTTATAATTAAATTCGAAAGAATCGGATAAAAAAAAACTAAAATTCAGCATGTGTTTCTCTTCATTCTGTCTTCTTGCAGCAGTTGGGTGTCAGTTCGATCCAATATAACCTTTAAGGGGGACTCCCTTTCCTAGCAGATGTATTAGAGCTCACTCAAATACCTGATTCCAGTACAAACAAAATCTAACAAAATAACTGCCTTTTGCACAAATCCTGCATGTAGACATGGGGGCAAATTCACTAACCTCTGAAAATTTGCCAGCGACGGCTTTGTTCTCATCGCAACACTTCGCCAGGCGTAGATTTGCCAGGACAATGATAATTCACTGAAATCCAAAATTGCGTCCAGGGCGCTGAACGCTGGCGAAGTAGTGCTAGTGTTACTGCGGCAAGTTGCACTAGCGTTGGCTAATTGCATAAGGTGGGAAGTTAAATTTCAATGGACGTATATGTTGCAGCCAATACATTACATTATACAAGCCCAGGGAAACCTTAATAAAATAAAATAAAGTTGTTATAATGCCCTACACATGAGCCCAGTGTATAGTTTATGTCCCATTAGTTAGGAAATGTAGGGGGGAAGCCGGGGACCCCAGAAAAAATTTACGATCTTTTGAAGCCTATCACCATGAAAAATGAAAAGTCGCCAGTGTTTTTTGAGACTTAGAAAAATTTTCAACTATTTTTTGAGGAAGTCCTACCTACTCTATTGCACTTCGCATGGTCTGAGGTGGCAAAGGCAAGTCTGGCTAAAATCGACAACTTAGTGAATTTGCGTAGTTACGTCCCTTCGCCAGAGCACAACTTCGCCAGACGTAAGGGAGAGAATTACCGCTAGAGTCTATCTCCTTCACTAGCAAAGTTACACCTGCGCCCGTTAGTAGGTCGGCGAAGTAACTAAATGACGTCACGCTGGCGAATTTTCGATAACATTAGTCACTTCGCCCTTAAGTAAATCTGCCCCACGATGTCTGGTGATTTTAATAGAGTGAGCTCTAATATATCTTCTAGGCCCCTATAAGGTATATTGGATGTAACTGTCAATGAATATCTGACACCCAACTGCTGCATGAAGAGAGAATGAAGAGAAACAGATGCTGAGAGAGGGATAGTGAAGATAAACGTGATTATTTCAAAAACGGTCCAGAATTTTTAATTGATTATATTTAGAAAGCTTCTTATTTCAGTATTTTGAAGCTTTTATTACATTTTAATTTTCACGAAAGTTCTCCTTTAAGTATAAAAAAAATCTGATTGCTTACAATGTATGTTATGTTTGTATGAATTTATTATTCAATTGTAGTTAGTGGTCATCACTAGAGTAACTATAGAAGAAGCAGAGGTCTGTTTCCTTTAGTGTTCAAATCCCCTTCCCCGCCGATTTCGCTTTCTTTAAATTGACACGATCACGCCTGAGCGAGCACGTAGCGGTTTTGTGCGCAGGAGCTCCTGTGTGTGCCAGGCCCTCTGACAATTTTTCTGGTGGGGGGGCCAGGTGTGCTTTTGTTATGCCCCTACTGGGCATTGAATAGTAAATAGCAAAATGTATGTGGACGGCCCATCTAATTGTTAGAAATAACAATTTAAGCCAACACTGGTGCCACTACATCATACAGTGACATTCTTCACATTTCTAAGCTTTATACTTGCTGAAAACAGTTTGTGGAAGGCCTTTTCCTGTTTCAGAAGTATAATGTCCCTGTGCACAATATAACATCTATAGAGAATTGGTTTGCAGAGGCGGTAGTAGAAGAACATGACTGACCTCCACCCAACCAAAATACCTGAGGTATGAACCGGAAAGGCCTAAATGCCAACATCATTGCTCAACCCTACTACATAGCAAACCCTACAAACAATGTTTCAAAATTTAGCGGAAAGCCTTACCAGAAGGCTGTTATAGCAGCAAAGAGAGGATGAAATTCATAATAATTTGGGTTTTGTAATGAAATGCTGGGCAGGCAGGCGTCTACATTCTTTTGACCATTTTATGTGTTTGTAATTAATTAATAAAGTGCTATAATGGTACACTTGACAAACCTCATTAGCTTCAGACATGCCACAGGAATATTTTATAATTAAAATGCCAACAGTACTTATCATCACTGTGGATAACATCCTTGTACGTAAATCTTTTGTTATTTAGATGGACCCTTTCATCAGCAATGTTGTTTGTATCAGAAACCAGTGGGTAATGTTCAGTGAAGTAGAATAGTTTTGCCAAAACAAAAATGATTTGCTTACATTCCACAGGTCCGACAGCAGTTTGTACTGTGATGATGTGGACATACGCTTTAGCAAGACAATGAATTCATGCAAGGTTCTCCAGATTCGCTATGCAAGTGTCGAACGCTTACTGGAACGTCTCACAGACTTGCGCTTCCTGAGCATCGATTTCCTCAACACATTCTTGCACTCATACCGGGTTTTTACCACTGCCGACATTGTACTAGAAAAGCTTATTGCTATTTACAGGAAACCAGTCAGTGCTATCCCAGCTAGGTATGTAGAACTGAATGGCTGTCGTTTATTTATTTCATAACACACCCTTGTAAGAATGGCTGCATGTTAGGGCAGAACTACACGGCCGAGTCCGCAAAATCGCAGGCGTCAGGTCAGATGCGACGGAAATAAGGTAAGTAGTGCCATTGTCGGATCGTGTCGCATTGTTGATGCGATGCGACACGACTGTTGGATGCAGATGCAGAGTGCAGTGTCTGAATCCGACAGTCGTGTTGCATGAATGCTGCGACACAATCCGACAATTAAATTACTTACCTTATTTCCGTCGCATCTGACGTGGCGGAATCGCCCGTGTAGTCCTGCCCTAAAGGTCACAATATGGTTTGTATAGTAAACAAAGCAATTGATCATAAATGTTTCAGAGATAGGGTTCTAGTTGTAACCATTGCTGTAACTTCACTTAGGGGCTCGGGTTATTTGTGCCTACATTTCATGGCACCGGTAGTATTGCAATACCAAGTATAATGCAACTGCAATTTGGAGTCCATGAGCATTGGGGGCCTGGTGCATGCCTAAATTGATCATTAATATGTGTAACTGATCATTTCCCCGAAGGTTTATGGTATGAGACAACCTAAAAAGATTTTGCTGTGGTTTCCTTGGTTAAGATTTTGTCATATTAAAGGAGAACTAAACCCTAAAAGTGAATATGGCTCGAAATGGCATTCTTTCTATACAGAACTTGTTGAACCAGCCTAAAGGTTCAGTATCTCTACAGCAGTAATGATCCAGGCCTTCAAAGTTGTCAAAGGAGTTTCTCATCTTGGGTTTTGTAAAGGCTGTCCTGCAATATGCACATGCTCAGTGAGCTTGGAGCAGCTGTTGAGTTGCTAAACTCACAAATTATTAGGGAGAAAAAGAGGTATGCCTGTCAAATAAACTGGTGCTACAGGGCTGATTATTACATTATGATGCTAATTGTGCTGGTTTCTTAGCTGCCATGTAACAATAATCTGATTTATTTACTAATCAGCGATACATTGTGACATTTATATTGTATGTATATATATATATATATATATATATATATATATATATATATTCAGTATCTTTCCTGCTAAAGGGCTGTGATTGACTTGGGCTGGCACAGAAGCCCAATAATGTACAACATTTCTGCCCTGCTTCTTTAGCTAAGCTTTAATTCTCTTTAAAGGGTCACTATACTTCCGATTTGTGCTGTACAGAGGAAAGGCAATCATATGGTATCAATACTGGAAAAGACAAAAATTAGGTTGTCCCTTCGGTGTAGAGTTCCATTAGGCAGGCCACACTCACCCAGTGGCCTCAGATCAGCTCCCCATCGCACGGTGCTTGGCTATTCTTGTTAAGGCATCATAATACAGTCAGAGGTCGGTCAAAGGTGATAAGAAGACGTTAGTATAAGCAAATCTAAAAATGTCAGTAATATGACAGTTTCCCTTAGGGAATGTCAAGCCAAAAAACATGATTGCCTTATAAAAGAACTCTAAGCAACTTTGCAATATACTGTACATTCATTACAAAATTTCTATGGTGTTTAAGTTATTTGTATATGCATTGCTATTGAAAGCAGCATTTGTCCCTTTCCATTCCCTGTCCTGCTGGCTCAGCCTGTTGATACAATATAAGATAAGGCAGCTGATTAACAGACCTGTTTTTGCTGGGGAACTAAGACTTTTGCAACATTGTTTAAAAAGTAACAACAATAGCAATTGTTTTTACAAATAACTTTAAAAGCCCTGAGAAATTTTTAATAAAGGTATATTGGAAAGTTGCTTATATAGATATGGGACCTGTTATCCAGAATGCTCGGGACCTGGGGTTTTCTGGATAACGGATCTTTCCATAATTTGGATCATCATACCTTAAGTCTACTAGAAAAGCATGTAAACATTAAATGCATCCAATAGGCTGATTTTACTTCCAATAAGGATTAATTATATCTTAGTTTGTATCTTATACAAGGTACTGTTTTATTATTACAGAGAAAAAGCAAATCATTTTTTAAAAATTGGATTATTTGGATAAAATGTAGTCTATGGAGATGGCCTTTCCATAATTCTGAGCTTTCTGGATAACGGGCTTCCAGATAACGGAGCCTGTACCTGCAGTGCCAGAACTAGGGGTAGGCAGAAGAGGCACGTGCCTAGTTTGCAGCGGTGGTGGGGTGCTGGCATGTGCCTGGCTACCCTGTGGTCCAGCCCTTCTACAACTCCTCACCAGTACAGGACTTATTCCTTTGCCCTGCTTGTTCCCCAACCTGCTTCTCCCATGATGCGCTCATCACCACTATCACCCGCACACCACAGTGCTGGTAGCAGCGCAGCGGGGAAATTTATTGCAGAGGGGGAGGAGCAGGAGGGAGGGTGGTTAGCGGTGCATCCTATCTTGGGCACAGTAAGTACTTGTACCTGTAATTATCTTTTCTTTTATTAGGCAATTTTTTATTTTGGGTTGACTTGCCCTTTAAGCAGGCAACATATGTAAAAATCTACTTTTTTGGGAGGAGACTGTAGTTTTGGTGTAGGGTGGCCAAGCTAGGAGGCAGTGTCAACATAGTGTGCATAGGCCAGTTTTAGTTGTATAGAAATTACATAAACTCTGGGATGTCACTCTTATGAAAATTACCCATTCTTGAGCTTTTTTAGAATGAACATAATTCCACTTTTTATGCATATATTGTATAAAAATATGCCTTTCAATAAATATGGTATGTAAGTATATAAGTGTCTTTTTAGGTCAGAATCTTGGTCTTTAGATTTTCTGCCATAGTTTTATTCATAAACTTCCCGTTTTATATATTCTACTTTTTTATTTATAGTAGTGTTGTTGTTGTTTTTTTCTTTTGGTTCAATAACTGTGGATCTGGCCCCCAAGGGCTGGGTTATTATAAGTGGATAGCAGGCCCAGGAGAAAGGCAAATTTCGAGTAAAATGAATGGACAAATGCAGTTTTGGATATTACCAGATACATAAAGAGTTGACTTACTTTTAAAACCATACATTCATACAATATAAATGAATGGCCCGTCCAACTGCTGGACCACAAAACAGAGCCTGAAATGAAAACAAAAATCAAAAAAAAAATTGGTTAATTTATGGAGAATAATGAACTTGATATTTTAAAACTGCCTTAATGTTGTTTCCTTAATAAGTCCCTTTAAAGGATTTGTTCAGGGTAAAAATAAAAACTGGGTAAATAGTATGTTGTATGTGCAAAATAGAAATTGTTCTTATATAGTCAGTTAGCCACAAATGTAATGTATAAATGCTGGAGTGACTGGATGTGTAACATAATAGCCAGAACACTACTTCCTGCTTTGCAGCTCTCTTGGTTTCCACTGATTTGTTACCAGGCAGTAACCAAACCAATCAGTGACTTGAGGGGGGGGGACAAATGGGTCAGAACAGTTTCTTTTGAATCTGAGCTGAATGCTGAGGATCAATTGCAAAGAACAGATATGTACCATGTGCCTCCCCATTCAAGTCGCTGACTAACTCAAAGTTAGAGAGCTGAAAAGCAGGAAGTTGGATTCTGGCTGTTATGTTCGACATCCAGTCACTCCAGCCTTTATCCATTACATTTATAGCTAACTTACTAAACTCAAAATATTTTTTATTTTGCACATACAACCTATTTACCCAGTTTTTATTTGTACACTGAACTGTTCCTTTAATGGCTCAAAATCAGATGTAAACAAGAGACAAGATCTCAAACTATAATGTTATTTGTGGTGTTTATGATATCCAATACTAGCTGTAGGTGGCTTCTCATTGACATCAATATTTATGTTTTGGTGTCCATTCCATTACGGCACTCTAATTGTATGCCTATTATTATAACCATTTTACAGTAGAACATTGGCATACATTGGTATACATGCTGTCCATTGTTATGTTCATTACACAGTAGTTGTATCTTAGTAAATAAAAGTCTGTGGGGCTCTTTTCATTACCCCAAGCAGAGGATGAAAAATGATGGTGCTAGCCTATCATGGTCCTGTGTGACTGAGCCTGCACCCACACTGTTTTATTTTCATTTACTTAGGTCCCTGGAGCTCCTGTTTGCTAGTAATCAGAATAACAAACTTCTATATGGGGAGCCTCCAAAATCTCCCAGAGCCACTCGCAAGTTTTCATCTCCACCACCCTTATCCATTACAAAGTCTTCATCGCCAAGCCGCCGACGCAAACTCTCCCTAAACATTCCTATAATCACTGGAGGAAAAGCTCTAGATCTGGCTGCTCTTGGTTGTTCCACCAATGGATACCCAAGTACATGTCCTGCCCCTCCGCCATACAGCAAGACTACTTTAGACATCAACAAACTTTATGTGTCTGGAAGTTTTCCCAGCAAGGTGGGGGAGGGAGAAGAACCGCCTGCAGAGAGGGATGAAGAACCAGGAACCCAGAGGCAGAGTGAGTATATTAAGGAGATATTATGGGTATTGTGAACTTTTATGCAATTATATTGTCTATTTTGGATATGCAATATTATTATGAGCGGTCAAGCCTACTGAAGCAACCGGAGACACCAGGGTTCATATTCTGCCATTTCTGTTTTGCAGACTCTGACGTTTCTACCCGTGGCGATTCAGACAATGAGCAGACCGATGGTGATGAGGCTGAAACTGATACTTCCCCTACACGTTCTCCCACCACCCCTGTATCTCAGCGTGGCCGTAACTCTGCAGGTACTTTTACACTGTATCCAAACTGCTTAAGAGGACAATGTATGATGCTCCAAATACATGTCTTTAGAGTGGCTTATATTTTCCACAATGCAGAAATTGGAATCATGTCACAAAATTAAAATACTTTGTGGGGCTATTTCTGTTTCATTTTATTAAAGAAAATCTAGAATCCCCAGAGATTTGTGCTTTATCTTGCCTGCTGGAAGCCTTCTGACACTGATAGTCAATTAGCTTGATCAATACAGAGGGGCAGATTTACTAAATGGCCATCCACTCCAATCAGCAGGGACATCGCCATTTGACTAACAGGCGCTAGACAATTTGCTAGTGAAAGAGACTGTCACTATTGTTCGTTTGCACTCCAGGCAACTTTTCGCTCAGCCGAATGGTCGTTGCTCCGCGAATTCACTAAAGTTACCTCTTTCGTCAGAGTTGACTTTGCCAGCTCAGACCACGCAAACTGCTAAAATGAAGCTAGTCCTGACTTAAACTTTTTTGGGTTAACAATTACCATTTTTCCCCAGACATTTAAGGGGCATGGAACATTAATTTTACAGTGGGCTCATGTCTAGGGCATTATATGATCTCTTTTGTCTTTATTAAGGTTCCCTGGACATGTGTAATATAAACCTGTAACTTAAACCATTTGCAGCAACATTTATAATAAAGATGTCCATACAACTTTACCCTATTCAAATTGGCCTAAGTGTAAGATCACTAGCGACTTTTCGATAGGCATAAATGAACGCTAGCAAACCTTTGCTATGAAATCCTTGCACTGAAGAAGTATTGCTAGCGAAAAGTCGTCAGCATTCAGCGCCCACGGTGCAACTCTGCATTTTAGTGAATTAGCGCCTGGTGAAGTGTGCAAAACGGTCGCTGGCGACAATTCGCCCTTTAGTAAATATCCCAGAGAGTCTACTGTTGGAATTTTCTCCCCAAAATGAAATGGTTTTGTTCTTAGGTTTGGAAGTGATTAAAGATGAAGAGCTTCAAAGTAAAAAATGGGTGCAAACCAGTTCTCAAACTTTTCAATTCCAATTTAACATCAAATCATTGATCATCCCAGGTTAACTTCACTTGTGCTGTATAATAGGCCCTTTTATATAAATCCTGAGTGGATCTCTACTGAAAATAAACCCAAAGCCTTTGCAATTTTCAAACAAAAATATGGGCCATAACTACAAAAAAATAGTCATTACGTTAATTGTTATATGTAAATTTCTACTGGTTGGTGCTTATTACATTATTGTTACACTTCAGATTTCACACTTTTCTCATATAATAATGGCATTGTGATGACTGCCTGTCGGGAACATGATAACAGCCGAAGCAACCTATCAGCAGCTTCTGCCTTTGCCATAGCAACAGCCGGAGCCAATGAGGGAACACCAACGAAAGAGACATACAGGCGAATGTCTTTAGCTACTGCAGGTGAGGTACTTGGGAAAAATGGGTGTTTAGAGTGATGTTAAATGGCAAGAAAAAAAATAGCTTTGTACATTTATATCCTTGGCATTTACTGGCTGCTAGAAAGTAGGGTGTCCGCTAAGACTTGCTCGCTCTGCTGCCACCCAAGTGCTGCCAAAATAAACTAACTTGTGGCATGAGATCCGTTATCAGTAAACCTGTTATCCAGAAAGCTCCAAATTATAGAAAGGATATCTCCCATAGACTCCATTTTAATCAAATAATCCAATTTTTAAAAATGATTTCCTTTTTCTCTGTAATAATAAAACAGTAGCTTGTACTTGATCCTAACTAGGATATAATTAATCCTTATTGGAGGCAAAACAATCCTATAAGGGTTATTTCATGTTTAAATGATTTTTAGTACACTTAGGGGCACATTTACTAATGGTCGAATATCGAGGGTTAATTAACCCTCGGTATTCGACCCTCGAAGTTGAATCCTTCGACTTCGGATATCGAAGTCGAAGGATTTAGCGCTATTCGACGGATTGACGGAATAATCATTCGATGGAACGATTAAATCCTTAGAATCGAACGATTCGAAGGATTTTAATCCATCGATTGAACAATTTTCCTTTGATCAAAAAAAGCTAGGAAAGCCTATGGGGACCTTCCCCATAGGCTAACATTGATGCTTGGTAGGTATTAGGTGGCGAAGTAGGTGGTCAAAGTTTTTTTTTAAAGAGACAGTATTTCGACTATCGAATGGTTGAATATTCAAACGATTTTTAGTTCAAATCATTCGATTCGAAGTCGTAGTCAAAGGTCGAAGTAGCCAAAAAAAAACTATTTTTTATTCTAATCCTTCAATCGAACTTAGTAAATGTGCCCCTTAGGGGCAGATTTATTAAGATTCAAATAATAATTAGAATTCAAATTTCTGAGTTGGATTTTTGGTCAAAACTCACAAATTTGAGTTGGGAATAATCCAAACTCGAATTCAAAATTTATCATACCTCTACCCTGGGAACAACTCATATTCGATAGTATGCCACCTAAAACCTGCCGAGTTCATGTAGAAGTCAGTGGCAGACGTCCAGTGACCCATTCGATAATGTTTATAGCCTTCCTGACATTCAAGTTTTTTTCGGAGAAAAAACTCGATTCAAGTTCTGTCGAATTTGATTCAAATTTGGTTGGTAATATTCATTCGAGATTTAGGCGTTCAAGCTTTTTCTTAAATAAGATACTATTCTCGTTTCGAGGTCATTCAAGTTAATTCGAGGTAAGAAAAACTCTTATCACTCCACCTTTGATAAATATGCCCCTTAAGATATGGTGATAAAAATATCCGGAAATCCTCTAGTCTCGAGCAATGTGGATATTAATGACACACTCAGGGCAAAGTGGCCCATTTCAAACAACAGATTATATGTGTAAAAGAAAATGGTATAATACTGTATATGCAATGAGTAGACTATGCAGGAAGAAGTGTTGAAGTGGTATACATGGAAGTGTATGACAAAGGAAACAGCAGATATTGCCCAGCTGTTGATGGTTTATTGCATATTTTCAACAGGGTTCCCCTCAGATCAGAGGAACGGAGACAAAGAATTTGTGATCAGGAGAGCCGCAACAAACCGTGTGCTTAATGTACTGAGACACTGGGTGTCCAAACATGCACAGGTACCATCAAATCATCCCTGTCTTTATTATTAGACATGGAACTTCAGATCCCTTCTCTTTCCCTGTCATTACCCACCAAGCCATTTCCTAACAGCCCTCCTAGGCCAGCATTCACTTCATGGAAAGAATTTGCCTATGGCTTCAAACAACCCTCATATGGAAACCAAACACCTGCCATATCACCTTTGCAAAATGGAAAACGCCCCACCTGCTCCTCACCTACAAAGCAAGAAACCCAACATCTCATTATTTTTAATACATTAGGCCTTTATAACTGGTCAACAGCTCTGTTTGCACACATGATATTAGTAGAAAATGAGCTTTCATTAAATGTAATGTGCAACAACAATGGGGTATATTTATCAAAGTGAAGTTAAAGATGTCCACAGTCTGCTAGAGTGAAATTCCCCCACTCTTAATTCATTTCTATGGGATTTTGAAAGGTGTATCTATCAAAGGGTGAACTTTCACTTTCACCCATTGATAAATACTCTTTTAAAAATCCCATAGAAATGAATCTCTAACTTCACTCTTTGATAAATATGCCTCATAGAGAGAGACCAGAGAGTACACCATTTTGTAGAGATATCAAACATAAATGTAAGGGTAGGGTCACACCTGGGGATTCAGGGAGATTTAGTTGCCCGGCGACTAATCGCCTCTTGTTTGGGGCGACTAATCTCCCCAAACGGCTTCCCCCTGTCTTCCACCTGCTTTAATGAGAAATCACCTGCGGCATGGAACTCCATGGAACTCGTAGCGCTTCCTTTTCCGAAGTTGCCTCACAAGGTACGTTCGGGCGACTTCGGAAAACGAAGCGCCGCGAGTGCCATGCCGCAGGCGATTTCTCATTCTAGCAGGCGGAAGACAGTGGGAAGTCGTTCGGGAAGATTAGTCGCCCCAAACAAGAGGTGATTAGTCACTGGGTGACTAAATCTCCCTGAATCTCCAGGTGTGACCTTACCCTAAGACATTAGCTCAGACTGTGACATTAAGTGGAGGGTTTATCAATGCTCGAAGTCGAATTGTTGCCACGATTCAAGTTTTTTTTTTTGTTTTTTTAGACAAATTCGAATTTGAGTTTATAAAAACTCTGATTTTAGAGATTTATTATGTACAAAAAACTCAATGTTAGAATTTGGCATCTAAAAGCTACATAGTTCATGTAGCAATCATTGGGAGTACTTTTTTGAGTTTTCGAATGTTTTTTTTCACTTGTAAACTCACTAATCTGAGTTTGTTTCTTCAATTTTATTCAATCAAGTTATTCAATCAAAATCAAATTACAGTGTTTTCAAAATGTGAGTTCATTCAAGCTAGGGCCATGGGTTCAATTCCACTGTTGCCTCTTGGGACCTTGAATATTACATATAAGGTCTTTGATACCTGGATCCCTGTGCAGTATTGTTGCAACACAGAGATGCACACAGCACCCTATTCATTTCCATGGGAAAATGGTGTGGTATGCAACACATATGGCCACACAATTCATTTCCATTAGACAAATTGGTAGCAGTGTATGCCTGTATGGTTTGATCTATATATAACACATTGCTTTTTTTAACAATGCTCTTACTTTCCAAATAATTCTAAAAATCCATACTGTCCCTGCACATATGATTGTTTGTCTTTATGGGTTTCAGCATCACCACAAGACCCCTTATAATTGGTGCATAAGTCTCAGCAGATAATAATCCCGTCTGTGTACATCTGTGAATATAATTAATTGATCACTAATCTAGGCATATATATTTAGTCAATGTTAATTGGTTAAATCTGTGCACATAATTATGCAATCCATATGAAATGTATAAACCTATTACCTATCAAATATCAGCCCATATGAATTGCTTAAATCTATGCAAATAATTAGGCAGTCTACATAGATCAGTTGCAAAGGAGATGGCTGTTATTTACACTTTAGTGTTTGCTAAACATGCCGATTTGTTATTATGTATTTTTAAAGGATTTTGAGACAAACCTGCAGCTAAAGACTAAAGCAATTTGTTTCCTGGAGGAGGTTATACATAACCCTGAGTTGCTGGCTCAGGAGCGGAAGGCAGCAGCCAATATCATTCGGTGAGACAGCCATGTGCACATAAACAGGCTTTTTACAGATATACAAACATGAGGTGTCTGCCCAGAGAGGAGAGGAGGTTGTTGTTAGAATGTAGCTACACTAATACACAACCACAGCTGGTCAGTGGGAAGGGGGAGGAGAAAGAATATGGTATTTCATTGTAAACACAGAATTTCTAGATAATATCATATAGAAGGGCCACAACATTTACACATGTAAAAACACGTGGTACACATGTGGTATTATTAGAGAAACACATTCATGCTTGCAAAGAGACTAGCAAACACTGATACAGGTATGGGATCAGTTATCCGGAAACCCGTTATCCAGAATGCTCCGAATTACAGAAAGGCTGTCTCCCATAGACTCCATTTTTAAAAAATAATACAAATTAAAAAAAATAAAACAGTACCTTGTACAGGATCCAAACTAATATATAATTAATCCTATTTGGAAGCAGAACCAGTCTATTTGGGTTTATTTAATGTTTACATGATGTTCTAGTAGACTTAAGGTATGAAGATCCAAATTATGATAAGATCCCTTATCCGGAAAGCCCCAGGTCCCGATCATTCTGGACAACAGGTCCCATACCTGTACTAACACAATGGTACACAATGAACTGAACATTACTGAGTGTCTGTTACCCTGTGTGTCTATAGCACATTGACCCAGGAGGATCCCGGGGACAGTCAAGTTACCCTGGAAGAAATTGAGAATATGGTGAGTACTGTCCAAATAATACATTTGAGAAAAAAGAGGATGTGAGCAGTTATGGGTGAATTTGTCCTGTTTCATTTTGGCAAAAATTTTGCGCGAAACAGGCGAAAAATTTGCAAAACACAGATTTTGACACACATTAAAGTCAATGGGCGTCTGTTTAATTCTCAGAGTCAAAACTTTCATGAATTCGCAATTGTATTCGCCAAAAAAAAAAAGCAGAAATTCGCAGTAAATTTGCGCCTGGCGAATAAATTCGCCCATCACTAGATGTGGGGACAAGGGAATAGGAAAGTAGTGGAAGATAGGATAGAAGTAATGAAATGTAGTGAGAAATAAAGACCAAAGTCATACAATGCATAAAATCTATATTATTTATTGGAAGGGAAAAGGTACAGAAAAGCAGTTGCAGACAAGATAATGCATCGGGGAATTCTGGCTGCGAAAGAGCAGAAATCATATGCAAAATATCAATAAACACTTATGAAGGCATAGTTTGTTTTTGTTCAGAAATGTCTAGGCATGCTTCAACATGTTTGTCTGTAATGCACAGGTATTGGATGGTCCGGTGGAACTGTTTGAATCTCTGTCTGCATTAGAGATTGCAGAGCAACTCACTTTACTGGATCACCTCATCTTCAAAAACATCCCTTATGAGTGAGTCACATCCCACCAACACTGCCCCATTCTGACTGTCAATGTATTATCTGCTGTGTCTGTGCAACAGCCTGACCCACATAAATAACTCTCCAGCCTCTACAAATGTCCTTGTGGACAGTGCATATAATCCCCTACCCTCCTAGACAGACGAAAACTCAATACTAAACATTTTCATTTTTCAAAGAAATTAAAAATACAGGATTAAAAAAAATTGTTCTATATTGTAATTGTTTTAAACATAATAAATGTATAGTCCACTTATCAGCACTCACCGCAAGAACTACCTTTGTTTTTAATCTTTGATTTAATGTACATGTCCTTCAGAAAGCACCCATGGAAGCTGATTCATCACTTCATACCCTTACACATCACAATGTAAGAA
Source organism: Xenopus laevis (assembly GCF_017654675.1). Taxonomy (NCBI): domain Eukaryota; kingdom Metazoa; phylum Chordata; class Amphibia; order Anura; family Pipidae; genus Xenopus; species Xenopus laevis. Next base: position 125,108,995 of record NC_054375.1, on the reverse strand, counting down.
AAAGAGAATGAAGAGGTGAATCCGCTTCCTTGAGTGTATATTGTACATAAATCTGCTTACAAATAGTTTCCATAGATTCCCCATGATTGACACGGTGATCAGCCAATCGCCGATCGCTGCGGTATAGCATTGCCTCAAATGTCATGGCCCCGCCCCCTGCCTGGTTTCCACCGGTTGGAAAGGTGGCAACCCTACCCAACATAGTACTCCCACTATCCAACTCCCGCTATATACAGTATCTGTCCCCAGCACAAAACTCAGCCTTATTCTGACTACACTTGTAACAGTTCTAATTGTATGGCACCAACATATTCACTTAATACTGTGCTCTTCTATTCATTTAAATATTGCACTTTGACACTTTGGGGCAGATTTATTAGTCGAATAGTAAATAGTAAATTTGAATTTTCAAATTTTTTTGTGGTGTCAAAATTCACATGTTTGAATTTTAATCCCCCAATTCAAATGTAATTTGAATATGAGATTTATCACATCTCGGCCATGGAAAGAGTTGTAATTTAAATATTCGCCACCTAAAACCTGCCAAATTCATTAACAAGTCAATGGCAGAGGTCCGTTGATCCATTTGAAGATGTTAATAGTCTTCCTGACATTCAAGTTTTTTCAGAGGAAAATTCTATTCGATTTCGTTCGTAATCGACTTTGAATCAAATTTTCGGGTGGTTCCCATTCGATCGCATTTTAGACAATCACATATTTTCCTAAATATCCTCCCAGTCGAATTGTGAGTACATCCGAATTGATTAGAGTAAAAAAAATTCACATATATTCGAAATTTGACCTTTGATAAATTTGCCCATTTATGTACATTGTGGTGTTTTTATGGGCCATCATGCCTTTTTTTCTTACTTGTGGGTTTCCCTCTCGCTTAACCATGCCCTACAGGGAATTTTTTGGTCAAGGATGGATGAAAAATGAAAAGAATGAACGGACACCTTACATAATGAACACTAGCAAACACTTCAACCGTGTAAGTGATTTTACTTTGCAATTCTATTGTAAGATAAATGCAGGCAGGATTTTTTTTGGCACTATATTAACTTTATATTCCCATGCATATGATGAGGACATTTTGCTTCTTGTCTTAGATGAGTAATCTGATTGCCACTGAGATTCTGGGAGGGGAAGAGCCAGCACAACGTGGATGTACTATAGAAAAGTGGATTGCCGTAGCCGATATTTGTCGCTGTCTCCACAATTACAATGCTGTTTTGGAGATCACATCATCCCTAAACCGCAGCGCAATTTACCGTCTTAAGAGGACTTGGATCAAGGTTTCCAAGCAGGTGCTTGCTAGTCACAACTTTTTATCTTGATTAAACAGTATACAGGTATGGGGTTTGCCGGGAATAAGGGATATTTCTGTCATTTGGATCTCCTTACCTTAAAGGGATACTGGCATGGGATAACATGTTTTTTTTGTTTTTTTTAAAAAACACATCAGTTAATAGTGCTGCTGCAGCAGGATTCTGCATTGAAATTCATTTTTCAAAAGAGCAAACTGATTTTTTAATATTTAAATCTGACATGGGGCTAGACATTTGCCAAGTTTCCCAGGTGCCCCAGTCATGCGACTTGTGCTCTGATAAACTTCAGTCACTCTTTATTGCTGTACTGCAAGTTGGAGGGATATTACCCCCTCCCTTCCCCCCAGCAGAACAATGGGAAGGTAACCAGATAGCTCCCTGGTAGATATAAAAACATCACTTAATAGTAAAAATCCAGGACCTGCTCTTACTCCTTTAGTTACATTGAGTAGGAGAAACAACAGCTTGTCAGGAATCAGTTCCATAGAGCAGCACTGGCTCTTTCTGAATCACATGACCAGGCAAAATGACCTGAGATGGCCTACACACCAATATTACAACTAAAAAATACACTTGTTGGGTCAGGAATTACATTTTACATGGTAGAGTGAATTATTTGCAGTTAGAAATAAAAACTACACCATAAAAATCGTGACAGAATCCCTTTAAGTAAAAAAATAATTTCAACATTAAACCCAATAAGCTGGTTTTGCCACCAATAAGTATTAATTATATCTGAGTTGGGAGCAAGTACAAGGTGCTGTGTTATTGTAACAGAGAAAAAGGAAATCATTTTTAACATTTTGAATTGTTTGATTAAAATAGTCTATGGGAGATGGCCTTCCCGTAATTAATTTTCTGGATAATGGGTTTCCAGATAACGGATCCCATGTCTGTATATGGCATCTGACTGTATCAGATGCGAGTGAAAATTAGTTTAATGACCCAAGATGTGGTTTAGTTTAAATCTTTTATGTCCTTTTAATGAAAATACATTCTATTATCAGAGAAGGAATTGATTGCACTAAATTAAATCACAGTTTGCTTTTGTGCCTCTTCTACAATATCTTTCTAGCCATCAATATTTTGCCTTATATTTTCTTTCAGACAAAGACATTAATTGACCGGTTACAAAAGCTGGTGTCTTCAGAAGGAAGATTCAAGAATCTTAGGGAGGCTTTAAAAAAGTGAGTATTTATAATGTGCTCTGATACTCATAATTTACCCTCTGAAGATCAGTATATTCAATAACCATCTGCTGTCAGTGTAGCATCTGTAACCTGTGGCTCTGCAGCTCAGACATAGACCAAGTGGTTAGACGGTGGCTGCACTTGCAGCTCAGTAGTAAATCTCAAACAGGCACTGATGGTAATAAAAAAAAAGGTAAATGTTATGTAGTTGTGACAATTTATGATTAACTTTTCATATGAGTTGCAAATAGTTATTAATTACAAATATTGCTGTTAAAAAGGCAAAATAGTTTCAATTGATATAGGGTATTTCCAGCTGTTTTAGCACTATAACTCTTAGGCTTGGCCCCCAATTGGTGTAATTTCCATCCAAGTGCTTATTGAGACTATGCTTCCATCTACAACAGTCTGTGTGTGTCCGTGTATGTCCTACTACTACTATATTATCTTGGCACGATTGATGCTCAAGTCTATTTCGTTTTTGCACCTTTAGTATGCCTAGTGTGACCCCTACAAGCACCATACTTCCTGCCTATCTTAAAGCAAAAGTAATACAAAAGAATTAAAGTGTTTTAAAGTAATTAACATATATTATACTGTTAGCATGCACTTGTATAGGCTGCGTGTTTGTTTCAGAAAGACTCCTATAGTTTATATAAACAAGCTGCTGTGTAGCCATGTGGGCTGCCATTCAAGCTGGAAAAAAAGGAGAAACAGCACAGGTTACATAACACATAACAGATAAGCCCTATCCAATACAATGGTGTTGTATCTGTTATCTGCTATGTAGCTTGTGCCTTTTCTCCTTTTTTCCAGCTTGAGTGGTTGTCCCCATGGCTACACAGCAGCTTGTTTTATATAAACTATAGTAGTCTATACATGCCAGTTTTACCAGTGCAGAGCAACACTACATTATGTTTTAATTACTTTGATACACTTTTTGTTTTTGATGTTACCGTTCTTTCAGTCTGCCTGAATGGATGCCTTTCAAGTATAGGCACTACTTTTGTGCACTTCTTTTATAGAACACAAGTAAGGCTGTGCATCTGGATGACAGGAGCTGCCCACATGAATGCCCCATATTTATATAATGGATAAAAGTTAAGCCTGCCAGTGTGCCATTTGAGGTGCAAAGAGCTGTGCCTTACTGTGCTCAAAAAGTGGCTGGGGGGGGAAGACTATTGTACAAAATGTAGGGCAGGATGCCAACTTGTTTTTTTTTAACTTTGCAAATTGCAACCTGCCCTGCCTTTGCAGATTAAGTAAAATTTTATTCCACATTCACCCTGCATGCCTTTAGTAAATGAGCCTTTTCATTGTCAGACTGTTCATGCCTTATCAAGTTTATTTCTGTACTGCTATTAATGTGATTGGCTTCTTTCTCCAGCTGTGACCCACCATGTGTCCCTTACCTGGGAATGTACCTGACAGATCTGGCTTTTATAGAGGAAGGAACCCCAAATTACACAGAGGATGGACTGGTCAACTTCTCTAAGATGAGGATGGTGAGCAAAATACATTTATTTGTACAAACATGTTATATACAGTTTGTAAACATTATTACAGCAGCAGTGTTCATACAATTCAAGTTAACCAACTGCAGGAAAAAGACTATGGGGCACATTTACTAAGCTCGAGTAAAGGATTCGAATGAAAAAAACTTCGAATTTCAAAGGTTTTTTTTGGCTAGTTTGACTATCGAATTGGCTACTTCGACCTTCGACTACGAATTTGAATCGAATGATTCAAACTAAAAATCGTTCGACTATTCGATAGTCGAAGTACTGTCTCTTAAAAAACTTTGACTACCTACTTCGCCAACTAAAACCTACCGAGCATCAATGTTAGCCTAGGGGGACCTTCCCCATAAGCTTTCTAAGCATTTTTTTGATCGAAGGAAAATAGTTTGATTGATGGATTAAAATCATTCGAAGGATTTAATCTTCGATCAAATGATTTTTCCTTCGATCGTTCGATCGAACTAAATTCGGTAAAGTCGAAGTCGAAGGATTTTATTTCGATGGTCGAATATCGAGGCCCTCGATATTGGACCAATAGTAAATGTGCCCCTATGTATAGGCAATTTACTCAACTTGTGCCCTAAATTAGGAAGCAAGGAGTTGTCAAGAATGTCATTGCTTTAACATTTGCATTATTCCCCGTCCATCAAATTTTTAAGGGGTTGTTCATCTTTAAAGTAACTTTTACTATTATGATATTCTGAGACAATTTGCAATTGGTTTACATTTTATATTATTTTTTAGTTTTGAGTTATTTAGCTTTTTATTTAGCAGCTCTCCAGTTTGCAATTTCAGCAATCTGGTTGCTAGGGTCCAAATTACCCAACATGCACTGATTTGAATAAGAGACTAGAATATAAAAAGGAGAGGGCCTGAATAACTGACCCCCCCCCCTCCATTTGAAAGTTGGAAAGTGTCAGAAGAAGAAGGAAAATAATTCAAAAACTATAAAAATAAAAATTGAAGGTCAATTCAAAACTTGCTTAGAATTAGTGTAAACACTCTGCTTAGCTTACCCTCTGCCTAGCTTACCTTAGCTGGACAGACATTTTCTTCAATAGTCACTTCAAATTAATAACTTGGGAATGGATAAATATTCCAAACTTCAGCTTTAAGTTTTAAATATACCATTTATTCAATTAATTAATTGATGTGAAATATTGTAAGAAGATAAACCAGTCAACAAAAATGTTAAAGAATGTGTATGCGTGTGTGTAAATGCTCGCCTTATGCATGTTTCAGATTTCACACATTATTCGGGAGATACGGCAGTTTCAGCAGACTTCATACAAGATTGAACATCAGCCTAAGGTACTACTGTGAGCTCTATCGCTCTACCCACTGTACATCCACATTGCTTCTTATATGATATACATTGTATGGAAGCCATGGGAAGTAACCAATCATTGGTTTGTGCAATAAATCCATTACTAGGCTTTGTATAGCTGTTAGGTAGATTATGGTTACTAGAAATACATTTGGTCTAGAGCAGTCATAGAGAAAACAATATCATTGAGTAACAGAACAAGCAGAAACAACTGGGACCTATATACATGCCTTATTACTTGTTTCTTAATACAACTTACTCTTATCTATAAAACTAAGAGGTATAAGCTGTAAAATGCTTTGTAATTTCTGAATAAAATTGTCTTCACTGCAGGTGACACAATATCTCCTGGATACTTCAACAGTGCTAGATGAAGAGGGTCTTTATGAAGCTTCTCTCCGACTGGAGCCCAAACTCCCCACCTGAAGTTTTCTGTAGAACCCCTGCCTGTATCATATTGTACAGAACCCCCCAAGCCTTTCGCCAGACCCCACTGTGCAGGGGTCACCAAGCAGGGGCAGAGATGTCTGTGTCTCCATCCATCCCAAAAACCCAATGTCTCCTCTGAGACACCCCACACTGCCCCACCCTAGGTTTGCCCCAAAGAGACCCCGCTGAGAAAGTGAGTAGGGTGGAGACTGAGATGCCTTTTCCCAGAAGCCCTGTCTTACAGTCTCACAAACTATGCAGTAGGAAGGCTTGGACTGCTAAAGCCTCCTCCTGACTTTTAGTGAATGGAGTAATAATGGGAGCAACACATCAACCAAACAGTGGCCGCCCTGCACTTGCATCCTCCATCATCAGCCATGCTAGAATGGAGGAGGGATGGAGCAATGATCTGCAGTCTTTCACATCTTAATTGTGAGCTGAATTTGGTGAATCTAGAAGACTTTTGTGCAAAGAGTACATGAAATGATGATGTCCCTAAAAAAATGAAGATGGGAATTTTGCTTTGTTGTACAACAGAGAATTATCATGTCCTATTGCACCAGAAAAAGCAAATTAGGTTTGGCATCTACCTAAGCCTGCTTTTTATTTTTTTCCATATCAAGAGCTGACCAATCTGGAACCATAGATTTGGGACTCTGCTCATGATTTGTGGAATGGGAATCTGAGCAGCACATGACAACTTTGTTGTGATCATTGTATAAAGGCCTCACAGCTTGTTGTGATATAAGGGGCTGCTTGTGGTGTTTACTTTCAGCAATCTGAGCAGAGGATAGCCCATGAATGGATTTAGTGGACAGTTGGCTTACAGAGCGTATAGAGAAGCTGGTGTAGAGAAGGCAACTGTTTCCTATGAAATTAAGCAACAAGTAAAGCTCCTTGTTTACTGTCATGAGATCTTTCCAATCTTTTAGCAGAAATTAATATAATCAACTGAATACATAGATTAAGCACAAGGCTTAGATTGAAGGCCCGTCCAGCAGCTGGTCTAGAGGACAAGGACTGATGGTTTAAAGAAGAATTTGCAACTACATTTCTGGTTTCTTTATTTTTTTGTACAATTCAGTATTTCCTGATTACCTCTCGCTAATAAATCTTTTATCTCAGGGTTACCACCAACTAAGTGTGATTACTGATATATTATTTCATGCTGAACCAATTGGCATCATCTTCCTATGCCTCTTCATCTTTTCCTTTTCAAACTATAATATGTACTGTTTATACAGGTAAGTTTTACTTTACTTTGATAATAAGGAGATCCTTGTTTATTTTCTAAAATATTTGAAGGTAGAGGGTAAGAAGGAAGCCAGCAGCTGCTTTGCACAAAACAGCAGATAATTCATATGTAAAATATTAAACAATGTAAATTCTCTTTAAGGTGATGTTCAATTTATTGGGGTTTTAAAACACATTGTTTACCTTTTAACTTTCCCAAACCCACCTCCTTGCAAACAGGATTTCACACCATCACCATTGATGTGATGTTTCCCAAAAGGCAGGGTCAGACTGGCCCACAGGGAAACTGGGAATCATTCCAGTGGACCCCAGCATAGATTGGCACAGGAGGATCTTTTTTTTTTTCTTATAAAAGGTTGGAAGGTGGACAATTTAAATTTTGCTGGTGTGTACCATGTTTTTCTAGAACATTTAGTAAAATAGGCCTGCCTAAAATGAAATGTGAGGGTTCATAAATCTAAAGAGAAAAGGGGGCATGTACTAATATGAAAATCAGAGTTATGGGGTAAAATAATATCAAGAAAATGGGAGAAGATGAAGGGGCAGAAGAAATGTAGACTGAAGATATGGATATAGGCATACGAGGCAGGTGACAACCCTAGTAGTGAGTTGCAGAGAAGTGAAGGGCTTTAAAAGAAAATGACACTTTTTAATCTTCAGGTTTGATTCCTCCTAAAGTCAGTACTTCCCCTTTAAAGAATATCCCCTTTAATACACTGGTCACTTGATTCCAGAGAGTTGTAGTCCTTGGTTAAAGGATTTAGTCACAGCAATTCCACTATTACAGTATCAGTTTGCTATAGTATTGTGAGATACAGAGACTCTGTTACAAATGAGGACGTCTTGCTATTGCAGCACCATTCACACCGAATACAGCATTTCTCTTTCATCTGCTATGATCAAGCTTATCCCCATGCATTGGCTTCACAATTAGGTGGTGGGGAATGTGGGGAGTGCCGCGACATCAAGGAAGTGCAGAATTGAAAATTAATGTAATTGCATGCCCCACCTCTATGCCTAAGGAATAGAGGAGGGGCAAGCAACATGTGATTGATAGTTGAGATTTTTAAATGAGTTTATAACGGGTATGGCTGTTTTAATGAAAAAAAGGATTTGTGTTTCATGTTCAATTTGAAAAGGACTTTTATCATACAGATTTTTATGTCTGGGACACAGGTCCCCTTTAACCAGTGCCAGGGGAAAGTGTGGTCTAAGGACCACTTTCACTGTTGTTACAATAACTAAGTCTAGTCTAAGGAACACTCTCGCTGTTGTTACAATAACTAATAAGTCTAGTCTAAGGACCACTCTCACTGTTGTTACAATAACTAAGTCTAGTCTAAGGACCACTCTCACTGTTGTTACAATAACTAATAAGTCTAGTCTAAGGACCACTCTCACCGTTGTTACAATAACTAAGTCTAGTCTAAGGACCACTCTCACTGTTGTTACAATAACTAATAAGTCTAGTCTAAGGACCACTCTCACTGTTGTTACAATAACTAATAAGTCTAGTCTAAGGACCACTCTCACTGTTGTTACAATAACTAATAAGTCTAGTCTAAGGACCACTCTCACTGTTGTTACAATAACTAATAAGTCCAGTCTAAGGACCACTCTCACTGTTGTTACAATAACTAATAAGTCTAGTCTAAGGACCATTCTCACTGTTGTTACAATAACTAATAAGTCTAGTCTAAGGACCACTCTCGCTGTTGTTACAATAACTAATAAGTCTAGTCTAAGGACCACTCTCACTGTTGTTACAATAACTAATAAGTCTAGTCTAAGGACCACTCTCGCTGTTGTTACAATAACTACTAAGTCTAGTCTAAGGACCACTCTCACTGTTGTTACAATAACTAATAAGTCTAGTCTAAGGACCACTCTCACCGTTGTTACAATAACTAAGTCTAGTCTAAGGACCACTCTCACTGTTGTTACAATAACTAATAAGTCTAGTCTAAGGACCACTCTCACTGTTGTTACAATAACTAAGTCTAGTCTAAGGACCACTCTCGCTGTTGTTACAATAACTAAGTCTAGTCTAAGGACCACTCTCACTGTTGTTACAATAACTAATAAGTCTAGTCTAAGGACCACTCTCGCTGTTGTTACAATAACTAATAAGTCTAGTCTAAGGACCACTCTCACTGTTGTTACCATTACTAAGTCTAGTCTAAGGACCACTCTCACTGTTGTTACAATAACTAAGTCTAGTCTAAGGACCACTCTCACTGTTGTTACAATAACTAATAAGTCTAGTCTAAGGACCACTCTCACTGTTGTTACAATAACTAATAAGTCTAGTCTAAAGACCACTCTCGCTGTTGTTACAATAACTAATAATTCTAGTCTAAGGACCACTCTCACTGTTGTTACAATAACTAAGTCTAGTCTAAGGACCACTCTCGCTGTTGTTACAATAACTACTAAGTCTAGTCTAAGGACCACTCTCACTGTTGTTACAATAACTAATAAGTCTAGTCTATGGACCACTCTCACTGTTGTTACAATAACTAAGTCTAGTCTAAGGACCACTCTCACTGTTGTGACAATAACTACTAAGTCTAGTCTAAGGACCACTCTCACTGTTGTGACAATAACTACTAAGTCTAGTCTAAGGACCACTCTCACTGTTGTTACAATAACTAATATGTCTAGTCTAAGGACCACTCTCACTGTTGTGACAATAACTACTAAGTCTAGTCTAAGAGCCACTCTCACTGTTGTGACAATAACTAATAAGTCTAGTCTAAGGACCACTCTCACTGTTGTTACAATAACTAATATGTCTAGTCTAAGGACTACTCTCACTGTTGTGACAATAACTACTAAGTCTAGTCTAAGGGCCACTCTCACTGTTGTGACAATAACTAATAAGTCTAGTCTAAGGACCACTCTCACTGTTGTTACAATAACTAATAAGTCTAGTCTAAGGACCACTCTCACTGTTGTTACAATAACTAATAAGTCTAGTCTAAGGACCACTCTCACTGTTGTTACAATAACTAATAAGTCTAGTCTAAGGACCACTCTCACTGTTGTTACAATAACTAAGTCTAGTCTAAGGACCACTCTCACTGTTGTTACAATAACTAATAAGTCTAGTCTAAGGACCACTCTCACTTTTGTGATAATAACTACTAAGTCTAGTCTAAGGGCCACTCTCACTGTTGTGACAATGGCTATGTCTGGCCTAAGAGCCATCATGCTAGGTCACTTTAACATACCTGTTAACAATCCTAATGCCCCTGCTGTCCTTTAGCTTTTCTCTGTGCTCAGAGCTCCCCTCTCACTCCAATGGTAACACTCTGTATCTTATATTTACCAGATTCTGTTCAATTTCCAACTTTACTAATTCCCCTTTCCATAGCTTAAAGGGGAAGGAAACCTAGTCGGTGCAAACCCCCCTCCCTCCTCCCCCCTTGCCTACCCGTCCCGCTGGGCAAATGCCCCCAAATTGTTACTTACCCTTCTGCGCAGGTCCAGTCCAGGGAGTTCACCAACGTCATCTTCTTCTACGCGGTCTTCTTCCTGCTGTGAACGGCGTTTTGGCGCATGCGCAGTAGGAGCATTTCGCCCGTACGGATCTACTGCGCATGCGCCAAAAGTCACACTAATGCGCAGTAGATCGTACCGGCGAACTAATCCTACTGCGCATGCGTCGTTCACAGCAGGAAGAAGATCACGTGGAAGAAGATGTCGTCGGTGAACTCCCTGGACTGGACCTGCGCAGAAGGGTAAGTAACAAGTTAGGGGCATTTGCCCAGCGGGACGGGTAATATGGTTTCAATATCACCTTTATGCTAACGATACTCAGATCTATCTCTCCTATCCAGAGGGCACATTTATTTACAAGCAAAATTAGCACCACTGAATCCAATTGCTGCGGGCCAGTGGATATCGGGCCGCATTTAGCCCGCAAGCCGTAATTTGGACACCCTTGAACTAGTCTACCAATTTGTGAAACATGACAGCTCAACGCGCAATCCCAGATTGTTACTGAAATGTCCTGACTTTCTCTTTGATCTCCTGCACTGAACAACCAGAAAAAGATACAAAGTTTTTAACTTAATTGCCGAGAGCCCAGAATATGTGGCAGGTGCATTTAGATAAATTTGTAACAATTTAAAATAAGCAAAGAGAAAATGGTAACAATTTAATATAAGCAGGTCTTTTGGGGAAACTGCGACTTGCATCTTAAAGGGCAATCAATGCACCCGCTTCATTAGCAAAACTGTAATAACATAAAAACCACAGAAATGTAATCAAACTTTCATAACCTGCCAAATTTTGAAAAAGCAACATTGTAATTAGGGGGTGTGGCCACAAAAACGGGAGTGGTCAAAACATGTGTCATTATTTCCAAAATGTTGGGGGTATGCAATATGTATAGTTCCACACGTCACTAATGTTTATATTGTAAGGCTCTGTGCGTGTATTTTCCAGGACTGTAGTCATGTTTTAGAGCACTATAATCACTACAAAACCCCTGCATTAACAGCTTTGCGCCTCTTCAGTCCAGCAAGCGGTACAGGAATTTACGTCACCACCCGATACTTCAGTATACAGTGTGACGTTCAATAATCTCGCCGTTTCCACGGCGCGTTACTAAGGTAAAGGAGTCGCGCTTTGTTGTCGTGTTCCCTAAACGAACCAATCCCTGCAGCCTTCATTCGGCGCGAATAGAGGAAGTTCTGAGAGAATGGTGCGGAGAGTGTGACAGGCAGCAAGAACTCAGGTAAGGGATGATATAACGCAGAGCCTGAAGGAGGAGGAGACGTGGAGGAACTTTTCTAGTGTTTTTTTGCACCTGTAGTGACCCCTGTGGTTCAGGCAGACGTCCATGGCATTTGAAAACCTGTGGGAAATAAATGTGTTTGGGCTGCCCTTGGTACCAAATCTGGGCAGTGGTTTAAAGGCTCTATTATCAACAATAAAAATATTGCAATATAAAGGCTCTATTGTGTTCGCTCCTCTCACATGTACATTGTTATAGAAGTCATGCTGCTTCTCTGCTTTCATTATTATCCGAATACATTTCCCCGTTTATTTCAGCATGGCTGCTCTGCCGCAAAATAATCTCCAGAAGCAACTGGAACTCTTCTCTGCAAAGGGGACTGCCAACAAGCTTTCTCTTCAGAAACCTAAATCCAGGTGAGTACCAAGTACCAACACACACTGCATTGCTCCCCAGGACCGGATTTGTGGAAAGGCTACCAAGGCCCGGGCCTAGGGCGGCATGCTGCCCAACAACACCCACATTGGCTCAGAAACACTGGGGATGCCCAGGCAAAACAATTGTTTTTTATAATATTTCCCGTGCGCCAATCCCCATTGTTTCTGTCTAAAATGCAAATTTGAGCAAATAAAAGGGAGGGGACGGGGGGCCACGAATGACAATGGCCTATGGGCATCCGCTATGTAAATCCGGCCCTGTTGCTCCCTCACTTTTATGTGTACATTGTTTGCATAGTAACGCAATAGGTAAACAAAGTAATCTGTGTTGATTGGGGCACACAGATTAGAGTACCAAAGATCAGCAACTGTGGTGGGAAGGAGCAATGGCCGATAGTCAGTCATTGTTTGCCGTAAGAAAGGTCTTCACACCAAGCAGCCTTTTTTAAAGGTTTTTGTTTTGCATTTTTCATAACAAACAACAACCAGAAAGACAGTCATGGTACCATAATCCGTTACAGTGATATCCGTACGACATATATACACTTTGAGTTTCTGTACACTAGCCATTGCCTAGGTATCCCCATTTTCCTACTTAGTCCACCCCTGATAATGAAGTGTGGGTCTGTACTTATTGAACTTGGGCCATTGGGGGGGTTAGGGGTTGCCTACCACTCCGCTATCCTGGCATCCCTGAGAGGACTATTATGTAGCCTCTAGCCAGTCTCTCCATACCAGGTCGTATTTCACCGAGCAGCCTTTTAGTGAAAGAGAGATGAAGGATATAGAGCTTTAGCCAGTAAGCTATGTTGGGAGTGGCTTAGGACTGGGACATAAAGCTTGCAAATAAAATTAACTTGTTATGAAGGGCAAAGGGGAATTTCACAGGTTTGCAGAGTGTAAAGGGGTGAAAACACTAAATGCAGTTCTTAAGTAAAAAGGGCAAAATGTATGTAAGACAAATATTCTGATTTAAACTACAGTTGCAGCACAATATGTTTCCTGCAAACATGAGCCACTTGCATGGATGCTGTTCCTCAGATTTTAATTTTGCTTAATTTAGTTAGCATTCATACCATCTTGATATTTTACTTTTCCGTAGTTGATGTTTCTTTTCTTTTTTCCCTCCTCCCTGCAGTGTTTTTACCTTTAAAAAGAAGTGGTCTCCAAACAGCTCAGTGTCGACTGGTATTGTTCCAGTTCAGCAACATGTTGTTTTAAAGGACAATAATGTAAATGTCAAACACGGTGACAACCAAACAAACCTCACCGCATTGCCTAAAGCTACAGAACGCAATAAAATAAATGGGTTTTTCACTCCGGTCTACACAAAGTCTGCACAGTTTTCACAGGCAGTGGCAATCAAGGACCATGCACATAGTAATGATTCTGCAAACATGCACCCAAGAGCAGAGGAGGCTGCTTCCAAGAAAATAGGGATTGATACTTCTTTCGATTCTGTTACCAGCTTGGAGAAATGGAATGATCTTGATGATTTTGACACATCTGTGTCTCCTCCCAAGAGCCATGCTGCAAAAACTGGAAAAACACCTAAAAAATGCAAGAACACATCTCCTGTTACTTTTTCTAAAATTCAAAGTATAAGCCCTAAAGGGCCAACCACTGAAAAGCAGGACTGTGCCAAGAAACCATATGAGAATAATGAGGTGGCTTCTGAGCCACAAAAAAACTTGCACGCTCAAACAACAGAATCGGCGGACCAATCATTATTATGTCTTGCATCTATGGAACCTACAAGTTTAGGTGATATATGAATTGCCATGTTTCATTTTCTGTCTGGTCTTTGAAAGGGGTGTAACCTTTAATAAAAAAGGTTCATATACATTTTAATATAAAATAATAATAGTAACTTGCATTCCTATCTAATGCTAATGCGTTTTTTAAATTTGCACATAGATCCACGAACACCACACAATTGGTATTTGAGTTGTGGATGGATTTGTAGTATTGCACAATTTTAGCTGGCATATGGCCTGTTGAAATAATGCTGCCAGTAAATAGAATAGGTCTAATGCTCTATGTATATTTTCAATGGGGCATCAGGCTGTTAAAATTACACCATTCTAAAAAAAAACATTGTTGCAGCAAATAATTGAATTTGCTGATTATTTTTTTACTGCTTGAGAAAGAGAGGGTATGCCAGTCCAAAGTCTGTGGAAACCAAATCAAAGAAAGCACTCTATGATATATTGCCTCAGAATGTACATTGATGATAAACTTGTCACTTTTTTGTTCTGGACAACTTTGCAGAGAGACATATTTTTCAGGGATTCCATTTTGTTGCCAACCTGTCATACTGCAAACCACTTGGGCGTCAAAATGCCTTGCTTTGTTCTGTCTATTAAATGTATATATTTACATTTCTGAGCATGACACATGACATTATTTTTCAGGTAGTGTAGAGAGAGACATGTGTAGGAACACTGATTATATAGGAACTGATGACCTAGAACACAATCAAGAGACACTTTCACAGGCACTTATTGAAGAAGAAGACTTTGATCCTGATTTTATTCCCCCATCCCCATCAGATGAAAGTCTGTCTTCTCCTCCAGTTTTAAGAGTTATCAGGTAAGTAGTCCACTTACTGTGGTGAATATTATTCTGTACTGTCCTGCCAATGATTTTGTAGCAAAATGCACTATTCGGTTACAGTCAAAACCTCAATATAAACATGATTATTTCATATGTTGTTGCTGGTGGCTGTGCTTAAATTTACATTGTATGTTCCTGCATATTAGTAATAAGTTGTAGAATCCAAGGCATTCATGTGTGTTACACTGCCACAAGGATAGTTATAACAATCGAACAACCCTGTGTGTAAAATGTTAGAGTACATATGTTGGTTATGCTATGTGAATCTTTTATGTTTCCTATGAGGATTTCATTGTACTCTAGTATTTCTTCTCTTTATTTTTTACCAGTGCACAAAGAAAACACAAAGTCTCCTCTGTGACAGATGTAAATGACTGTGAGAATACAACTGATCACCTGCAGGACCATGGTGTCTCATCTTCACTTGGTAAGAAAGTTTTTTTTCTGCAATGCATGGAAAGTTTTAGAGGGATAAGTGTGTCAGCCCTTTGGAAATTTTGTTTGTTGGTTTTCCCAAACCTTAATTTTTTTTATTTGCTAGACTCCAAAGTGCCTTCTCAACTTTTGAGTGTGATGCTTGAAATATGTGACTTGGTTGACAAGATTCCAATATCAGAGCTACATGTGCTGTCTTGTGGGATGGACCTTAAGAAGAAAAGAGACATGCGGTATGTACTATATAATATATACAGACCTGGCAATGCTTCACATTGTACACTATATTTTTGGCATGTACATATTGGTTGTTTTCCACTTTATTTCTTTAAACAGAACTCAACCCTAGACAATTTTTACCCCAATAGATCCCCAAAGCAAATAAAACATATTTATACTAATATAATTATTTTCTGTCATTTTACAAGCTTTTTTTGTTTTAAAAGAAAAAAAAAAGAAATTGCGTTTACTACATGTTGCCGCTTTGGCGGTTCTTGACCCCTGTAGTCAAAATAAAAGTATTTGGGCTGCAAGGTTACCCCTCCCTCATTGCAATGCTTACTGATGTTTCCCTCAATGTAGTGGTTAGCATACTTCTCTCAGCTAAGTCTCCAGACTATTTGATTTTAACAAACTCTACAGTTCTGAAATGCACCTCAATTGGGTTTAGATCAAGTGACTGAGTTGGCCATTCAAGAATATTCCACTTCTTTGCTTTAATAAACTCTTGGGTTGCTTTTGCTGTATGTTTTGGATCATTGTCCATCTGTATTATCAAACGCCTCCCAATCAATTTGGGCAGACCGTGTCTCTGAACACCCCAGAATTCATTCGGCTGCTTCTGTCCTGTGTCACATGATGGATAAACACTAGTGTCCCAGTGCCACTGGCAGCCATGCATGCCCAAGCCATCACACTGCCTCCGCCATGTTTTATAGAGATGTGGTATGCTTTCATGAGCTGGTCCACACCTACTCCATACCTTCTCTTGCCATCATTCTGGTAGAGGTTTTTCCAGAACTGTGCTGGCTTTTATAGATGTTTTTTTTAGCAAAGTTCAATCTAGCCTTTCTGTTCTTGATGCTTATGAGTGGTTTGCCTCTGTATTTACTTTCATGCAGTCTTCTCTTTATGGTAGACTTGAATATTGATACGCCTACCTCCTGGACAGTGTTGTTCACTTGTTTGGCTGTTGTGAAGGGGTTTCTCTTCACCATGGAAACGATTCTGCGATTATCCACCACTGTTGTCTACTGTGGATGTCCAGGTCTTTTTGCGTTGCTGATTTCACCAGTGCTTTCTTTCTCCGGATCTACCAAACTGTAGATTTTGCCACTTCTAATATTGTAGCAATTTCTCGGATGGGTTTTTTCTGTTTTTGCAACTTAAAGGGGAAGTAAAGTCTAAAATAGAATAAGGCTATAAATGCTGTATTTTGTATACTAAACATAAATATAAACTTACTGCACAGCAACATCTTTGCAAGACCCAGACAGTGCACATGCTTCAATAGCATTTTTCTCCAACTCTGCAGAACCATTGGCTGCAGCAAAATAATCCTCCAAATAGAATCCCAGTTTCTGTTTAAATCTGGCTCCATGATCTTTGTCACTGCAGCTGGAGTTGGAAACAGTATGTAAAGGCAAAAATAAAATCCAATATAAATCTCTACACAGTCGCTGACTACTCTACAGGGAAATCTTATTTTTTTGCCTTTACATGCCCTTTAAGGATGGCTTGTTTAACCTGCATGGAGAGCCCCTTTGACTGCATGTTGTCAACATCTTCCACATACAAGCACCCCCCTCAAATGAACTCCAGGGCTTTTATCTGCTTCATTGATGATGACATAACAAAGGAATTGCCCACATCTGCCCATGAAATAGCCTTTGAGTCAATTGTCCAATTACTTTTGAGCCCCTGAAATGACGTGATTGTGTTAAAAAAAGGCTTTAGTTCCTCACATTTTTATGCAATCTTTCAAACTGAATTAAAGCTGCAGTTCAACTGCATATGAGTTGTTTCATTTAAAATTCATTGAGGTAATGTACAGAACCAAAACTAGAAAAACTTTGTATATCCTTACATATTGCAGAATAATTGTGCTTCGTACAGGGTACAGGGGGAAAATCTTTGCTGAAATAATTTTTCTGTTTGTACCGACAATGCTTGAACCTCGAGTGCTACATCCTGTGTGTTCATTTAAACCCCCATTCAGATGTGTGTGTCTCATTCTGTATTTGTCACAAGGGAAGGGCAATGGTAAATTGAAAGAAAGTTTATGGCCAGCCTGCCTGAAAGACTGGACACTTAAAGGGGTTGTTCACTTTCCAAGCACTTTTTTCAGTTCAGTTGTTTTCAGATTGTTTCCCAGAAATAAAGACTTTTTTCAATTACTTTCCATTATTTATTTTTTACTGTTTTTCCAAAATCTAAGTTTAAAGTTTAATGTTCTTGTCTCTGGTGTTTCAGTCTGGCAGCTCAGTAATTCAGGTGCAGACTCTATAAACTGTTACAATTTTGCTATATTAGTTGATACATTTCTCAGCAGCATCTCTGGAGTATTAGTAACTATTGTATTAATTCTAACAGCTGCCTGTAATGAAACCCAGAGATTCTGCTCAGCAGGGACAAAGATAAGAAATGTATCGACTAAATGTATAAATTTTGAACAGTTAACAGAGCTGCTTTAGAAGGTGAAAATGACACTTTACACCTCAATATTAGAAAAACAGTGACACATAGAAAATAATTGGAAAAAGTTATTTCTGGTGAACTATCTGAAACCAACCAGTTGTTTGAAGGTGAACAAAACCTTTAAAGAAGGCTAAAACTACAATCTAAGGCACCTGCATAGAAACTAGATGTAGAAAAAAACAAAAAAAAAATGATATCAAGTCTTGATAGAAACTTAAAATTTTTGTTTTCTTGCAGGAAGCACCTCTTGTCAAATGACTCTGTGTTTATATCATCTCCTGCTGACAGCTCAACAGTATCTTTGACTTCCTGTCAATCATTATCCCAGAATAGGGAATTTAATTTTGGTGCCTCCAAGGGTGCAGAGAATCTCTCAGGATCTTCTTTAAACAAAGTCTTTAAATTTAATAAATTGGCTGCAGACAAGTTTAGCGCAAAGGGAAGTGATACTACCGCTAATCCTGCCCAGAATTTCAAGGAGAAGATGGAGAACAAAACCTCCTTATCTTTTCAGGCAGGAGGAGATTCAGTGATGGAAAACTCCTTCAATTTCCAGAGCAATATTCTCAGCCAATTTAATACTCCGCAAAATGAGAAACCTGTTTCATCTAGCACCTGCGCCAGACCCGTTTGTCAGCCCATGGATGACATGGATAACCCTGATCTTGACTTTGATATTGATAATTTTGATATTGAGGACTTTGATGATGTTCATTGCTTGGATAGCCCTGCAGCAACTTCAGTTCCCAGCAGTCATGCTCCACAGTATCCAACAATACGGGAGACACAGCTAGACTCCAGAAACAAAGAGCACTGTAAAAACACTGGTGATAATGCATCAAATCCATCTGGGTTGTCAGGTCAGTTGCTCAATATCTAACCTGTAAAAAGATTTTTCCTCTGTATTTATAAACATGCACTTTAGTTAGGGCTGCACATTTATAAATTTGGGAGGAACTGATGCTTGTTGTCTGTATTACTTGAAATAATGGGTGCTGGGTCTAATCCATTTTAAACTCTCATATTATTAGTCTTGCTCAGTGCTTTACTTATTCCCTGGCAGACTTTTCTATACAACTGAACCTTACAGCTGGAAGACTTGAAAATCACAGGTTCATCTGCAGATATCAGTTAAATGTCAGTGTTACAGAAGCTTGAGGCTTTTATTTCTTCTGCAGACTCTCTACTGAAGCCACAGATGGAGAACCCAGCCCATGAACGATTCAGAAGCTTTAACTTTCCTTTCTCCAAGGAAATGATGAAGATTTTCCACAAGAAATTTGGTTTGCATCGGTTCAGGAACAACCAGCTAGAAGCCATCAATGCATCCTTGTGTGGGGAAGACTCCTTCATTCTTATGCCAACAGGCAAGTATTCAGTGGGTTTTGTGTGTTACACTAGTCAAAGACTAATTGCCTAATTATTGGGGTTTTGCAATATACACTTTTAATGATTAGTGTTTGGCTTAACAGAAATCTTACAATATACACACATCTCTATAACAAGGATGCCAAGGTTTTAGCATTGCACTGAAGAGAGTATTGTATTGCCATGAACAACACCAGTTTCCCACTCTTCAGAGGTACTCTGAAGAGTGATCTAATGGAGCTATATGTGGATAATAAATGTCTGCTGTCATCAGCTCACGATCTGGTAAATCATGGTATACGTTTCAGACACCTGTGCTATTAAAAAATCTACGTATAGTAATTTATTTAAAATAAGCAGCTGGTACAGAGAGGCAGTTTAGAGTTATGGAATATACCTTTTGACAAAAGTCCGTCACACTTCTCTTTTAAAAGAAACACAAAGTGCATATGAAATATTTAAAGAGGATGAATCCCTATTCATAAATGGTTCTTTTTTTTTTTTTTTTTGTATAAAGAGACAACTTCCCATTATACATACATTTAAGAATTTCTATGGATTTAAAGTTACTTTTTAATGTAGTTGCAACAGAAACTAATATTTTTGTTTATCCTTTTGTGTTCTCTGGTTCTAAAACTTGAAGCAATGCATTGTTTGAGGAGTCGGCATCAGTAGTGCAGGGCCTAACAACAGACATACTGCTTTTAATAGTAATTGCATATGCAAATAACTGTAAAACCATAAAATAGTTTTAATGGATGTATAATGAAAGGTTGCTTAGAATTTAATGGGTTGAAGCTGTCCTCTGTGGCTGTTTCTATATAATACATTCATTTCTGTGCTGTCCTGGTTAGAGTTGCCCAAACCCGCAGTGTTTGGGCTGGCAAGAATTTTTTCTTTTGTGGGCACACCCACAACCCTCCCCACCCAAAACACCAGCTGTATGTATTTTCCAACCACCTACTTTTACTTGTATACCTTTCAGACTGTAAGCTCTTTTGTGCAGGGTTTTTATTTGCCTGTTGTATCATTTATTGGTTGCTCTGTGTGTAAATCTATATGTTCAATCTATACACCAATTTATTGAACAGCGCTGCTGAAATATTTTGGTGCTTTAAAAAATACATGTAGTATGTGTAATAATAATACTTGCACCTGCCCCACCCATTCCATATTTGAGATGGGCCAGTTGGGCTCAGGTATATAAATGAAGAGGGCTTGCCAGTATTGTTGGATCCTGGTTTAAAGAGGCGAGGTTAAGGTTGAGCTTGTATCGACTTTTACTCAACCCATATATCACTTTTCCTGATGTATTTTTATACATTGGTTTTTATGTCCATCAGGCTACCATTTCAAAAAGTGCTCATAAGAGTACTCTGAGCAATGTAACACTGTTATATGTAGGGTGTATGTCTCCATTAAAAAGAGAACATAGCATTATGAAAGACAGGAAAGGGTTCTGAGAATGCAAATTTGCATATTTAAAGAGAAGTAACAACAGCTATGTTGCTCCCTTTGTCTAAGGCCCTAGCAGATGGGCCATTGTGTTACCTGAGCTGAATCTCCTCCAGCACGGGTGACATAAATTTAAATTTCCAGTAGGAAAACATACATCCCATATGCATCATGTAGTAGCCCAAAGTTGTCTCTCAAGGCAACCTCAGGCTATTAAGTGATGCATATGTTTTTCCACCAGTACTCCTAGCCCATAGGAAGGGAGCTTTGTATGCTTTGTCTCACAGGCGACAAAACATCCCATCTAACATTACTCTAGACAACCAAGGTACTGCACAGTGTATTGATTACTTTTTGAGATTTTGTTCTATATCTCCAAACTTGTCCTGAGGCAAAATTACAGTAGAGGTATCCTCTACACAAGACTATGGGGTACTATTTTCTGTGAATGAATCTTAATGAAACAATTCCACTATCACCCCCTCTCCCCAGGCCCGGTGCCTTGGGGTTATCCTAGATTCTGCCCTGTCATTCACTCCTCATATCCAGCCACTTATTAAATCATGTCACTTCCACCTAAGGAACATATCCAAAATACGATCATTTATCACCCAAGATGCTGCCAAAATTCTTATTCACTCTCTCGTCTAGACTACTATAACTCTCTCTTAATTGGCCTTCCCCTCCAGAGACTGTCACCTCTCCAGTCCATAATGAACACTGCTGCCAGGCTCATACACCTCAGAAACTGCTCCTCCTCTGCCTCGCCATTCTGTCAGTCCCTGCACTGGCTTCCGTTACCTTTCAGAATCAAATTCAAATTAATGACCCTGACATTCAAAGCACTTCATAACTTTGCCCCACCCTACATTGCTGAACTCATCTCTATATACTCACCCAACCGCTTACTATACTCCTCTACTGACCTGCTACTCAACTCTTCTCTCATTACCTCCTCACATGCTCGCATTCAAGACTTTGCAAGGGCTGCACCCCTCCTCTGGAACTCTCTCCCACAGTCTGTCCAACTTTCTCCCAACCTTTCTGCTTTCAAGAAATCCCTTAAAACACACTTCTTTCCAGAAGCCTACCCTCACTCTGCTTGACTACCAAACGCAACACCACATACAGTACCACATTTCTCACCCACTTAATTGGATCTTGCCCACTCCCACACCTTGTGTATTACTCCCTTCCCTTTAGAGTGTTTGCCTATGCATAGGGCCTTCCTCACCTTTTGTACTGGTGTTGATTGTATGTATGTAACTCCATATGTACATAATGTATATAGTTCATGTGATTTAGTTGTATAATCACATTTACTTTACAGTGCTATGCAATATGTTGGCGCTATATAAATACATGTTAATAATAATAATACAATTTAGAGTGGTGTTATTTATCTCATTGCTTATGCTTCAAGGTGGTGGAAAAAGTCTGTGCTACCAACTCCCAGGCTGTGTATCCCCAGGAGTTACAATTGTCATCTCTCCTCTCCGGTCTCTGATTGTAGACCAGGTTCAAAAGCTCACCTCTTTGGATGTAAGTTACCTTATATTTATAAAATAACAATTCTCTTTCAACAGACTAGGGTAAAATAAGGTGTTGATGCCAATCATCTTACATTTTTGTCTTCTCTTCCATAAGTAAATTTGTCAAAGTTTATTTAGGCCCATGGTACAGTAGCAGTGCTAAGTATTTTGCCTAAAACTGCAATTAATGGTGGTCACTCTCTTTATAAAAATTTAGCAAAGGGTGCAAGGCTCTTACCCAAATAGAGCCAAAAAATACTCCAAGCTACAAGTTACTCTGCACACCACATCATTAGTACAGACACTTAAAGGATGCAAATAAATGTTTTAATAAAGCAAATAATTACAACAATGTAATTAGAACATATAATTTAGTAAATACCAAACACAGTGTCCAAAAAAAACAACTCTGGCTTGTAAAGCTGGCCATAGATGCAAAGATCCGATCGTACGAATCATCGTACGATTGGACTTTCCCATCTCCCGACCCGCCACTAACCATTCAGATCAAAGTCTTACCAGTCAGATTAGTTAAAGAACAGATCAGCAATGTTCTGCCCCTGACAGCAATCGTACGATATCTATGTCCAACCAAAGCTGGTGACAGTCTCCCACTGAAAATCGTACGATCGGCAATACACGCAGAGATATTATCGGCAGCCGACAGAAATTTTCCAACCTGTCCGATCGACCAAACGACCGATCTCCGCCGGACGAAAAATGTCGGGACTCTCCACACACGTTCCGAAAATCGTACGAATCCTCGATTCGTACGATCAGATCTTTGCGTCTATGGCCAGCTTTAGGCAGACAAGTTGGAGTGTGGGAGAATACCCTAACGTTTTGAACACCAAGTCCTTTGTCAAAGGGGAATCCCCTTTGTAGTGCAAGAACACCTAGTTGACTCATATTTTTGCTGCACAAATTATATAATAATTCAAGTTTTCGAGGTGATTTTTTTTATTTATTTTTTTGGGGGTATAGCTTAAATCTGAAAATACACCATCTAAAACCTGTTGAGGTCATGTAGAAGTCATGCCAGCGGTCCCTTGAACTCTTTGAATATGTTTTAAGCTTCATGATGATCACGTTTTATTCTGAGGTTTCATAATTCGAGCAATTTGTTTTTTTTTTTTCCATTCAAGTTTTTTCTCAAATCAGAAACTATTCGAGTTGTGAGTTCATTCGACGTTTTGAAAAGCTGACATAACTTGAAAACTCAACCTTTAATAAATAACCCCCTAAGTGTCTGTACTAATGATGTGGTGTGCAGAGTAACTTTTGTAGCTCTGAGCCTTTTGCGTGCCAGCTTTTTTATACTAAAAAAAAAACAGTTACCAATTTCTCCCTCTGAGATGAAGCCCAAGTGATTTGTATGATTTTCAGTAATTCTTGCCTGAAATGTGCACAAGAGAATTAATGTCAGTTTAACACACTTTCCATAGGCAACATTTGGAGGTCACTGGAGGCAATTTCTTATGTTACACCCAAAATCACCATGTAGCTATTGTTTATCAGCAGCACTGTTGGAAAGATTACATTTCCATTTTCTGACAGAATTTAGAATATTCGAAAATATTTGCTGTCCTTGATAGTGGCATAAATATCACAACAGTGTTTGTATTGATCAGTATGGGATTATTTTACAAACTGGCCCTTAACTTTATCCCCATCTTATAAAGTTAAATATCTTTTGTCGTAAATATACTTGTGCATATTAATATTTTAATTTTGTGGCCAGGCTGCTTGTTGGCAAAATCCTCTCAATCTCCACAGAAGTAATGTTCACTGTAACACAGTGAGGGTCATTTATCAACAGCCAATGGAAACCAATCTGATTGCTGCATTCATTGTTGTAATTGCAGCTGGCTTTAACAAGCTAATCACTGATTGGTTGCTATAGCTAACTGCCCATGGTCAAATTTGCCTAGTGTTGATAAATGAGCCCCAGTATTTATGTATGTATGTATCTTTGTGTTTCTCTACAGATTCCAGCTACATATCTCACTGGAGATAAGACAGATGCTGAAGCTGCTAGTATTTATTTGCAACTCTCTAAGAAAGATCCCATTATAAAACTTCTCTATGTCACTCCAGAAAAGGTGTGTATTTTCACAACCCAGGCAAAAAAACGTAGGACCCTATGTTCAGCAACTGGTGCTGTTTTGTCGTCCCATTCAGGCAAGCTGTGTTTTTTTTCTTTCCTGAATGTAACATTTTTCCGAGAATGTATGGTGTTTTGACTCAATCCCCTGGGAAATGTAAAACTAGGGTTCTAATGTCATTTGTGATAAACCTAGTGGTTTGATTCCTATTTTTTCTACACATTGGTTGCAACCTGATGACGTTCGGGTTTTTTTTTTTTTATTTTTTTTTTTTTGGAACAGTAACACCATGTTTTAAAGTAATGAAAATATCATGTAGTGTTGCTCTGCATCTGTTTGCTTCAGAAACACTACTATAGTTCATATAAACAAGCTGCTGTGTAGCAATGGCGGAAATTGAAAAAAGGCTATATGGCACAGGTTAAATAGTGGATAATGGATAACATTATGTTCTACAGAGCTTATCTGATGTGTAACCTGCACCTTTAATTGCCATTTACTCTGTAGTTAAAGTCCATTTGACAGTACTCTTCCTTTTACCCTGTTGGAGATTATAGGGATCATTTACTTAAACCCAAGCAGAAGGGCAAGTGGTAAGTACATGGTCCCATTGGGGCCTGTGTCTAAATGCAGCACAAGTCAGGCAGGGCAGGGCTTGGAAGTGAGAAGGGTTAAACCTACGTGTCTTCCCCTGTTCTTTTTAATACATTGGTTCCCGAATACGGGCAGCAATGTATCAATCAGGGGTAAGGTCTTTCTGCTCTGTTATGGAGTGCAGAGAACTGTGGCAACTCTTCTATGCACAGGGCAGGATGGAAAGTACAAAAAATATGGTGTATTTTATCTGTCTGCACATAATAAACGAACCATTGTTTGCAGCGGTTGTATCACTTTTGACAAATTATAGTGATTCCTGCATTTATTTTTGGATAGTCTACACCAGTTTTTTTGGTACCCCCAATTAGAGGGGTAGTTCATCTTTAAAGGAGAAGGAAAGGTTAAAACTAAGTAAGCCTTATCAGAAAGGTCCATCTAAATATACCAGTAAACCACCAAAGTGGTGCTGCTCTGAGTCCCCTGTCAAAAGAAACACAGCATTTCTTTCCTTCTATTGTGTACTCATGGGCTTCTGTATCAGACTTCCTGCCTTCAGCTTAAACCTCATTGCCCTGGGCAAGAGCATGCTCAGTTTGCTCCTCTTCCCCCACCCCCTCCCTTCTCTACTGTAATCTGAGCCCAGAGCAGGGAGAGACTCAGGCAGCAAGTGATGTCACAGCATGTTAATACTGCAGCTCCTATTCTAAACAAACAGAGAGCTTCTAGAGCTTTTTACTCAGGTATGGTAAAACATTCTACAGAATAAATATAGCATTCTAGCTTGCACTATTGCAGCTAATCTATTGGCAATAAAATGCCTCCGTAGCTTTCCTTCTCCTTTAAGTGTACATTTGCTCCTAGCAAGCCAAAAAGCTGTTGCTCTGTGAGGCTGTAATTTTATTTTTATTGTTACTTCTCTATTTTAAATCCCAAAGTGGAGAGCTGTTGAAGAAAAAGCTAAATAAAAGAACATATATAAAGAATAAAAACATAAAATAAAGAACAGTTGCAAATTTTGTCAGAGTCACAGTTTTCAATTAGCCTAAAAGTTAATGGAAAGGTCAATTACCCCTTTAAATTACAGCAATGAAAATTGTTCCTGGGTTTCTTAGATAACTGGACAAATGCATGCTTCAAAAGAGGCTCCACATATAAATGCACCTATGAGAACTGTTGCATTGTGCTGACAGAGGTTTCTATTTTCTTTTCGCTTTTAAAAACGCTTGAAACAAAAAGACTGCATCATTGTATTACAACATTTATTTACGTGGGGCTGCAAATATCTGTAATAACTAGGTGTGGTGGAGAAGGCTGCATTTAAACACCTGTTTTGCAGTCTTGAAATTCATGTTTTGAACTGTTATACATATCTTCCTGCACAATTAACTGCATATTGAGTTACTAATGAAGTCATAAATCTAGCAGTGTGCAACTGAATGCTGTTTTGTTATGAATAGGTTTATGATTTGCTATTATCTCTGAAGGCAGTATTTTTATTGAATCAAATTTTTTTCCTGATCTATAGGTCTGTGCAAGTACCAGGCTAATATCCACCATGGAAAATCTATATGAGCGTCAGTTACTGGCTCGATTTGTCATTGATGAGGCTCACTGTGTCAGTCAGGTATGTTCTTGTGTCTCCTGTTTTTTAAATTTTGCTGCATGGATGCTCTTTTGTGTATTATGTTGCACTGTAATCTGTTTCAGTGGGGCCATGATTTCCGGCCAGACTACAAGCGCCTAAATATGCTGCGCCAGAAGTTCCAGTCTGTACCTATGATGGCTCTCACAGCAACTGCAAACCCCCGTGTACAGAAGGACATTCTTAATCAACTAAAGATGACCAAACCTCAAATGTAAGTTTGCCCTGCAAAATGATATGCGGTCTGTATCACACACTCCACTTATTACAGAGAGTTCTCAACTATCTTTTCTTTTAGATTTACAATGAGCTTTAACCGAGACAACCTAAAATATGAAGTCCTTCCAAAAAGACCCAAGAGGGTAGCATTGGACTGCGTTGAGTGGATCAAGAAATATCATCCAAGTAAGTACTAAGTTTGGAGACTCGGAATTCAACTGGGGGGTTATTTATAAAAAAAAAAAAAAAAAAATCGAATATCTAAAACTCGTACGAATTTTCTTTTTGATCTCAAAAACTCAAATCCTATTCGATTAAATTTAGGAAGGCTACTAACATGTCCAAATTGTTTCCTGGACATCTCCTATTGACTTATACATGAACTCGGCAGGTTTTAGGTGGCAAATAGTCTAATTCGAGTTCTTGAAGGGCCAGAGTATGAGAAATCTCGAAATTCTAATTAAAACTCGAATCAAGTTTAGATTATCCACAATTCGAATTTAAGAGTTTTGACCAAAAAAAAAAAATATTGAAAATTCTAATTTTTAATTCGACCCTTAATAAATCTGCCCTGTAATGTATGTTATTTATAAATTGTGTTAAGCTATAATGCGGATTTAGGGAAATCTGAAATACTGGTTTATAGTTCTGTTATTCGATAGATAATTCCGGAATCATTTATTGTCTGTCTCGGCATGAGTGTGATACAGTGGCAGATACTCTGCAGAAGGAGGGCCTCGCTGCTCTTGCATATCATGCAGGACTTGCTGACTCCAACAGAGATTATGTACAGCAGAAGTGGATAAACCAAGATGGTTGCCAGGTATTGTACTGACTATAGACTGAAATATGGTGACATTCTTGATCTGTCTGCATAAAAGAGGGGGTGGGTTATTTTTGTTTTCTATTTTAGTATATCAAAATATTTTAGACCTATTCCTTCCATTTTTGGTACAGGTATTGGACCTGTTATCCAGAATGCTCGGGACCTGGGGTTTTCTGGATAATGGATCTTTCCGTAATTGGGTCTTCATGCCTTAAGGCTGCTAGAAATTCATTTAAACATTAAATAAACCCAATAGGTTGGTTTTGCTTCCAATAAGGATTAATTATATCTAAGTTGGGATCAAGTACAAGGTACTGTTTTATTATTACAGAGAAAAAGGAAATCATTTTTAAAAATTTGGATTATTTGGATAAAATGGAGTCTATGTGAGACAGCCATTCCGTAATGGGATCCTATACCTGTACTTGAATTATTTTGTATTACATGTCATTACATTGTCTGTAACATAGAGTTTGTGATTTCCCAAAATACTCATGTAAACTTTTATACTTTTCCATCTTCATTAAACAAAATACTCCAGCAATGATTTCATCACAGACCTGCAAAATTCTTCATTCCGGCTACAATATATAGTAGTCCTAAAGGCTCATGTATGATACCTGAGCACTAAAATACAATTTAAACACCAAAAGGTACACACAAAGTTCTTGCTCTCATCTGCACTAGCAGCAGAAGTATGAGCATTGATTCGGAGATAAGTACAGAGCTCCCTTAGTATGCTGCACCTCTAGGTGATCTTCTTGAAATTGCACATTGTTATGTAAATGTCCACCCACATGCTGCTCCTTTACTTTCTTGTTTGTGTCAATCAACATTTTGCATTTGATTGTTACATTACAATGTAGGGAAGAAATGCTGCATTGTGGGCATAAAAATGCTAATTGCGCAGATTGTTGTGTTTTTTAATAAACACAATCCATCATCTCAACTTTTAAGCATATGTATTTTCTGTGTTTTGCTGCCACCTGCCTTCCTTTTGGTCAGTAGCTTTGTTGTCTAGCTTCTTATCATTAATCTGGTACAAATGGAATATTGGATCCTGCTGGCTTACAGCTTAAAGGAGAATTCAACCTGTAGTTTAAAAAACTGTTCAGGACCGGAAATTCACTCCAACTGCAACATGCGCCGAAACTTCAGAAAAAGACTGAAGAAAGAAGATGGCTGCTGTGATGGGTTAGAGTAAAAAAATTAGGGGCATTTGCCCGTGGGGCAGGTAGGCTGGGGGGGGAGGAGGTAGGGGGGGCTACCCAGGGTAGGGGGGAGGGTTTTTTTTATGACAGGTTTAATTCTCCTTTAAATGCATACTGTCATGGGAAAAAAGGTTTTTTTTTCAAAACGCATCTGTTAATAGTGCTGCTCCAGCAGAATTCTGCACTGAAATCCATTTCTCAAAAGGGCAAACAGATTTTATTTATATTTAATTTTGAAATCTGACATGGGGCTAGACATATTGTCAGTTTCTCAGCTGTCCCCAGTCATGTGACTTGTGCTCTGATAAACTTCAGTCACTCTTTACTGCTGTACTGCAAATTGGAGTGATATCACCTCCTCCCCCTCCCAGTAGCCGAACAACAGAACAATGGGAAGGTAACCAGATAGCAGATCCCTAACACAAGATAACAACTGCCTGGTAGATTACTAAGAACATCACTCAGTAGTAAAATCCAGGTCCCACTGCAAAACATTCAGTAACATTGAGTAGGAGAAACCACAGCCTGCCACAAAGCCGTTCCATCCTAAAGTGCTGGCTCTTTCTGAAAGCACATGACCAGGCAAAATGACCAGAGATGGCTGCCTACACACCAATATTACAACTAAAAAAATACACTTGCTGGTTCAGGAATGACATTTTATGTTGTAGAGCAAATTATTTGCAGTGTAAACAGTGTAATTTAGAAATAAAAACTACATCATGAAAATCATGACAGAATCCCTTTAAAGTTTTAAGTGAATAATGCAAGCTGCTGGCTGTTTAAACTGTATATTTACATAAAGCTTTGTACATTTTGAGGCTTGCCTCATCCTATTAAGTTGGCAGCTGTGAAGATACCAGAATGTTCTTACCAGTGGAAAATATTCACAGCACAAGCTCAGGTCAGCAGAGATATTTTATTTGTTCATAGTTTCAGGCATGGTGTCTGCTGAGCTGTGAAATAAATATTCTAACATGGGCATCGTACTTTCAATGAGGGGCAAGTTTTATATATATTTAACTGCCCAAACCAGAGTACAATTAAGGATTATTATTTTGACAATGTTCTTACCAACCGACTTTTGATGAAGGACTCCAATAGGTGCCAGCAACTCTTTCATGCACATTTATTTATACTTTATTTTGTCATTACAGGTATGGGACTCTTTATCTGAAAACCTGTTATCCAGAAAGCTCCGAATTATGGAAAGGCCATCTCCCATAGACATTTTATCAAAATAATCAAAAAAAATTTAAAATGATTTCCTTTTTCTCTGTCGTCATTAGGGGGACACAGGGAACGATGGGGTTAAGCTCCATCCTCCAGGAGGCAGGACACTTGAAGTAATTAAGGGGTGTGCCAGTTTAGGCTTAAACCCACACACTGTATACTGACTTCAGTTTTTCAAGTGTCCTGCTACCGGGAGAATGGACAACTACCTCTTAGAGAAATCTACGGTCAGGTAATAAGCTGACACCAGGGGTGAAACCAAAAGCAGGACTACCTATCTTTTATGTGGTTAGCCCCCTACGAGCCCAATTCCACCGGGGTCAAATTCTGGCTTGGCAGCTATAATGACCACCCAGACGCTCCAAAACGAATGACCAGAACCACCCTCCATGGAAAAGCAACAGAACACACAACAAGCCATCGGCTGACAAGCCCACGTCCGCATGACGGGGCACTTCCTCTGGAATCGTTAGATCGGATCAAGGGGAAAATACTATGATTCCGGGAGGAATGGATCCGTCAATCTTCAGATGCCTGGGTCAAAGAGATAGTGTCGGAGGGTTACCATCTTGATCTAGCCACAAATCCACCGAGGAGATTTATCATGTCCAGGGTGCCCTCCAATCCCACAAAAGAAAAAGCCTTCTTAGAGTGCATAGAAAAGATGGAGCAATCTGGAGTGATCACACCAATGCCACGGCCGGAGAGATTCTCCGGTTTTTACTCAAACCTCTTTACAGTCCCAAAGAAGGATTGCACCGTCAGACCAGTACTCGACCTCAAACGAATGAACAAATACTTTCGACCAGTGTGCTTCAAGATGGAGACACTGCGGTCTGTGATATGCCGCATAGAACAAAGCCAGCTAATGATGTCCCTGGACATCAAGGACACTTATCTCCACATGCCAATATGGCCCCCTCACCATCACTACCTCCACTTTGCTTTCGTGAACAGGCATTACAAGTTTGTAGCTCTACCCTTCGACCTATCATCAGCCTCCAGGAAATTTACCAAGCTAATGGCAGTAACGTTGGCCACTCTGAGATTACAAGGAATTTCTGTGACACCCTATCTGGACGACCTACTCCTGAAAGCTGGATCACAAGAGAAGGCCAAGGAGGATCTCCACAAAGCAATTTTACTCCTCCAGAACTTTGGCTGGACCATCAACTGGTCGAAATCCAACCTGATTCTGAACCATCAGAAAACATTCCTGGGTCTGGAATTCAATTCCCTAACAGAGTCTGTTAAGCTGGCCATAGATGTTGAGATTTTTAAAAGGTCAGATCCTGATCGTGAGACCACGATCTTCTCAGAACAATCGTACAATCGTATGAATTTACCATCAACTAAAAAGACAAATTTGCCAGGAAAACAAAGGGGAGCTGCCTGCTTGGCCCTGCAAACATAGATAGATTGCACTGGGACCCACAAAGATTTTTTGATCTGGCCGATCAATTTCCCGACAGATGTCGGCCAAAAAATCGTAAGATGTACGATCGTTCAAATCCCACTAACCGCACGATAATTTCGAAGGATTGGTCGGGCTTCCTTAAAATCGGTCGTTAGGCAAGAAGAATCTTCGCGTCTATGGGGAGCTTAAGTCTACCCTGGGACAAGCAGACCAGAATAAAGTACAGCCACTACTATCCAGTCAGATGACAACGGTCCACAGGGCAATGCAAGTGCTGGGAACAATGGTATCGGCCATCAAAGCAGTCCCATTTGCACAAATCCATCTTCGTCCCCTTCAGACCAGTATCCTTTCCACCTGGAAAGGGGGCTCGTTGATGCAACCGCTCCATTTGACACCAGCAACGAGAGAGGCTCTCCAGTGGTGGCTGGTCCCGAATGAACTTAGCACTCGGACAGTCCTGGGCGACACCAGAATGGAAGGTGATTGCCACTGATGCCAGTCTTCAGGGCTGGGGAGCAACATGGGAGAACCATTCTGCACAGGGTCGTTGGTCTCCAGTGGAGTCCAGACTACCTATCAACATTCTAGAACTAAGAGCAGTCAAGTTAGCACACAGCCAATTGAGTCACTTACTTCAGCAACAGTCAGTACGCATCCAAAGCGACAACGTCACCACAGTGGCCTATATCAACAGACAGGGAGGAACTCGGAGTCAAAGAGCGCTGGCAGAAGCCAAAGAGATCTTACATTGGGCAGAACACAACTCTGTGAAGCTGTCAACCATTCACATTCCGGGTGGGATCAATACAAAGGCTGAAACCACCTCGACCCAGGGGAGTGGGAACTTCACCCAGAGGCGTGGGATCTTCACCCAGAGGCGTTCGATCAACTCATATCAAACTGGGGAAGGCCAAGCATAGACCTCATGGCGTTTATAATAAATCTCAAAGTTCCAACATTCTTTGCATGCTACAGAGACCCCTTAGCAGTGGGGGTAGATGCCATGACTCAGCGCTGGCAGTTCAAACTGGCATGTCTTCCCTCCACTTCCAATGCTGCCACGTGTGCTCCAAAAGATCAAACAGTCCAGAATCACAGTGATAGTAGTAGCTCCCTTCTGGCCGAGGAGAACTTGGTTCTCCGACCTTCAGGAGATGTCAGTGGCACGGCCAGTCCGGCTGGAATGCAGATCAGACCTTCTACAGCAAGGACCAATTATTCATCACAGCCCGGGTCTGTTCACTTTGACGGGATGGCTGTTGAAGCATCCATCTGGCGGTATCAAGGATTAACAGGAGAAGTTATTTCCATAATGCTCAAAGCTCGAAAACCATCATCATCCAAGTCTTATTATAGAGTTTGGCACTCTTACTTCAAGCGTTCACCGATTCAGGATTTCCATTCATAGAACTCAACATTCCACGAATCCTTTCATTCCTCCAACGAGGCCTACAATTAGGCCTTAAACTCAGTTCTCTAAAAGTTCAAATATCTGCTCTTTCTATTCTATTTCAAAGTCGGTTGGCAAATGAAGAGACAATACGCGCCTTTCTTCAGGGGGTGGCTCACATAGCCCCTCCATACCGACCTCCCACGGCCGGTTGGGATCTCAATATAGTGCTGGAAGCCTTACTCAATCCTCCTTTCGAACCATGGGTTCAATTTCAGACACATGGATGACCTGGAAAGTAGTCTTTTTGATGGCAATATCTTCTACCAGAAGAGTATCTGAGCTCAGCGCTCTGTCTTGTGAGTCTCCATACCTAAATTTTCACAGAGACAAGGCTGTACTGCGCACAGTGCCGAATTTTCTACCAAAGGTCGTCTCAGAATTCCATGTGAATCAGGAGATCATAGTTCCTTTCCTGTGCCCGGAGCCTAAGAACGGCAAAGAACGCCGTCTCCACAGCCTAGATGTAGTCAGAGCGCTACGATGGTACATAGAATGTTCTAAAGTGTTCAGAACTTCACAGTCCTTGTTTGTCATTCCTTCTGGACCTCGAAGAGGCCAACCCGCGTCAAAGACTTCCATTGCTCGCTGGATTAGAGAGACAATCAAGCAAGCTTATACTGCAAAGGGAAGAGCACCACCTGAAGGGATCCAGGCACATTCCACGAAAGCGGTGGGAGCCTCCTGGGCATGGTGTAACTCTGCCTCTTTGGAGCAGATCTGCAAGGCGGCTACCTGGTCGTCTGTTCATACCTTTACCAAATTTGACAAGGTCGACACCGAGGCCTCTTTCGGATGAAAGGTGTTGCAATCAGTAATAAAATAAATAAGCAGCACCTGTCCTAGCTCGCACCCACCCTGCTGTTTGGGACTGCTTTGGTAAGTCCCCATCGTTCCCTGTGTCCCCCTAAAGACGACAGAGAAAACAGGATTTTTGTACTCACCGTTAAATCTGTTTCTCTGTAGTCGAAAGGGGGACACAGGGCTTCCCGCCCAGTGACGAGCTACAGACCGCTTTTGGTCTTCTGAATAAGTTCCTTGGTTTACAGTTCTGCCTGTTGTAAGTTATATAGTTTCTGTTAGCGGCTTTGGAACAAACTGAAGTCAGTATACAGTGTGTGGGGTTGGGTGAAGCCTAACCTGGCACACCCCTTAATTACTTCAAATGTCCTGCCTCCTGGACAACCCCTGGACATTTGTCCTGCTTAACACCATCGTTCCCTGTGTCCCCCTTTTGACTACAGAGAAACAGATTTAACGGTGAGTACAAAAATCCTGTTTTCTCTGTAATAATAAAACAGAACCTTGTACTTGATCTAAACTAAGAAATAATTAATCCTCACTGGAAGCAATATGTTTAATGTTTACACAATCTTGTAGTAGACGTAAGGTATGAAGATCCAAATTACGGAAAGATCCGTTATCCAGAAACCCCCAGGTCCCTAGCATTCTGGATAACCGTTCCCATACCTGTACTTGTTATTAAGGCTTGGCTTCTGCTGGCAGCTCATTGAAGTTTGTAACAACGTTTGCTTTCTATTCCAATGTCACATTAATGAAAAATGTTTTTGGTGCAGGTAATCTGTGCTACCATTGCCTTTGGAATGGGAATAGATAAGCCAGATGTGAGGTATGTCATTCATGCTACTCTGCCAAAGTCTGTGGAGGGATATTACCAGGAGTCGGGTAGAGCTGGCCGAGATGGTGAGACCTCGCACTGCCTCCTATTCTACAGCTACAATGATGTAACAAGAATCCGTAGGCTTATACAAAGTGAGTAGTCACTCTGAGGTCTGAAATGGCGGTTACGTTTAGAACCGCCATTTATTCTGATAATGTTTCTTTATCTTAAAGAGGGTTGTTCCCTGTAAGCTAACTTTTAGTGTGTTATAAAATGGTGAATTGTAAGCGACTTTTCAATTGGTCTTCATTATTTATTTCTTATAGTTTTTTTAAATGATTTGCCTTTTTCTTCTGATGCTTTCAAATGGGGGTCACTGATTCCATCTAAAAAACAAATGCTCTATAAGGGTACACATTTATTGTTATTGCTACTTTTTATTACTTATCTTTCTTTTCAGGCCTCTCCTATTCATATCCCAGTGTTTCAATCAGACAAATGCCCCTAAATTACCCTAGCAACCAGATTGCAGAAATTGCAAACTGGAGAGCCGCTGAATAAAAAGCTAAATAACCCAAAAACCACAAATGATAAAAAATGAAAACCAATTGCAAATTGTCTCAGAATATCACTCTTTACATCATACTTACAGTTAACTCAAATGTGATGAACCCCTTTAATGGCTTGTGTAAAACTATAATTCTCTTATACTGCTTGAATTATTCAAATCAGTTGCCTGCTACCCAGCAGTTGTGCTTGTTGAAGATTAATTTTGGGTCTCTCTTTTTTTTTCAGTGGAGAAAGATGGAAACATGCATACGAAACAGACCCATTTTAACAACCTATACAGTATGGTCCACTACTGTGAAAATGTGGTGGAATGTCGCAGGATGCAGCTTCTGGCTTATTTTGGTGAAAATAACTTCAATCCAAACTTCTGCAAAGAGCACACACGAGTTGCTTGTGATAACTGCCTTGGGAAGAAGGTGAGTTGTTTTTTTTTTTTTTTTTGTTTTTTTTTCCCTCAGGTTTATTCTAGTGAGAAAGTCTGGTCTTTTTAAATGTTTGCATTAACCCTTTAAACACTAGGGCTCTTTAGTCTCGCTGCATTAAAGGTCCTTGACAGTATGCATTTTCAATATAAGCGCAACAAGAAGGTCTTGTGTTAAAAAGAAGTTTTGATAGGATTCAATTTGTATAATTTTCAATGTAACATAGTAAGTTAGGTTGAAAAAAGACACGCGTCCATCAAGTTCAACCTTTTAACTTTTTTTAATCTGCCTAGCTGCCAGTTGATCCAGAGGAAGGCAAAAAACCCCATCTGAAACCTCTCCAATTTGCCTCAGAGGGGGAAAAAATTCCTTCCTGAATGTGATGACTATGTAGAGACTAGTGGTGTGCGGGTCAACACCTGAATAAACTATTTGGGCCACGGGCAGGTTCGGGCCAATCGCTTCCCGCTGCTCTTGCTGGCCTGTGACCTAAATATGCTCCACTTTCGCATAAAGCAGCATCTATTTATAAACGCGTGCTGCAGCCTCCGTGGCTTTAGAGTCGGGGCACGGATATATAAGGACGAAGGCAGGTCAGGTGCAGGTTGAAAATTTAACGACCCACACATCACTAGTAGAGACGTTGTATAGAACATAGGTAAATGCTTTCTGTTGAAAGAGATACTGTTATTGTTGTCATTTTATTTAGACAAATGTTACTTTGTTTCAGCACTGATATAATGCATTTCCAGCTAGTAAAAGTATCGTGTTGCTGCTTTTCAAAAAAAAAAAGCTTCATTTAAGAAATCAGCCTGGCCTTGGAACCACCATACAGCATACAAGCAGACAAGATAGCAATGTCAAAGGGTGGAATAGAAAACTCTGATTTTCTATGCACAAGCCCAATTAACACTGAAGTAATCTAAACAGTTTTGCAGTTTTGTGGGGTGTTTTTTTAAATCCTTTTCTGTGTCTCTGCAAACTTAATGCCACCTGGGTAACAAACCGTATCTTCTGTTTAAGACTTCAATTCCTACAACTTTGTACCGAACCAAAGCATATGCAAATTAGGGAAACAAAGGGTTAAAAAAAACTGTTAACTTCCTTGTTTAATGAAAAATCATGTAATTTTTCGGAGTCAGTTCAGCGAGGCACTTGAATTCAACCAAATCCGAAGCATTCTAAAAAAAGGCCAAATCTCGAACCGAATCCTGGATGCGGTGCATCCCTAGTCTTAAAGGGGTTGTTCACTTTAGTTTCATGTAGAGAGTGATAGATATTCTGAGACCATTGCAACCGGTTTTCATTTCTTGTTATGTAAGGTTTTTGAGTTATTTAGCTTTTTATTCAGCTGCTCTTCAAGTTGCATTTAAGCAATTCAGTAGCTATGGTCCCAATTACCCTAGCAACCATGCAGTAATTTGAATAAGAGACTGGAATATAAATAGGAGACACCTGAATAGAAAGATGAGTGATAAAAAGTAGCAATAACAATACATTTGTAGCCTTACAGAGCATTCGCTTTTTAGAAGGGGTCGGTGACCCCCATTTGAAAGCTGCAAAGAGTCAGAAGGAAAAGGCAAATAACTATAAAACTATAAAATAAAAAATAATGAAAACCAATTAAAAAGTTGCTTAGAATTGGTCATTGTATAACAAACTAAAAGTTACCTTAAAGTTCTCTGGAGCTGCAAAACAAAAATATTCAACATTTCATCAGTGTGGATTGATGCTGAGTTAGATCACAAGGCAATTGCAAAATAGCTGAAGAGCAAGTGAAATGAGAATGAATAATTATTAAACTATACACTGTTTGATATTAGACCCTATACCTTTAGTATATTAGACTAAAATCATTCAAATATTAACTGCTCAGAGAGCACCTCCATATCAAGGCAGGAAAACAAGACAATGTTTTTTGCTTTGCTGTTAAAGAAATAAGAGACTATTTAAAGAATGACATTTTTCTTAAATATTATATTGAATAATTATATTAAATATTATGTAGGCACTAAAAATGAGACATTGTCACTAGAACAGTATATGTGACACACATGGAATATTGCTGGTTTTAAAATTTTCACTTCTTTTCAGTTTCTGCTAGGGATGCACTGAATGTGAATTTTTCAGCAGGATTTGGCCGAACCCTTGTGTCTGGCCAAACCGAATCCTAATTTGCATATGTAAATTAGGGGTGGGGAGGGAAATCCCATGACTTTTCATCACAAAACTTGGAAGTGAAAAAAATGTTCACACTTTTTCCTTTCCCGCCCCAAATTTGCATATGCATATTGCGTATTCGCCCGAATCCCAAATAGTGGATTCTGTGCATCCCTTGTTTCTGCATAGTATTTCAGGTGATTTTTTTAAGTTAATTTTACAAATAATTGGCTGTACAAATACTGTAAAACATTTTGCCGTTTCTGATAAGGACTACAAATCCAGAGATGCGACGGATGATGTGAGAAACATTGTGAGATTTGTGCAAGATAATTGCTCCTCAGTATCGGGGCGTGGAAGGGGAAGAAGCAACAACAGTCGATTGACCCTTAACATGATGGTAGAAATATTCCTAGGTAAGTACCACACTTCAAAATGAAACTGAACACAAGTGCTGGTAAACTCTGTTAATGTTGTTACAGTACAATTAAAACAGTTGTTGTACAGTATGTGTGGTCTTATATTATTTTTTGTATGTCAATGGAATATATAGTGGTTCAGTCACATGCTGAGTAATGATAAATATAGCCATCAAATACCAGTAGTAGATTCCTGTGACATCAATGTTTGTATCACAATATTTATGTAGGACCATAATCTAAAAACTGTATTCCTTGTATGGAACCACAAACAGAACAGTATTTAAAGGAGAACTAAATCCTAAAAATGAATATTGCTAAAAATGTCATATTTTATAAAATGACCTTATTGCACCAGTCTAAAGTTTCAGCTTTTCAATAGCAGCAATGATCCAGGACTTCAAACTTGTCACAGGGGGTCACCATCTTGGAAAGTGTCTGTGACATTCACATGCTCCGTAGGCTCTGAGCAGCTGTTGAGAAGCTAAGCTTAGGGGTCGTCACTAATTATCCAGTAGAAAATGAAGTTTGTCTGTAATATAAGCTGATGCTACAAGGCTGATTATTATATTATTATTACTAATCAGCCTTATAATGTGATATTTCTATTCTATATGTACTGTATATTGTGAGTGGGTCCCTAAGCTCAGTAAGTGACAGCAGCACAGAGCATGTGCAGTGAATCGGCAGAAAATAAGATGGGGAGCTACTGGGGCATCTTTGGAGACACAGATCTTTACTAGTAAAGGGCTGTGGTTGCCTTGGGCTGGTACAGAAGCCCAAAACATAATGTACAACATTTCTAGCCTACTCCTTTAATTAAGCTTTAGTTCTCCTTATAGCAACAAATATTTGTATAAACACAAAGAAGTAATGGTTATTTATTCCTTTCATTGCACCAGGCACTAAGTCTGCAAAAGTCCAGGATGGGTTATTTGGGAAAGGAGCTGCTTATACACGACACAATGCAGAACGTCTCTTTCGGAAGTTAGTCCTGGACAGGATAATAGATGAAGAGCTTTACATTACTGCCAATGAACAGGCTGTGGCGTACGTAAAAATGGGAGAGCGGGCACAAGCTGTGCTAAATGGATTCTTAAAGGTGTGTCTCCAGTATACAGACCAGTAAACAATATTCATGTGTACAAAGCTGGGAGAAGGTTGGATTCCTAGTGGTTTGCAGGTGTGCATAGTTATATATGTCCTGGCTCACTGAATTAAGATCATATTTTTTTTGTTTAAATAACAGGTTGAGTTCCAAGACACAGATAATGCCAGCAGCCTCAGAAAACAAAAGGCATCAGTTGTTACCAACACTTCCCGAAGGGAAGAAATGGTCACAAAGTGCCAAGCAGAGCTCTCAGAACTCTGCAAACGATTGGGCAAAGTATTTGGCGTTCATTACTTCAATATCTTCAACACTGCCACAATACGGAGAATTGCAGGTGAGAGGTTGTTCCACCACAGTGGGTAATGTATATGGTAATGGCAAATTCATTAAAATCCCATCATAATAGTATTGTTTGGTGTTTGTAATCTGTTTGTCTCAGGTTTAGATAAGAAGAGTGAATGTCTGTTAATGTCAACATGGAAAGACTTTACAGTCTAATATTCCTGTGTTACAGAGTCACTATCTGCTGAGCCTGATGTTTTACTTCAGATTGATGGCGTTACAGAGGATAAGTTGGAGAAATATGGTGCAGAACTAATCGAAGTTTTACAGAAATATTCTGAATGGACTCTTCCAGGTATAACACACACCTTCACTTGTGTGCCATATATTTATTAGAATAAAACTGTAAAAACTGGCCATTTCATATCTTTTTATATGCACTTAAAGGAGAAGGAAAGTTACCGAGGCAGTTTATTGCCAATAGATTAACCACAATAGTGCAAGCTAGAATGCTATATTTATTCTGTAGAATGCTATACCATACCGGAGTAAAAAGCTCTAGAAGCTCTCTCTGTTAGTTTAGAAGACCAGCTGTCATGTTGGCTTGGTGTGCCATCACTTCCTGTCTGAATCTTGCATAGCTCTAGGCTCAGATTACAGCAGGGAGGGAGGGGAGAGGGAGAGAGGAGCAAACTGAGCATGCCCAAGCCCTGGAGGTTTAAGCTGAAAACAGGAAGTCTGATACAGAAGCCCATGTGTGCACAATATAAGGAAAGAAACAAAGTGTTTAATTTGATAGAGGACTCAGAGCAGCATTACTTTGAGGGTGTATTTATATAGACCTTTCTGATAAAGCTTACTTAATTTAAACATTTCCTTCTCCTTTAACGCTTGTCTATGCTTGTAAGCACAGAATGCCAGTGAGAAGCAGGCTTTCATGCTATTTTTTTTATCCTTCCAGTGGAAGAGGTTTGCCAAAAATCAGCTGGGCCTGCTAATTTCTCTGCAAAGAAATATAATACCGATGATGATAATGAGAGTTGCGAAACATCCTCTTACTTCAACTCCAACAGCAATAAAGGTA
The DNA here is from genome assembly GCF_017654675.1 of Xenopus laevis. Lineage (NCBI taxonomy): Eukaryota > Metazoa > Chordata > Amphibia > Anura > Pipidae > Xenopus > Xenopus laevis. The sequence goes on along the minus strand of NC_054375.1, from coordinate 125,068,291 downwards.
CAAAACGGAAGAATGCCCCATCCTTTAGGAAGTCCAAAAAACGAAAGACTGGAGGAGATGGTCCGCAGTCCCGTTCCAAGAAGTAAGTTCCGACATGCTAGGTGGCATTATCTGTTGTGTCACGTTAATGTTTGAAGGGAGAGTGATTGTGGGTCTAGTTCATATCAAACCAAGTCATGGCAGGTTTTATAATTCCTGGTCTTCAAATAGTCATTTGAATGATTTTTTTTTTTTCGCCCTGTGCATTTAAATGCTTCATCTCACACAGTATGAGTTAGTAATTGTGTAATCTGTCTGTTCATGAGACATTAATATGCTATTAAACAAGGGCCGCATATCCTTGTAGTGCTTTATAATCACAGGGAAATATACATACATACAATTTGTACACAATACACAGAAAGAAAGAAATAGTGTGGTACATTGGAAATTTGATTGTTGGTCACAAATAAACCCAAAGCATCACCAAAGTGTCCTGTAGAAGCAAATATGTTTATTCCATTGATCCAAAATAACTACTTAGCAATTTACGACTGACAAATTAAATGGGTGTTAAGCTCTTTGTGGTTTAACATTACAACCATAACTGGAATATAATTTGTGGTTAATAAGATTGTGGTCTAAGTATAATCTGTTTTGTTTTTTTTTTCTAGTGGGAATAGTTCATACGCTAGAAATAATTATTCTGCCAAAACATCTAGTAGCAACATCGGTGGTTCAAGGACAGGAGCTGACAAAAGACCTGGGTTTATGGCACCACCAATGCCTCAGACCAACAGACACTTCCTTAAACCATCCTACTCTCTGTTTTGACCCTCCATGTTATCTTGGACTGACAAAACTATCTGTATATTATGTATAATATAGAAGTATATATATTTGTTGGATTTCTGTTTTTTAATCGGAAGAATTTATAGTTATAAATAAATAAGCAGTAACTTGTTTAAGAAACCATCATCTTTGCCTGTGTCTTGTTTCACAGTCTACCCTGTATTCTGTTTAGGATACAAGAAAATAAGACGTGGTGTACTCCCTTTTACCTCCTGCTCTCTATTTACTCTACATGCCTCCAGCGTTGGGCATTAAGCCCATAGGATTATTATTATTATTATTAACATGTATTTATATAGCGCCAACATATTGCGTAGTACTGTAAAGTAAATGTGATTATACAACTAAATCACACGAATTACATATATAGAATATATGGAGTAACAAACATCACAATCAATACAGGTACAAAAAGGTGAGGAAGGCCCTATGCATAGGCATACAGTCTAAAGGGAAGGGAGTCATACACAAGGTGTGGGAGTGGGCAAGATCGAAGTAAGTGGGTGAGAAATGTGGTACTGTATGTGGTGTTGCGTTAAGCAGAGTGAGGGTAGGCTTCTCGAAAGAAGTGCGTTTTCAGAGATTTTTTGAAAGCAGAAAGGTTGGGAGAAAGTCGGACAGACCGTGGGAGAGCGTTCCAGAGGAGGGGTGCAGCCCTTGCAAAGTCTTGAATGCGAGCATGTGAGGAGGTAATGAGAGAAGAGTTGAGTAGCAGGTCAGTAGAGGAGCGTAGTAAGCGAGTGGGTGAGTATATAGAGATGAGTTCAGAGATGTAGGGTGGAGCAGAGTTGTGAAGTGCTTTGAAAGTCAGTGTCATTAATTTGAATTTGATTCTGAAAGGTAACGGAAGCCAGTGCAGGGATTGACAGAATGGCGAGGCAGAGGAGGAGCGGTTGCTGAGGTGTATGAGCCTCGCAGCAGTGTTCATTATGGACTGGAGAGCTGACAGTCTCTGGAGGGGGAGGCCAATTAAAAGAGAGTTACAGTAGTCTAGAGGCGATATGATGAGAGAGTGAATAAGAATTTTGGCAGCGTCTTGGGTGATAAATGATCGTATTTTGGATATGTTCCTTAGGTGGAAGTGATGATTTAATAAGTGACTGGATATGAGGAGTGAATGACAGGGCAGAATCTAGGATAACCCCAAGGCACCGGGCCTGGGGAGAGGGGGTGATAGTGGAATTGTTAACTATGATGGATACTTCGGGGATGCTACTGGTGTTAGTTGGAGGAAAGAGAACCATTTCAGTTTTAGAGAGGTTTAATTTAAGGTAGCGTTGCGACATCCAGGTAGAGATAGCGGACAGGCAGGAGGAGACGCGAGTTAGGAGTTCTGGGTTGAGATCAGGAGATGAGAGATAGATCTGAGGATGTCCATATGATGCTGCCCATCAGAGTAGCTAACCATGCACCAATCATGTAGCATGCTTACTCATACATATCCACTAGAGGGAAAGCACTACTGTATATACACAGGCCTTGAGCAAAGGGATATTACAGATTGTGAGCAGTCATTTCAGTATTAAACATGAATCTGTCCCAATATGGAAGGTACATGGCCTTATAGCTCAACAACATTTAAAGGGGGTGTTCACCTTTGAGTTAACTTTTAGTATGATGTAGAGAGTGATATTCTGAGACAATTTGCAATTGGTTTTCATTTTTTATTAATTTATATTTATTGTGGTTTTCGAGTTATTTCGCTTTTTATTCAGCAGCTCTACAATTTGCATGTTTGTCCAAATTCCCCTAGCAACCATGCATTGACTTGAATAAGAGACTGGAATATGAATAGGAGAGGCCTGAATAGAAAGATGAGTAATAAACAGTAGCAATAACAATACATTTGTAGCCTTACAGAGCATTCGTTTTTAAGAAGGGGGTCAGCGATGCCCTTTTGCAAAGAGTCAGAAGAAAAAGGCAAATAATTATAAAACTTTTAAAAATAAATAATGAAAACCAATTGAAAATTGAATAAAGAGTTGGCCATTCTATAACATACTAACAGTTTACCTTAAAGGTGAACCACCCCTTTAACTCTTCTTGTGGTGCAGCGGGACTGAACACACAGAACTCTGCTACACCACCCGCTTCCCACAATAACGAGCCCTCAAAAATGAAACAGTAGCCTTTTTGACTCCCCCATAACTAGAGTTGCCACCTGGCTAGTATTTTACCAGTTTGGTTGGTATTTTACACTCTTTGCCGGTAAAAATGATAGCTCATCCCAATGTTATCTATAGGGAAAAAAGATAAATATATAGTAAGGCCGGTATTTTTTCACAAAAAAGGTGTCAACCCTATCGACAACAAGTGACGCCTTTGTGGAAAACATGGGAAACCCTCTGCGCTATACAATCCACTAATTGAGCAGAAGTTGTAATACACATCTGCTTTAGTCAGAAGGTATATTGTGAATACAACATTTTATTCTCCTAGGCTACATGCTTTGGATTTATCCAATCAGGCTGAATGTAAATGCATTAAAAGTGAATCATTGAATAAAGTTTTTCGGGGACAAAACACTATGGGGTATATTCGTGAAAAAGCAAAGTTAGAGATGGCCACAGTCCTCTAGAGGGAAATTCCGCCACTCTGCATTCATTTCTATGGGATTTTGAAAGGCGTATTTATAAAAGGATGAACTTTCACTTTCACCCATTGATAAATACTCTTTTAAAAATCCCATAGAAATGAAAGGAGGGAGGCGGAATTTCACTCTAGAGGACTATGGCGATCTCTGACTTCACTTTTTGGTAAATATACCCCTATAGGTCATGGACACAAACAGATAGTTTGTATCATATTAAAGGGATACTGTCATGGGTATAAAAAAAAAAAAAAGAAATTTCAAAACACATCAGTTAATAGTGCTGCTCCAGCAGAATTCTGCACTGAAATCCATTTCTCAAAAGAGAAACAGATTTTTTTTATATTTAATTTTGAAATCTGACATGGGGCTAGACATATTGTAAGTTTCCCAGCTGCCCCAAGTCATGTGACTTGTGCTCTGATAAACTTCAATCACTCTTTACTGCAAGTTGGAGTGATATCACCCCCTCCCTTCCCCCCCCCCTCAGAAGCCTAACAACAGAACAATGGGAAGGTAACCAGATAGCAGCTCCCTAACACAAGATAACAGCTGCCTGGTAGATCTAAGAACAGACATCAATAGTAAAATCCAGGTCCCACTGAGACACATTCAGTTACATTCAGTAGGCGAAACAACAGCCTGCCAGAAAGCAGTTCCATCCTAAAGTGCTGGCTCTTTCTGAAAGCACATGACCAGGCAAAATGACCTGAGATGGCGCCTACACACCAATAAAAAAAATACACTTGTTGGTTCAGGAATTAAATTTTATATTGTAGAGTGAATTATTTGCAGTTTAAACAGTGTAATTTAGGGGGAAAAAACGACATCATAAAAATCATGACAGAATTCCTTTAAGTGACCTATTAAATCATTTGGAATATTTTTATCATTAAATATTGGCCTTTTACATCTTTTACCCTGAGCCACCATTTTGTGATGGTCTGTGTGCTGCCTCAGAAATCACCTGACCAGAAATAATGCAGCTGTAAATGTAACATGAAAAAATAGTAAAGTAAAAGACAATTTTGTTAATTGGATGTTGTAATTTAACATGTAGGCTTTGTTTGTGTGCACCATGAATCACATGATCCCATGGGGTGGCCCTTAGTACTTAAAATGACAATATTTAATTTAGGATAACCCAATGGCACATATTACTAAAGTGTATTTTTATGAAAATGATTTCGATGTTGCAGGGTTTTACATATGACCTGTTTTATGCAATATATTTCTCTAGAGACCAACATTGTTATGGGGTATAGTTTTCCTTTAAACTATTTATATATGTAAAGCTTGTATGGCCTGGCGAATGCTGCAGAGAATACCAATGTCTGTCACATATTATATGTACTCACAGGAGCTCCTGCTAGGGCTGCCACCTGGCCGGTAAAAATGACGCTTCAGCCCAATAGGGAAAAAAGATAAATATATAGGAAGGCTGGTATTTTTTTGCAGAAAAGGTGGCAACACTAACTCCTGCCCACAGTTGTCATCTGCATGTACTGCAGGGGCGATTCTGGCCCTGAGGTGGCTTATCTGATACCACCCCCAGCTAGGGTTGCCAACTTTTACTGAAAAAGATTACCGGCCGGTGGGGGGGCAGGCACAAAAAGGGGGCGGTTTTTGACGCAAAAAGGGGGGAGCTACGCATTGTGCCGCAAAAGGGGGCGGAGCAACATCGCACAATGTCCAGAACACTGGAAAAAAAAGCTTTTTTTTAAAGGGTGTTACAAATTACCGGCAACTGCATTGTTACCAGGAGTGGCTTTTTTCCGCCCTAGGTAACTTGCAGGGCAATGCAGCCTAAGGCAAGTATAACCTTAATTTGGTTACTGTCTTTTTAAATAGCAATTAACCCTTTGCAATCCAGGGCCCTGAATCCCTTTTGTGTATGAAAAGAACTGGGATTTAAAGTGCAGTGCCTCCGCCTAGGGAACACTGAGGAGCACATCTCAGGGAGGGTTCCGCTAGGAAAAATAAAACACACAAGTTTGCAATGAAACAAATATGAGCTTTATGTAAAACTGTAGTGAAAGAACTGGCCAATCTGGAGGTAGAATAAGAGGGAAATATGAAAACCTGTACAGGTATGGGACCTGTTATCCAGAATGCTTTGGACCTGGTGTTTCCAGGATAATGGATCTTTGCATAATTTGGTTCTTCATACCTTAAGTCTACTAGAAAATAAAGTAAACATTAAATAAACCCAATAGGCTGGTTTTGCTTCCAATAAGGATTAATTATATCGGAGTTTGGATCAAGTACAGGCTACTGTTTTATTATTACAGAGAAGAATTTGGATTATTTGGATAAAATGGAGTTTATGGGAGATGGCCTTTCCGTAATACGGAGCTCTCTGGATAACGGGTTTCCGGATAACGGATCCCATACCCGTACATGGTTACATAAAAAATATCTTCCTTTAAGATATTTATTAGGTGAATTCCTTTAAAGCATTTCTCCACTAGCACTGGCTGCAATGTAACTGGGACGGTGATGGTTAGCTCAGTAAAAGTAGAAAATGTTGCTTTGTTCCCTACGTTGAGCCTGTACTGAGCGTATATTGTTTCCAGGCTCAATCATAAAACTGTCCGCTGGCTGAAACTTTTCCGAGCTGTGTGGGACCCCAAGCAAGAGAGTTGCTTTCTAGTAGGGAGCTTGGCAAGACCTCGACAGATTGAGGTTTACGATAACTATGGGAAGTTGGTCGATTCCTTCTGGGACTCTGAACACCTTGGCTCTGTTTGCTCCATTAATGGCATGAATACTACTAGAAATGTGTTGGTGGGAGCAAACTCCAGTGGGAGGCTGCACGTGTTCCACAACTGATACAGTCACCCCAGTGACCTAAAACTTTATCTTCATTGTGTGGACTTCAAACCTTAGTGCCCAGGAATATAGTGAATAAAGGGGCCGCTATTTAACTATGCTGATAGCTGTAATGGTCAAGCTATAAAGACAACGTCCTCAGGAAATAACAGTTTTTGTTTCTAATGAATGTATAATATAATTCTATCTGCTGAACAAACATAATCGTATAAAATACAAATAGATGCTTTTGGCTTCATTGTTTTAAGGAAAGTCCTATAGTGCCTGGGTAAGAGATTCCAATAATATAGATGACAAAGTAGGCAGCTTCCATTTCTAAATTTCCTCTATATCCAAACTGTGTATGCGTGTGCTTATGGCTAAAACATGCACTTCTGTCATGGGAAAGCATTTATAATGTTATTATATAGCACCCAAATTGCATGTGATATGGAAGGGGGGGCCTGTTAAGGAGTCGTGTCATTGTTATAGGTGCTCTATTGTAGATACGGTTGCCACTGGCCGGTATTTCACTGGCCTAGCCGGTAAAAAAAAAGCCATGGCTGGGGCCGGTATTACAAATTTACGGGCAACGTAGCTGCCAGTAAATTTGTGATCACCAAACTGCTCCCGGCCTACCGGCGATGCTCAGCCCACCCCTTTCTTCCCTCTATAGCAGAAATCCCCAACCTTTTGATCCCGTGAGCAACATTCAGAAGTAAAAGGAGTTGGGGAGCAACACCAGCATGAAAAATGTTCTTGGGGTGCCAAATAAGTGCTGTGATTGGCCATTTGGTAGCCTTCAGCCTACATTGAGGCTCTGTTTGGCAGTACACCTGATGCGATCGTGGGCCGTAGGGCACAACGGTTGGATCATAAGGAGAAAACGGGCGGTCGGATCAAGAACCGCGTCAACGAACCAATGCGTCCTCGATCCAACAGCATTTATAAGCCCAGCTGATGGACATCTGCCAAACTTTCGGCCAAATATTGATCTGAGAAGCCCTTTGGGAGCTTATCCAAACTGCAGACACACACCCTGGCCCTCCTGAAAGAGACGACGCCCTGGTGCTCAGCAAATAGGGTATCGGCAACCCATCGGCAGTACAAAGCAAAAAAGTACACATGCTTGATAAAGGGGTTGTCCCCGAAACGTTGCATGCCGCACTAAATTTAAAGCAAAGCCCTTTGGGAGCCTCATACACTGCCCAATAAGTTGCTGCCTTAATCTCTCTGCAGCTTATATCTCACAGAAGAAATATATATATATTATAGGATGCTTGTATTTATTTATCTAATTACCCCGTTCTATATGCATTTTTGTATGGTACTTTACCTTTATAGTGTTTTAACAGGGCTCACAACATAAATATACATTTATAATGTTGAATATGGGCAGATTGAGAAATGGAACCCTAATAATGTGTATTTAAAAAACCTGCTCTGACATCTGAGCATGATGTGGCAAACAGTGATTGGTTTTAGAAATAAAAAGGTGGGGCCATTGACCTGTTGGGGGTCATTAATGCCTATAAATAAGTACCAGGGGCTATGAAACACGTAAGGCGGAATACCATGTGCTCTGTCTGCCCAATTTTTAACATGATTTTTGAATGGGGATGGGCGAATTTGACACATTTTGTTTTGCCAAAAATTCACCGCCGTCGAAATGTCGCCAATGTCCATTAAAGTCTATGGGCGTCAAATTATTTTCCGACGCACGTCTTTTTTTCTTTTGTCGCATGCCACCATACAAGTCGATGGGCGTCATTTCTGCGGCGAAACAAGGCGAAAAAAATTGCCCGTCCCTAATAAAAGAGTATATTTTTATATATTGTTGAGTTTTGGGATAACTCTTCTTGTTTTTTGCAGCTTATATCAGCCCGTGTATGGGGGCTTTACACTGCAAAAAGTGCAGGTCATTGTATTATGGCCAGAGTTGACAGATCAGTCAGTGCTTCCACTTCTTCCGATGTGAACAGATCTCCAAATATTTGTGAAACAGCAGTACCCTTTACATCCACTCGTGTTCTGGCTCCAAGTAACTGAAGAACGATTTGGAAGAAGCAATTCAAATATTGTAGATAAAGGGTCTAAATAAAATTACCAAACACTTGGCAAGAATTCTGATTGTTGTAGATCAGGTCTGGACTGGGATTCACAATAGGCTCTGGCATTCCAAGTACACAGAGGCCCAAGCAGCCTCTCACCAGCCCAATAAATAGTCACTGTCTATGGCAACTTACAGCAGCCCCTCTGGGCCAGAACCCACAGATTGCCAGTCTGGGTCTGCTGTAGAGTAAATTTGGGGGGCAGTCCAACAATGTTTTGCAGATGCTCCTTGAAAAGCCTGTCCATTTCCAATATCAGGGATTTGTCTGCAGCACGACGCTTTCATTGTTCTTTTTGGACATAGTTTTTCGAATCTAGATTTTAATTCTAAAGTTAATATTCCTTGCAGCTGTGGTATACAGTGACCTGAACCCAGACTATAGCTGGTACACCACATCACTGTTACTGCATTAAGGGGTCCGTTTACTAAAGTGCGTTAAAAATATTCACACAATATATAGACAGGATTTTCGCCAAATATGTTATCGCCAGTTTACTAACCTACGGTAATAATATAAAATTAGCGAATTTTCTTGCGCAAGACTAATTGTTCGCCACTTATCGCATTCCCTGAAAATAACGCTACGTACACATTATAGGCCGGTTTACTAAACAGCGAAATGTGCTAAAGACAAAATTAACGCCAGAATATTCTCAAAATTTTACTGCCACCTATGTAGTGGCATTAAAGTATTTTTTCGCAAGAAAATTCTCAAGGGGCAGGAAATATACCATAAAACTTTTTTTTTTTTTTTACCCATCATTACCCATCATTCTCTTTGCTGACAGGAGATAGATCTGTAGCTATTGCTGACAGGATGTTTTGGCTTCTGCAGTTTCAGCTCAGAGGCGTATTATTGGCAGCGGCCATCACATTTCAAGGATTTGTCAGCCTCTACACTTTTTTGGTTTCATTGTGATTGGCTACATTAAACAGTGCATTTCTAAGAAGCAAAGAGCAGCAGGGTTTATATGATGCAGACATATTTAATTGGTGTCACTCTGGATGGTATAATCATCAGTCAATAAAGTTTGTGAGTTTTGAAGATGCATTTCTGGCCATAAATGTCACAGTAAAAATTGCCATAATAACCGCCATAAAACAAGACTATTTTATAGCATAAATATTCGCAAAAACGTAATTTGTCGCCAGAAAATTCGCAACTCGCTAAAATTTCCGCCAACGTAAGCTGGTTCATTAACGTAGTTACCGCAAGTGATCGCAATGACTTCTGAGCGCATCGCTGTTTAGTTAACTTAGTCGCTGCGAATATTCAGGCGTAAAAATATTCTCAGCGATAACTTGCGGAAACTTAAAGTCAAATTTACCGCACTTTAGTAAACTGACCCCTAATTGTTATCTCTAGGGTGCATTCACCAACAGCTAGCTGGTACTTCGATCAACACTATCATGGTTGCCAAGTCTTAAATAGCCTTTACTAGAAATGTCATACCCCTTATTATGGGTTGTGCACTATACGATCTCTGTTCTGAGAGATATTCTTGATGTGAAGAGGTGAAGCCCTTTAACTCCTGGAAGTTTAATCCATGATAAGCATCTTAGTCCTTTATGTGTATCCATTCTGTTAGGCTTATGCAATAACTTGAGCAAAGCTTGTCCTTCTCCAATACCCCATAGCGACCATTTTTGCTTCCCATACACCATATACATCTGAATAGCTACCCTAGGCCATGTGAGTATAACTAACCCGTTGCCGTTCTGTCTGAAGTTCCCTTGTTGGATTTCCGTACTGAGCAAGCTGTTGTGTGTATGAAGTGTCTGCTGAGTGACGCACTCTCTCTGCACATGTTCCATGACTGTTTCTACCAAGATTACTTGTTGGAAGATGAGAGGATTAATGGGTTTGCTTTTCTGGTAAATGCTTTGCTTACATCCAGTAGTTGATGGCAGTTGATAACTACAGACAGCTGCAGCTTCTCATAGAGCTCTCCAATGCTGCGTAGCCTCTGTCTGTTCTAGTCATCCGTGCATAGAAAGAGATCATTTTGCTTTTACTTTCATTTGTATACATAACATTCTTAGTACCAAAAGAAAAATGAGAGATCTGTTCTGTAAAATGTGATTTCTATACAGATCAGGAATATGTGTTTGTAGATTTGACTGCAGCTGTTGCAAAACTCAGTCTCTACCATGCCCTTACAGTTCAGCAGACAAGATTGCTTGTGGGAGTTGTCGTTTTAGAACAAATGGTGCTCTGAGCAAAATGACTTCAACAGAAGCCAATCTCTATTCTCAAATGGACCTAAGTAAAGATTTAGAACTCCTAAGGGCCATAAAGTTGAAATCTGATTTTAAACTGTTTTTATTAAATATCACTCGGTATATTGGCCAAGTAAATGAGAGTTCTGGCAGCCAATTATATCATCAAGATTTGGGGACAGAAAATGAACATCCCCATGTGCTTGCTGCCAGTTGCTGATGGGTACTGTGCATTATATATTATATACTATATACTATATATATATATATACCAAGCAAGAGAAGGATCCGCACTCTCAGGTCTTAGATACTGAATAAAAAGTTTTATTAAAACATGCGAGTCTGACGTTTCGGCCTCCTCTGAGGCCTTTCTCAAAGTGTCTAATTGTTTGTGAGAATGCCATAAATACAAGGATTGGCGGGAATCTAGACAAATGGGAACTGACGTATTGATTACATCACCAGAACATCACTGCCAATTTAAATATCACTAATAACATCTCAAAAAAAGTGTATTAAAAAGTGCATAGCACGAATATAAATAGCATTTTGTTAATAATCTCTATGTTAAGAAAATATATTACTTCAACTGTTAAAATCACCATATAATGTAACATTGTTTCAATATACTACTTTCACTGTCACTTATCACTTTGTTGTCACAGTTTTAAACGATCTTACAAAAAGTATTAACAAAAAATTGAGCACAGTTGACAGGCCTGCTCTGAAGCTCTATCCATCCTATATGTTCAGTATAAAAACTACCACTCATTGTACCCCTAGGAAATTATGAAAACGGGCCCTGCTAGTGTATAGAAAATAACACATATAGTATAACCACTTGTGTGCCTCCCTGCTATGTGTCATGAACCTATTATCCGGTGTGGCAGCGTCCATAGTAAATCTTGCACCCTTTCAACTATCTGGACACCCTCATTTAAGACCATTCCTACTTATCATGATACTTACGGGCCGTAAATGTGTAGTGTGCGCAAAAAACAATGTGTCATATTATGTGTAACAAATAACCCTAAACATACCCAGTATTCAGTGCAGCGTATTCACCTAAAGGATTCCCTATATCAATGTGTCACACTAACGTGAGTGTAGGGGGGAATTTTGAATCACTAATTTACATACTTTAACCCTTGGTGAAAGTCTATAGCATGACATATTAATGTGATTCAGATATTCAACTAGTGTTTATGTAGCCATCTCAGAATTTTATAAGTCTGAAACAACCCTACTTCTTAAAAAACCCCACAAAAAATATATATATATATATAACTTCTCCTCACTGTGTATGATCCCAAGATGTGGAGTCTAGCCCTCTGTGTGCAGCAAAATCTTCTCTTATTGGCTTCAGGAAATAGACACAAATATGTTCTTGTAATCGCAGACGCAAATGAGTGTGTGTGGGTATATATATATATATATATATATATATATACTATATATATGAAGAGCTATACTCCGAGTCTATACCATATATATAGTTTCAAGAGGAACCAGCAACACAGGGTTATTTATATTAGTGAAAAAAGTGTAATTGGTAAGGCTATGCATCCCTTACCGAATACACTTTTTTCACTAATATAATTGCTGCTGGTTCTTCTTGAAACTATAATAAACTTTAGCCATGCAACTGGGTGATGTTCAGAAGCAGAGTGCCACCCATTCCATGAATTATTTATATTTATATCATGTTCCATTTAAGCAGGGCCACGGGGTGACTAAATGATCTGATCTTGCCCTATGTTGAGGAACTTGTTACTCATTTTACTGCACATAGTAGATTTATGGCAGCATTCGGGTAAATTCCTGGCAAGTACACCCCCATCACTTACAGTGGTCCAGTTTGGTTCAAAGTAGAGATGCACCAAATCCAGGATTTGGCCTTTTTCAGCAGGATTCGGCCAAATCCTCGTGCCTGGCTGAACTAATCCTAATTTGCATATGCAAATTAGGGGTGGGATGGGAAATCGCGTAACTTTTTGTCAAAAAACAAGGAAGTAAAAACAGTTTTCAGAATCAGGGATTCGGTCAAATTTTAAATAGTGGAATCAGTGCATCCCTAGTTCAAAGCGACAGTGGACAGCAGCTTAAAGTAATATTGCCACCTGCAAAAAAAAGTTTTTGTGCATTTCTCTAAGGGCTCTTTCTTCCTGTTTTATTTATGAGTTGCTTGGCAGGGTGGCATTTCAAGAAAGGGGACTAGTAGGCAATGTGTTCTGCCTTAAAGGAGAATTCAACCCTAAACTTAAAAAAATCCTACCCCCCTACCCAAACGCCCCTAACGTTTAACTTACCCCTCGATGCAGATTCAGGCATCAGAGTTCACGGGCGCCATATCGAGCCGCTTTGGTAATCTTCAGAATGAGACCGGCACTTCTGCAATTTTTGTGATTTTCGGCACAGGCGCAGTTGCCGCGAAACAGAAAATTGCTCCAACTGCGCATACGTCGACATGCCGGCCTCATTCCGAAATTACCGAAGCAGCTTAAGATGGCGCCCGTGAACTCCGATGCCTGAATCTGAACAGAGAGGTAAATAAAACGTTAGGGGCATTTGCCTGGGGTACAGCGTCGGACCGGGGGTCTGGGCCCACCGAGGCTGCCACTTCAGGGGCCCGCATCCCCTCGGGCCCTGGCCCCCTAACACCACTCGCACAAGCCTCTCACCTGCACGATTCCAGACCACCATCGCCTGCCCAGACTCCCCCTCTGCCACCTGCATGGGCCCCGCCACAAATCCCCAAGCACTCTCTGTCTCCCTTCCCCCCTCCAGCTCATACATTCTTCAATGCGCATTGCGCATTACTTACTCATGCGTTGGGGGGGAAGTCAGGAAGGAACAAGCTCTGTCACCAGTGACCAGGTCTGGGCCAGCGGGGCCCATGAGGGTTCCTGACCCCCCCCCCTCCGTCGCTTGTCAGGCCCCCGGACTCCCCCTCTACCACTCGCATGGGCCCCCCCTGCTACAGAACCCCGAGCACTGTCCCCCTTCCCCCCACCAGCGCCTACCTTCTTCATTTAGTGTTATATCCTCATGCAGCGGGGAGAGGAGGATAGGAAGGAGCAAGACAGCAGCGAGCGAGTCTGGGCCAGCAGGGCCCACGAGGGCTGGGGGCCCACCAGGTTTTTTTCCGGTGTCCCGCCGGCCCAGTTCAACCCTGCCAGGGTAACACTTAGGCTGGGGGGAGGAGGGAGGAGATCTGTACAACTTTTTGTCAGATATCGATCGTGTAAGTCCGTCTGAGGGCCCCATACACTGCCCAAAAAGCTGCCAACTTAATCTGGCAGCAGCTTATATCTGGCCATGTATGGAGCCTTAATTTATGAAGAATGGGGGGGGGTGCGAGGTAAAAAGTGCAAAAAAGTATTGGCACCCTTTGCTTGCTCGTTATTACAAATGTGTGAACGAGAATCAATGAAGGATGCTAACTTCTCACCTTTTTGTGGCAATATAAGCACTGGGTAAGGGTAAGGCATGGTTTATATAGGCATGTATTTAGTATATTATTATTCTGGAGATTTCAGCTAAAAGGGCTGCTCTGATTGCCCAGGAACAAGGATTCCTGACTATTTCATATGATCATATGATCATTTTCATATTTTAGGCCTTTTGGTTAAGTTTTTCCCCTTCATTGTAGGAATTCAATGCAAGCAAAAAGAATATACTGAGTCCAAGACGGATCATGATATGTCTTTATTTTTTTTATTGAAAAATACTGTCCAATGCAAGGACTACTTTAAATGATTTAATTCCACAAAGCCCATTCGCTACTGTGTAAAATCATGACTTTGAATTGGCACAAGGACATGTTATTAGTCGTCTGTATGAGACCTAAGAGATTCACAGTTGCATTAAGTTTCCTCAGCACATACATCATGCGGCCCACTGGCTCATGCGTGACCGCATCATGTGCATGGAATAGAAAAATGGACAAGTCTGGGGCAATGCATGACCCGTCTATGCCAAAACAGCAATGAGATGTGTCTAAGACAGCTTCTAATGCTCGATACAGTCACAAAGCAACTCAGCACAGCACCAGAGATGAGTCCGATATTTCTAGGACAAAGTCTAGAAATACATCTGCATAGAAAGGATTTATACAAAGGATGAAAACAAAAGCAAAGTGTCCCTCGTTGGGTACAGTTCACTGTGGTTATCCAATTCTTTCCCTAGGGAACATCATGAAACATGGCTGTTGGCTTGCAACCAGGCCAGGGTCGTACCAGCCTGACCAGTAAAAATATCTGATGCCAATAGGAAAGATAAAGAGCAAACAGAAAGACAAAAAGGTGACAACCAACATTTAACCAGACTTTTTAGAAAACATAAAAGTGGCCATTACTAGGGACTACCGCACTGCCTTTTACAAAGGACAGCAAAATTCAAGCTATGAATCACCCAACCCATTGCAGACACCTTCATGGCATAGTGCATGATACTCTTTCCCTTTCAAGTTCCTATATTCATTATATGATTTCTGGTCTTATGTCGAACTCGGTGATTCATTTGTTTTTACATATGAGAGCCTATGAAACTTCATCTGAATGCACAGTATTTAATGACATATGGCTATACACATACTTGGATGGAAGAGGACAACATGCTTCTGGTGATGAAACGGGACTCCGAGCACATATACAGGCAGGGTGAAGCAAATGGCTCTTTTGATGCATGTGGCTTTTATTTCCTGATCATTTACAAGGCCTCTAAACTATCTACAAGTAAATGGGTTGCTTTCAACCCAATGGAACAAGCTTTACTAAGCTGAGACACAGACAAGTTACTGGTTACACGGCACCTTATCAGTTTTAGGGCAGAGTTCTTCGGGGCGACTAATCTCCCTGAACTGCCTTCCCACCAGCTAGAATGTAAATCACCGACGGGGTGTCACTCGGAGCGCTTCATTTTCCAACTTGCCCGAAGTTGCCTCATGAGGAAACTTCAAACGACTTCAGAAAACAAATCACTCCAAGTGCCATCCCGCCGGTGATTTACATTCTAGCCGGCAGTAGGCAGGGGAGGCAGTTCGGGGAGATTAGTTGCCCCGAAGAAGAGGGGATTTTTCACCGGGCGACTAATCTCCCCGAATCTGATCATGTGTCTGCCCTTATACCACATCCTTTGTCACAGAAGCATTTCGTCATCACTGTATCGGTTACACGACGGTTAGTGTTATCTAATAAGCAAAGGATCTACAGACTTACGGCTGAATTTCAAACCTTCCCCTTATGGTTGTAGTTTTGCATAGTCTAGTTTCAGCCACGATCTGCAGAAAGCAGAAATCTGCTCTACATTACCTAAAACAAACCGTAGCCCATCTAGAAATACCCACGCCATTGTGATTAAGGGCACAGCCAAAATGTAATGCAGAAAGTGCTGGAGGAATGGCTTGTGATGATGCTGGCACATATATTGGGCACAACCTGCTGGCAATGATGTCTAACAGAAATACTTTGCCCAAAGGCACAAAAGGGAAACAGTTGTCTCCCATATATTTTTGGCCACTATTCTGCGCTGGTTAGAGCTTGTGAGATTCAAGTAAACGCAAACTTCTGCTTCTGTACAGCATTCCTACTAACAGTCAGTAACACGGCAGTGATTAAACGTCACAGCATATTCTCTGTGACAGCGACCGGCGTTGCTCTGTGATTTTTGGATGTGGTCCATATGATCTCCACACAACTTTTTCTGTGTCTCAGGGGGGCAATGCATCCCTATTAACATTCTGTCCATTTATTTACATAGCACAACCAACGGAAAAAATCTACAAAGCAATTTAAAAAAACGAAATGTTATTATCAATAACAAAATAATGCTATTTTCTTAAAATATAACCTTGAAAACAGTCTCTGAAATAGAAAAGTAAGGTAATATGTCTGGAGGCAAAAAATATTCCCACGTCTGTAGGAAATGGGCACAGGGTCCATTGTAGATGAAAGAGGCAAAAAGAGGCCTGCGGCTACTAAGCACGAAAGGGAACAGCTATAGGGGTAGCGGCACAGCCAAATAAATCGCTCGTCTCTTAATAATGAGTTGGGAGATATCTAGCACTCAATACACACATTAGGCTCACATTTCTCTCTGGCTCCTGCACAGCATTTTACACATTTAGGACACAAACTCTTTATTCCTCTAAATACAAATATATGAGAAACCCAGCTTTTTCTGTCCTAAAATATATAATGCAGCCAAAACAGACACCTCTATTCTTTTATCACCTGCTATTACCTTGCATTCATACCCAATTCATGGATAAACCAGAATAGAGACTTCCCACGTCCTCCTGATACACAGGTATCTCTCACCTGCTTAAAAACAATCTTGCACCTCCTTACACAGTATCATTCTACAGCCCAACTAAGGCCAAGGCTACATTTGAGACTTATGGCAAGATCAGAGGAAAAAGCAGAGACTGACAAGAGCAATGGGCATTTAGTAATCTGACCATATCTCTCTCTCTTGCAGCCTGCAAAGCTCACAAGGCTGGAGACAGTGCTTGTAACTGTATGTAATCCCCCAGGGTAGATGCACCAGCTGCTTGGACCATAGACTGCATTGTGTTCTATTTAGGGTGACCCATCAACGCAGTTTTGTAGCTTAACCCTAATGACTGAGCACAGCAGGAAAACGTCTCTGCTCCATGCTTCTGTTTGGCAGATCTGCACATATGAGCTGTGACAATCCAGTTTTCGGATCCGTGCAAATGTAAAACATATCCTCAACTATCCCCCCTTTCTCTCTTCCATATTCACTGGTTTCTGCCAGGTCGGCTCCATGAAATTCTCCTCCTCGCTCTTATTAGAAAGAAGGATTATAAACACTTTGAGGCCTATTTATAAAAATTTTAATTTGTGAATTTTGGAGTTTTTTTTTTTTCATTTGAATAAAACCCAAGCAACTTTGGAAAGTTGAAGTAACTCGTATGTGTCACACTGATGATTTACATTAGAGGAGATTAGCCACCCATGCTAGAGGGGATTAATTGTGGAGCAACTAATCTCCTTATGTGTCAGGGTCATTACTTCCTCCTTCCTCGTGAGGCAACTTCGGGCGACTTCAGAAATCGAGCATTGGTGCTGGCATTTTGTCATTATAGCAGGCGGCAGGCAGGGGAAAGGCAGATTGGGGTGATTGTCGCCCCCAGGAAGAGGCGATTAGTCGCCAGAAGTCTAAATCTCCCCGAATCTGCCCGTGTGCTTGAACCAAAAGCTCCAGTTGCAGAAATAAAGAACCTGAAACTGGGGGCACATACACATAGAGAAGGCACAATTCTCACTGGAGTATCCTGTATAACTGAACCAATCCCCCAGGAGAATTGGGGACATTTTTTATTGTTGCCTTAAAACTTTCATCCCTGATGTTGACTACAATGGCCAGGTTTCTCTAACCCTATATAATAACGTTAGAGTATGCTGGGAGCCTGGCTGCCTGGGTATTTACATTTCAGGAGTTACAATGTGTGCCAGTATTTCTGACTGAATGAATTTGTAGTATTTCCCTTTCTAATAGGAACCTGCGTTGGAATAGAAAAGCCCAAACAAATATTTCCTGGAGCTGAGCCGGCACAAAACAAGTGAATATGTATGAAACTGCGAAGCTTAAAATGAACCCAGAGCAGATGGGATCCCTCATGCACATATTATACTGATTCAGGACTGTGGTTTCCAAACTCCTCCTCTGCTAGGGTTGCCATCCCATCCACTGGACTCTTAATAAAGTCTATTGCTGCCAGGCAGATTGCTAATCAGGTCAAATACACTGCCATGTACATCTGACAAACCAGTAACCGGCCTGCAACACCTGCACTTTATGGCTGATCAGTTTCAAATAAATGAAGTAAATTCCTTTTCCTTAGGTGCCACCTGCAGTGATTTACTTAAGCCAAGTGCCACCTGCAGTGATTTACTTTAGCATAGTCTCCGATGTGCTGATTCAACAAGTGAATGAGCGATGCTGATCACAACACACGTAATGCTGTATGAATATCCCAATATCATGCACTGTTGGGAGAGGGGAGAGGTTTGGAAACCACTGTATTGGGGGAATAATTTACCCCACATCACAGTTTTAATTCCTAAGTAGCCACTATACATATGAGCCCACCCACCCCCAGCACAGCATTATTTTTCTTGCATCCAGCCAAGGGCTTGTGAGCCATGAGAGGGTGAGAAAGGGAGGACACTGGAAGACAGCACGCCTCTAGATCACAGAGGGCTCACTGCATTCTTATTATGGCCTCAGGAGTCAATGAGGCGCAGAAAAGGGTGCAGTTTGCAAGATATCCATCGCCGTAAGGGACAGAAGTATTGATAATGAAACTGCTGAAATTCCGGCGTAAGCCGAATGTCCCGTAAGAATGCCAACTCCAGCTCAGACTCTGCCAATATAACCAGCAGCAGTAGCAGCACCAACAGTAGAAAGAATGTAACTGCCAGCAGTCGAAAAACACTTTGCAGGAACTTATTGGCCTGCTCTGGCTCAGATTCAACAGGACTGGCTCCGTCTGGCCCAGGTAGTGCTGGTGGAGGAATTTCTGCATCAGAGACAGGGGTTGAAGCCACATCGCTCTCATCATTCTGTGGGCTGCACGAAGTACCATTCACCTGCTGTCCAACTGTCAGCTCCAGGTTAGGCTCGCTCACAGGAGTGGGGAGGATGCTGCAGCTTGGGGTGTAAGCTTCATCGCTGATCACTGTCTCTTGGGAAGCATGAAGTGACAAAACATCCAGGTGATCAGAGGAGCGAATAGGAGTTGAATGAGCACTGTCACGGAGAGCCTCCAGACCTGCAACAAGAGAACAGCTAGAGTCAGCAACAACAAGGTGTAAGAAAAGGAAACCAGAAATAGACTGGACATTCTAGCAGCCAACCATCAAGCACAGGCTACCATTAGGATAGCAGCTGTTGCACAACTATAACTTGACAAGCTGCAGTTGTACTACTGAAGGAAGGGACTGAATAATGGGGATTTGTTTGTTGGTTTTTGAGCATTTTTGGTTGTTGTCTTTTTTTTAAAATTTATAGAAAAAAAGAATAAAAAGCTTTTCTTTTGCTTCCCATGGTTACCAGCTGTATAACCCCACCTCACCTTCCTGAACTTTCTTCCAATACAAACATCCTCATTCTGTTCTCCCAGGGTGCAGTCTATGTGCAGTTAAAGGGGGTTTAAACTGCATCTGTATGTATAGCAGATATCCTGCATACCAGCGTATTATGCCTGGGGGTTGAAGGAGGTTGTGTTAGAGCAGTGATCCCCAACCAGTAGCTCATGAGCAACATGTTGCTCTCCAACCCCTTGGATGTTGCTCCCAGTGGCCTCAAAGCAGGTGTTTATTTTTAAATTCCAGGCTTGGAGGCAAGATTTGGTTGCATAAAAACCAGGTGCACTGTCAAACAAAGCCTCAATGTAGGTTGACAATCCACATAGGGGCTACCAAATGGCCAATCACAGCACTTATTTGGCAGCCCAAGAACATTTTTCATGCTAGTGTTGCTCCCCAACTCCTTTTACTTCTGAATGTTGCTCACGGGTTCTAAAGGTTGGGGATCGCTGTGTTAGAGTAACCAAGACAGTACATGGGAATAGTAAAGGGGGGCTCTCATTAAAGAGGTATAGGCAGCCCGGACTGGCAATCTGTGGGTTCTGGCAAATGCCAGAGGGGCTGCTGTAAAGTGCCATAGAAAGTCTCTGTTTAGTGGGCTGGTGGGGGGCCTCTGTGTACTTGGAATTCCAGGGCCTATTTCTACTCCCAGTCCAGACCTGGAAATGGCTGCTGATCATGGGAAGTAGCACAGCAGCCCCAAGACCAAATCCAAAAATATTATTTCAGTGGCTTGCTTGTGTTGGGGTCATGTATCTTTTCCATGCCAGTTGTGCCACATAAATTAGTACACGCATTGATATCAGAAATCTTGATAGACAACCTTACCATAAATGGGCCTTAGAAGCTATGACTGACAAATACTCATATGGACAGACAAATATTAATAAAACATATATAAATTATGCGTAGAACACAGAAAGCTCTACACACCCTTTAGGTACTGGGCTGGTTCAGGCTGCAAATTCCGGATTTCGCTTGATATTGCAGTCTCCCTGCTTCTCTCTGCTGCTGGCGCTGTTGCTGCCGCTGGGACACCCCCAGTAAGAGCTGGGAAAAGGGGGAGTGCCCCGAGAGCCCTTCCTAGAAGCCGGGGCCCCAAATTCAACACACGGACCTTAACATCACGGTAACAGTGATTGATCATGCGCAGGTGAACGTTCACCTTGGTCCTGATGCGGATAAGACACTTTACCATGATGAAGGTGCTCCTCACAGATTTCTCCAAAATCTCCTGTATTTATGTAAGGAAGTTCTGTTGCCCTGAAACAGCTCTCTTTCAGCCTAAGACTGTCCTGGTCTCACTTTCTTGTTGCTCTCTCTTTCTGCCTCTGGTTTACGTCTCTCTCTAATAGACACTCTCCTGATGGCACTTTCTTTTCACATCCACGGTTCCTTTTGCCGCCTCAGCCTTCCTTCACCTGCTCTGTCTCTTTGCTCATCCATGTCTCTCTACACCCTCTTTGAGTCTCCCCCGCCTCTTCCACTCCTCTCTGACATACAAGGTGAAGCTTCTGACTCTCAGCAGCTATTTTGGGAATGAATATATTTATTACTGAGCTCAGGAAACCCAGGGTTCAGCTGTTGCCAACCACTCCCACTCCCATACACTAACTCCCCCATGCACTGAAACTGCCTCTACCCCTTACACCCACTCACACCCACTCGCACAGAAGCAACTTGGAACTCTCACACCAATTCAGATGCCGTTTTCTTTTACCTGTCAATCTTACATTATCCAACCACAGTCTATCATACACTTATATGTACTGGCTGCTTTCCACTTACAGATATCCAGTCAACCCTCACTTTTATTACTGTATAACCGCAGCATGTTCATTAATGTATATATACAAAATAAGATATAATATTAGAATCTTTGTAGTCCACAAGAGTCATGCTGGTGACCTTTTTGGTACCAAAAAATTGCATAATTGCAAATTACATGCAAGTGTTACATGGCGGCTTCTCTTCCATCTTGCTGCACTGTTGTAAGCAAACAGGCTATACAAAGGGAAGAAGCACACCAATTCATACGGGCTTAAAGTGGACCTTTCACCCAGACACAAAAATCTGTATAATAAAAGTCCTTTTCAAATTAAACTTGAAATTCAATTTCTATTTTTTATTAAAACATTCATAGCTGTTGTAAGCTCATTTAAAAATGTCAGCTGTCAATCAAATATTGTCTGCCACTCCTCTATGCCATGGGTATAGAGGCGGGGCAGACAATTACTTTCACTTTCCATTCAGCACTTCCTAGATGTCACTGCTCTTCCCACATTCCCCCGTTCTCTTAACTATTTAATTGTGTAGCCAGGGCATGGGAATGGACATTGGGTCCCCCATTCTGGGGCATAAACAAGATTCTGAAATGATAAAAGACTTGCCATAATAACAGTGTCCACAAAATGGCTCCTGCCTGCTTGCTAGAATTATGAATTCCCAGACTGAAGGAAAATAATTTATATTGTGTAATTAAAATTAATTTTGCTTGACTAATGTTATAAAATAGGATTTTGAATTATTTTGTTTTGTTGACATGTCCCCTTTAAGCCTTCATCTTGTTAATTGCAGACATTGTGGCACAAGCTTTCAGGAACCAACCCCTTCCTCAGGTAGAAGGGGTTGGTTCCTGAAAGCTTGTGCCACAATGTCTGCAATAAACAAGAAAAAGGCTTAAGCCTGTATGAATTGGTGAGCTTCTTCCCTTTGTACAGCTTGGATACTTTTGGACTTGGAGGCTGTCTGGGAATTGAATGCACCCTACATGCAAGTAAGTGGTGTGCAGCAGTGGATTTTCATATATTGTCAGAAAACAGACAGCACAGACAGAAACCGGGAACAGTAGGATCTACCACATCGGCACAGAAAGGGATAATGCTATTCATATGTTATTTGCACAATTTTTTAGTATACCTTAAAGGACAAGGAAAGGTTAAAATTAAGTCTGTTTTATTTTAACATTATTTTCTAACAGTGTTCTAAGCACTCACTGTTTCCCCTTACTTTGCTTCCTTTCTCTCTGCACGCTCGTCTTCCAAAGCTCTCCGTAGAAGTACAGTGACGTCACTCCATTGCTAACATTCCACTCCCCCACTGCCACGGGCAGTATCTCTGTTGTCTCTCATTATGGCACATGCTCCTTTTGATCCTTCATGCTCCTTCTGTAGAAGGGACTTTTATCGCATGAGAAAAAGGGTCTGCAGTTTGGACAGCTAGAGTCATGATTTATGGGTAGCTGAATGCCTTTACAGCAATAAAAACCTAGCGATTCAGGACACTATCAGGAGGTCTTACATTCCAGCAAACTATGTGGGGTAAGCTTTCATTCTCCTTTAAGGGACAAGGAAACCTGAATTTGCTGGGGGTGCCAATATGTTAGGCTTCCCCAAAGTTACTTCAATACCTAAGTTTTTTGTTTAAAAAAAATAAATAAAAAACTCCATGTACAAGGCAGGGTAGGTATGTGCCTAGAGTGCACCCGGGGAAGTGGCCAGGGTCAGACTGGGGGGCCAACCGGGACTGCTGTCCAGGGCCCCCCTCCGGCCTCACCGCCGGCTCCCTACTATGCGGCACTGCTTGGTGCACACACTTGAAGGCGCACTCTGCGCACGCGCCGCAGGCGAATCGGCGCCAAAATATTTTATTTTGTGGAATCCCATGTGGGGAGAGGGGGTCTGGCCCGGCACGGCCCATGAGGGTCGGGGCCCACCGGGTTTTTTCCTGTGTCCCGCCGGGCCAGTCCAACGCTGGAAGCGGCGACAGAAGGGGAGGTGGTTGCTGGTGCAAGTGGGTAGGGGACGAGGTGGGAGGCTGCTGGACCATGGAGCACTGCCTCAGGCAGCCATACTACTTGGCACGGCTCTGGTCTAGCAATCCCTTAACTTCTGACATAACAGTTTTAACACATCAGGGTGACTCTGGAAAAATGAACATATATATGTATGTGTGTGTGTGTGTGTGTGTGTGTGTGTGTGTGTGTGTATATATATATATATATATATATATATATATATATATATATATATATATATATATATATATATATATGAACAACTACTATGCATGTATAGCAGAGTGTGACACTAAGCCTAAACTCCAAACCTTTTCACCATAGCACACACCTTCCATGATAGATATATGTACAGCTCTCCTTCGTGTGCGGGGCACGCTGCTCAATCTTAGCCCGTGACTGATTGAAGGACAACTGCGGCTTGGCACCATCCCCATCCTGTGTCATTAAAAAACCATGGTTACAAAAAGAACTCTAAAAAAAGACCCTTCAAAAGCACACAAAAGACAGAGGAAGAGGAAGAAATAAGATGACCCCTAGGCTATAATAAGGTTTATAACTTTAATAAATGGGCATTTGTCCAGGGTCCATCTCTTACAATTACAATAACAAGTGGTAGTTCACTTGTCCATATGTTGTCACTATTGCCAAAATTGCTATGAAAGCATGATTATTGGCCATTTTTCTGTGTTTTTCTTGTCTCAATAATCTTTCACTAGATTCCCACAAGAAGCATGTGTTTCTGAATTGTGCTCAACTACTTCAGACTGGTAGGTATGGTTTCTTGGATGGGCAACAGTTAGGAAATTGTATAAATTTATTTTATACAATACATGGTCCAAGTACAACAGCCCTAGAACCCTCTGTTATGGAAGTTGGAATTTTGTAGACACAAAAAAAGGTGATGGGCACCTAAAATTATATATATCTATATATATATATCTATATATATCTATCTATATATATCTATATATATATATATATATATATATATATATATATATATATATACCCCCCCTTCCCCAGTATTCAGTTACAGCTTTCAGTACCTTGACTATATGTAGTATTTGTGGCTGTGCTTGATTGCATATTTGGATTTCTCTCTATATAATTATTAGTGTATGCATGTAATAAAGCATGCACTGCTATTGGAGTATAAAGGGGAATTATTAGACTTTGTGAACAAAATCAGTCGATTGGGAAATGAGTGTGAACAAGTGGTCGAGGTGATACTTGGCCACTGATTTTGGAAGAGGAGCTTGTTGCTATATAGAATCATCTAGATGTTTTTATATACAGTCATAACTGTGTTTGTTGGGACTACCTGTGGATTTCAGGTGGTTCTCTCTTGATTTTGGCACTTGATTCCATAACTTCCTTAGCAACTCTACCACTGGAAAGAGAAGAAGACATACACTCTGCTAAGATTAAAGGGATACTGTCATGGGAAAACGTTTTTTCAAAACATATCAGTTAATAGTGCTACTCCAGCAGAATTCTGCACTGCAATCCAATTCTCAAAAGAACAGATTTTTTTATATTCAATTTTGAAATCTGACATGGGGCTAGACATACTGTCAGTTTCCCAGCTGCCCCAGTCATGTGACTTGTGCCTGCACTTTAGGATGGAACTACTTTCTGACAGGCTGTTATTTCTTCTAATTAATGTAACTGAATCAGTCTCAATGGGACTTGGCTTTTACTATTGAGTGTTGTTCTTAGATCTACCAGGCAGCTGTTATCTTGTGTTAGGGAGCTGCTATCTCATTACCTTACCATTGTTCTTTTGTTAGGCTGCTGGGGGGAGGGGAAGGGAGGGGTGATATCACTCCAACTTGCAGTACAGCAGTAAAGAGTGACTAAAGTTTATCAGAGCACAAATTACATGACTGGGAGCAGCTGGGAAACTGACAATATGTCTAGCCCCATTTCAGATTTCAAAACTGAATATAAAAAAATCAGTTTGCTCTTTTGAAAAATGGATTTCAGTGCAGAATTCCCTTTAAGAAGTCAAAGAAAACCATATCTTAAGATGAGGTGTGAAAATGACATTTACATTCAATATCTATTTGTAGTGGTTTCTAAGATATTAGCAGCCTAGGAGGTCAGAGGAATTAGAGAAAATTGAAGGTTTATCCAGAGTAGAAAATTAAGGAGAGCTGGAACCAAATGGTATGATCAGGAGAAAGGGCAGAGATACATTACAGGTGGCATTTGAGATTACTAATAAAGCAAGGGAGTCAGGCTGAATAGAAGGTCCCCCATATAATTATAATTATTTAAAGCCCACTGAGACAGTGGAATGGGGACTGTAGTGAGAGTGTTGTTTTTGCAGCGAGTAAGCTAAGTAAGCTGCACATTCAAACCCTGGTGAGGGGCATTTCTTCAGAAAACC
This sequence comes from Xenopus laevis, assembly GCF_017654675.1. Lineage (NCBI taxonomy): Eukaryota > Metazoa > Chordata > Amphibia > Anura > Pipidae > Xenopus > Xenopus laevis. The sequence continues at coordinate 125,042,419 of NC_054375.1, read as the reverse complement.
TGAGGTACAACCTAGTTGTGGCAGGTCCGTTTCCCTCTACATTTAACCTGTATCCTTGCTGCAACAGGAAAACATCAGGTCTGAAGTAGTGTAAAATAATAGTGTCAAAGTAGGGGCATCAGGCTTGGACTGGTAATCTGTGGATTCTGGCAAATGCCAAAGGGGCTGCATCTCCTCCCCCCCTGCATCTTCCTTGTTCTTTTCCATCAGAGCCGCAATCAGGGTGAGATAAGGGAGAACAGCAATAGTGTGAGGTGGGGAACAGGTCTGGGTCTGCTAGCCCTCCAGGTTTTTTCCCGGTGTCCCGTCAGCCCAGTCCATCCCTGTCTGTATTGTTAACCTACACGTTGGTTTAGGGGGCTGCTTTAGTCTATTTGTGGGTCACAACTTTCAGTGGCATGAAAAAAGTTAAGATAGAAATAATACATTACAGTTTCATGATAAGGTTCAATAAAGAGAATGAAGGAAAGCAAAGGCTGAGCTAGGTTAGCAGGTGTAGATAGCAATAGGGTGATACTGCATGTTAAGTTACAAAGTGATGAGTCCTGCAGAATGTTATGAAAAGAGACATGACAGAAAGAATAATGTCTCTGTGTAGTTCTGTTATTAGTGCATTAGCCACAGACTGTACTGGTAGAAGAAACTAGTAAGAAACTAGTACATTCTGTTCCTTGATCTCTACTTACCTATATCGAAATCTGCTGCCTTTAAAGAATAAGTTACTGCTGGAAACTGTGCGAACTTGGTTGGAGTTTTCTAGTCTAAAAAATAGGTAAAGGAAATTTGGAGGACAACATGAAGAAAGAAGCACAGCTGACGGAGAACTAGAGGGTGGCAATACTATAGTGGAAAAATGCCCAGGGATATAAAAAATATCAGGTGGAGGTTCAGCTAGGTTAATATGATCAGTAAAGGGAAAATAGGAAGGCAGGCCAAAAAAGGTGAAGGACAGCTAAGTGAAAGCTGGAGGACAAACCATGGAAAGCTAGAGAATATCCCAAGATAAAATGGAGGTCAGCATTCAGGAAGTCAATGATACTTCAAGGAAAGAGAAAGGACAACCAATGGAATGATAAAACACAGCCCACAGAAGGATGAAGGACAGCCCAGGTAAATACAAAGAACAGCTCAGGTACAGATGCAAGGGTAAGTGTATTTGATAATCCATCTAAATGTGAATAATATATGCATTAAGTTATGTCTTGAGGGTTATAAGCAGAGTATTTTTTTTTTAATAATGTCATGACATGACAGTATATTTGTATTAGGACCAAGAAGTGGTGAAGGGTAGGTGAATGCACAGCCAAGGTAAGAGGGGTATAAGAACACTATAGGAACACTGACTTGTAGAATGACTGATATTCCACCCCACATTTCCACAGGTGTTTGCAGGCCTCTGGATTTGGAGCCAAGTATGTGAGCACCAAGCGCTTTTCCTGTAGTCGTAAACAAAGCACATGAAAGAGATGGATCATGTACGCCTCTATGCTTCATTAGTTACACGGCTATGTTTAAGCATTCTATTTTGGGACCATTGTTCTGTACCTGAGACACTAACTGTGCTTTTCCCAATTATTTCTTCAAACGTCCCTTGAGCTCCATTCCCTACAGATTATCCAGGTGTGCACCAGGCTCTCATATCACTCATTCCCCACAATGGCCCTTAGCCTCTTCTCCCCCAATTAGCTCAATGTTTCCTATTGTGTTCTCTCAGTCTGGGCATCTTATCCTGTATCTGATTCTACTTTATACTGTCTAGTTATATTAAGTTCAGCCGGCTTCCTCTGCATATACATATTGTTTGCTGAGTCTTATAATCATCATCTCTGTGCCTCACTGGTCACTGTTGTACATAGAAGTATACTCATTATTTTACCTCCTTCTCTCTCATGTACAAATGAAAAGTTTTCCCTTCAAATTTCATTTTTGTGGCATCGCTCCTGAAACAGAAAAAGAAAATAAAGGAGGCTTTCAAGGGAGAAACACTGAAAATGTGCAGCGAGGGAGGGGATAACAAAATACAAGTGAGAAAGTTAAACCACAAAGAGAATACACCATACAGCAAAACATGCAGTAGATCTTTCATATTCAGCACATGATAATGCTTCTGCTCTTCAACATAACTGCACTTTAAGGCCAATAAACCACCCTCTGATTCCTATTAATTTTCCTGCTGATTTTAGTGTGAGGTTTGCAATTAAGAATGTCAGCTTTAGATATATTCAAATTCAATGGCCACCAAAAGAGGAAATGTCCGTTAGACACCGTATAGAATGAACCTGTGACTTACTGCACTAACTTGCTCCACTGTGGATTCAATGGGGGAGAAGCATGTAGGTGTTATGCCTCCCCAACTAGTTCCTCGTGAATAAAGTACTGTTGTGTGCAGGCAGCAATGTATTCATGAGGCAGACTCAGTGCTCCTATACTTAGGCAAGGACATAAGTAAATTACTCATTTTGAGATGCAGCTATATAAATGTCTACTTACAATGTACTAAGGAGTACTGATATTAGGGAGAGACAAATGCAAATTATGGAGAAAAAATGGACATAAAAGAATTTCCAGCAGTTTGGTGTTTTGCCCATTTATTAAAGCTTTCCTGTAAGTCACATTTATCAATCGTGACAGTGTTTGACTGCTTTGAGCAGCCTCATGTCATTCTGATCTATTGCTCGGCTCCAAAAGCTGGCCATACAGGGACCGATATAAGCTGCCGACAGACCGACTCAGCAGCTTATCTGCCCGTGCGTAGGGCCCTCCAATCGGCTTCCCCGATCGATATCTGCCCGAAATTCGGCCAGATATGGATTGTGCAGGGTTAATAATCCCGTCGGATAGCGGCCGCATCTGATTATTCTCTCAGGTGTACTTCATGCAAGAAGATTGATTCATTCCAGATAATTATTCAGTAAATTGTGGGAAATAAATAGTTGAATCTATATGTCTTAATCATGATTTAATGAGTGGTAACTTCTGAGGATTAATAAATCAGTCCCTTAGCCTGACAACAACATTTCTGGTGGTAATGCAGCCATTATGGCAGGCAAGATGAAAGCTGCTGACCTCCGCAACGTCTGCCAGTTATTCTGGGGCAGAATTCGTTTATTTAATGAAAACAAGGCAGGATGGGAGAGGAGCAAGGGGGATGTAATAGGCCTAATGAAGATGAAAAACATATGTGGTTCAGTAGGGGAGCCATCAGCATGTTCACAGTGGGCCTGAAAGAGGCATTCAGTAACGCCAACCTATAAATATATATATATATATATATATATATATATATATATATATATATATATATATATATATATATATATATTGGATGAATGGAACGCACAACCATGTCCGAAGAAGCCTGGGTGCCAGTACATTTTTAGAGCGAAATGTATATTCACAAGTGACAGCACTCCAAGGAATGGGATAGTCAAAAAAACAAAAAAGGTTTATTTTATCCGACGTTTCAGTTCTGTGTTAGAACCTTCCTCAGGGAACAGAGATGGTCTCTGAGGAAGGTTCTAACACAGAACCGAAACGTCGGATAAAATAAACCCGATGTAGTTTATATATCATTTTTTGTTTCTTTGACTATCCCATTCCTCGGAGTGATGTTACTTGTGCATATATATATATATATATATATATATATATATATATATATATATATATATATATATATATGGCAAAAGAAAACGATAAGTGACCATAGAAGCCGAATATAAAAATTACTCACCATTTTATAAAGTGGACTCTTTTATTTCCCTGCAACACGATGAATCCAAATGGGGTAAATGCAAGAAATGCCGAATTCCCAGAGACATCCTGAAAGTTAGAAGGGGGTCACAAAATAACTATGGAGACTAGGCAACACTAGAATGAAAAGGATGCCAGGAGAGGTTGATATTGGATGATAAACAGAGAAGCAATGAAGGGTAAATAAAGAGAGAAAGCGGAGGCCTATGGCAAGCGGGTCATTAAATAAAAAGCCATAGGGACAACCTGGATGAAGGGGGGGGGGGAGAGCAAGACAAGATTCTCAAGCTGTTCCTTGAATGAGATACCTTACATGGATGGGGATCAACTCCATATGTCTCCAGTGTCTGAGCTTTCCTCAGAAAACACAGTTCAGATGCTGCAGGGTTCAGCCCACTAATAATAGAAATTTGCAACAAGTACAGTTAGAGAGAGAATGGTCGGCACATGGAATAAGTAGACAAGTCGAGTTATACAAACACTGAAAGGGTAACACACAGAAAGACATGGAATCTATACTTCGAGGTGGTCAGAACAGGCAAAAAAAAGGCATTCTGGGAAAAGAAAGAGAGCAGGCAATACTAATAGCTAATAACTAGTGAAAAACAAAGGGGGTCAATTATTAAGGAGATGCAGCACAACCATAGGGCTCATTTTCAAGAGCAAGTGCCCACTGGCACACTTTAGCGTCATTCACACTTAAATCCGATTTTATCTCAATTATCTCAATTCAATAAAAAAAATCTCAACCAAACTCCCATACCCAATTTTGCCTTATTTATCATTAAAACAACAAGAATAAATCAGATGGAAAAAAGCTCGATAAAATCGAGCAAAAACTTGAATTGTGCAGTTTTTTCAGACTTATCTCTTGACTTGCTTGTTTTGTTGGGGGGTTTTGCCCAAAAACCCCAAATTTTTCAAATTATCAGATTATTCAAAATTTGAGGTTTAGTAAATAATCCCCTAGGTGTCTTTGCCGCCTGCGCTTATGAACATAAGCAAAATTACTGTATTGATAGATAAGCCCTTGTGTTTTGCCCATAGATTGTTTTCTTTTTATTGTCTGCCACACAGGATCATTACATATTCTGCAAAGCAGTAGCAACTACTAATTTATCTGCTCCCAAGCAAAAGATTGGGACAGTGCAGGTCATGGCAGGCAAATATTATTCTAGCAGCCTTTGTGATGTTGCACCAGCTTAGTAAATGAGCCCCAGAGAGATATGAAAGAAAGTGAGTGTGTGACACAGACTGGCATAGGGAGATTCACATTAAAAGCAAACAACACAGAATAATCAAATGAATTGAAATCACATATCACTGTGTACAATTCCTATCGCTCATTTTGGTGCACTAGTCTCCTCTGGTTACAGACTACAGCACTAAGCATTTAAGTGATGGGTAAGGTAGATTTGCTTGGTGTTTTGGACCATATTTATCTGATGTGTGGTGTCTAAAGAAAGTTTGTGTGGGTTAAAAATATAATTTAAATGATGTTTTATGAATGTTAGCAAAATAATTCTATGCTATGCTTGTGGGGTTTATTGCTTTTTGTTTGGGTGAGCATTACAGGTAAGCTTAGGGCCCCAATCTAAGGGAAAATGTATGCAATTCTTTAATGTACAACTTGCTACCCTCCAGCTGCCCCCCCCCCAAATAAGAAAAGCCCTGGAATAATGAACTATGCGGGGAGGAAGCAGGGAGAGGAAACTATCTAGGGTAGTAGATGGGGCTTTTCTTATTGGGGGGTTAGTTCTCCTTTAACCTAATTGAGCACTATGGGATGAACTGTAACTATGAACTAGGCCTGATTCCCGATATGCTCTTGTCATGAATAGAAGCAAATCCCTCCAAAGTTGATGAGTGAATTTTTTCACAAGGCATGGGTTTGTGGTGAAATTCCTTAAAACCAGGGGCGGAACTACCGGGGGAGCAGGGGTGCGAGCGGGCCAGGGCCCCCCGGCAGTCCGCCCGCCGCATGTTCCCCCAGCCAGTTCCGGGTGTACGGAGGGGGGCGGGGGCCCGGCTGCGCGTCCTGCGCCAGGGCCGCCCCCTCTAGTTCCGTTTTTGTGTAAAACAGGGCAGATTTCCTCATCACTATCCACTAACAATGTTCCAACCTCTAATGGAAAGCTTTTCCAAAAGATCAGAGGCTGTAATAGCAGCAAAGGGAGGGCCAATGTCATATGGTTTGGGAATAAATGTTGCACAGACTGATGTGAGGATGTTTTTGGTAATATAAGAGTTAATTTAGCAATGGCACAAATACAAGAATTAAGGGTTGCAAAATGATGCCCCTTGAATAGATCACATGTGCAATTGCAAGTTGCACCCTGAGCTGGAATGAAAATCCAGAGTAAGGTGCAGAGCGCAGTTCACACCGGTGAAAGACACCCCTATATTTATAATGCCTATGATAAGCAGAGCACTCCCAAGCACTTGCATTCTGAGATCCTGCAAGGTTTATATGTTGCTTTGGTAGCCATAAATTGAGGAGCAAAGCTAGAATAAAGCCACTCCACAAAGGGTGGGCAGGAGCATTTAGCCTTTAAATATTTCAGATTTTTTTTAGTTTCAGGCAGGTCTGGACTGGGAGTCAAAATAGGCCCTGGCAATTCAAGTGCACAGAGGCCAAAACAACCCTCACAGCCAACTAAATAGTGATTGTCTATGGCATCTTATAGCAGCCCCTCTGCCATTTGCCAGAACTCACAGATTGTCAGTGTGGGCCTGGTTTCAGGTTCCATTTAGCTCATAGTAAGGTTACAAAACAGACTACTACAGTTTAGCCATATTCAGAATAGTAAATAGGCTCTCAACCCACATGGTTCTCAAGCTAAGCTCCCACAGTTTACAATAAAATATCAAAATGAACCTATATTGTAGAAAAGGCATACTAAGCATTATATATTATATAGGGAGGGATCATGTATATGTTACTGCATTTGTATGGTGTTTTTGTGTGTATAAATCTATAAATATGTACAGAATATCTGTTGTTATTCTACTGCCCAGCTTGAGTTACCCACCACACTATGACTCCCTTTAATTAGTTGAATCTACTGAAGCTAAATCCTACCCTAATACAGTAACCCTTCTTACACTACCCCGAGTCCCTACCCACTATCCACCTCAGTTCATTCCGGTGAATCTCGGCGATCCGGCGCTCCAGCTTCTCTGAGTGTTTAGGGAGGAATTGGAACTTGGAGCTGTACCCTTCTGGGTGTTTCCCAGGGTCATAATCCCCAATCTCAGCTGTGGGAAAGACGGATGTTGAGGCGCAATACAGGAACGGCATGGGTGGGTGGTGGTGAGGGACAGGTGGGGCACCGTGAATGAATGGAGATGGGTGGTGAGGGAAACAAAAGGGCCATAAGGGGAAGAGCAGGACCATGAAGGGTAGGAAAGAGACAGTGAAAATCAGGAAACACAAAATAGTTTGGGGACCAAATAGAAAGTTAGAGCTGTGAGATGTACTGGAAGAATGGAGTGAACAATGTATACATACCCTGCAGTATATAGGCGGCAAGTAAGGCAGCATCAGAGGTTTTACACAATAATCGCCCATGGTACAGATCCCTCTTCACTTGCAGAAAAACCAAGTACCTTGATGAGTACACAGAAAAGACACTTTCCATCATTTTTTATTACGTGCAATGCTGTCATCTTAGGGCACTATACAGAAACGACTGGCACCTATCCTTAGTGGGAGCCCCCTATAAGATCTATTGGATCTAACGGTCAATGAATATCTGACACCCAACTGCTGCATGAAGACAGAATGAAGAGAAACAGATGCTGAGAGAGGAATAGTGAACATAAACTTGATTATTTCAGAAACGGTACAGAATTTTTAATTGATTGTATATAGAAAGTCTCATATTTCAGTATGCTGAAGCTTATATTACATTTTCATGCTGTGGCTCTGACCATACTCAGGACTGTCAGGGTAAAAGAAGGTGCAATTTTTATAAGTTAGAGGAACAAGGAATGATCACTTGACTTCAAAGACAAGCTCCACTTTAAAGGCTTCCCGGTCATAAATAAGGCCCAATAAGTATTTGTATTGACATTTTTTTAATGGTTTTAATAAATAAGGGCAAAGGTGAGAATTATTTTGAGATGTAAGCATCTTAAAGGGGTGGTTCACCTTTAAGTTAACGTAGTATGTTATACGCATGGCTAATTCTTCACTTTTCAATTGGTTGTCATTATTTATTTTTAATCGTTTTTAAATTATTTGCGTTCTTTTGATTCTTTCCAGTTTTCAAATGGGGGTCACTGACTCCATCTGAAAACAAATGCTCCGTAAGGCTACAAATGTATTGTTATTGCTACTTTTTATTCCTCATCTTTCTCTTCAGACCCTCTCCTATTCATATTCCAGTCTCTTATTCATATCAATGCATGGTTGCTAGGCTAATTTGGACTCTAGCAACCTGATAGCTGCTGACATTGCAAACTGGAGAGTTTATATAGTTTTTGAATTATTTGCCTTATTCTTTTGCTTCTCTTCAGCTTTCAAATGGGGGTCACTGACCCCATCTAAAAGCAAACGCGCTGTAGGCCTATAACTATAGTTATTGCTATTTTTATTACTCATCTTTACATCCACCCCCCCCCCATTCATATTTCAGTTTCTTATTCAAATCTATGCATGGTTGCTAGGGGGAAGTTGGACCCTAATAACCAGATTGCTGAAATTACAAACTGGAGAGCTGCTGAATAAAAAGCTAAATAACTCAAAAGCTACAAATAATAAAAGATTAAAACCAATTGCAAAATGTCTCAGAATATCACTATCTGCATCATACCAAGGGGCAGATTTACCATCGTATTGAATTACTTCGACTTCGAATATTGAAGTTTTTTTTCATCGAATTTGGCCATTTGCGGTCGACGTAAAATCATTTGATCGAACGATTAAACTCTTCGAATCAAACGATTCGAAGGATTTCAGCGATCGATCGAGCGATTTTTCTTCGACTTCAAAAAACTTAGAAAACTGCTCTAGAAGGTTCCCATAGGCTAACACAGCACTTCGGCGGATTTAATTATAAAGTATTGCAGTCAAAGTTTTTTTAAAGAGACAGTACTTCGATTATCGAATGGTCGAATATTCAAACTATTTTACTTCGAATCAAAGTCGTAGTATCCTATTAGATGGTCGAAGTATCCAAAAAATTACTTTGAATTTCGAATTTTTTTACTTCGAAAATTCCCTTTGACCCTTGATAAATCTGCCCCTAAATGTGAACGCAAAGGTGAACAACCCCTTTTACTGGCTCATGTCATTATTATGTAGTAGTATCACAGGCAGCGGCAGCTATTCTTTATACGGTGTGTGTTCTATAGCATTATGTGACTATTGCACTCTTTAAATCCATAGAACTTACCGAGTGATTTCTTCTTTCAGAGCTGCTGGATCCGGGGGATAAAACTTTACCCTGAAGCACATTACATACGGGGGCCGAGCTAGAGGTGGAGAGTAGATGATCACAGAAAGATCAGTGCAAACAGACATCAGACACTTACACAAAAGGTAACGTAGTCACATAAGTACCTCGCATTTGCTTAGCGATTCCTTTTGTAAATTCCAGCCAGTGCTGCAAATAAGAGTGTATATGTTTAACAGACGTTATTATCACATATTTATAATCATTGTCGTCAAGTAATTCACCTTGTGATACTGACACCGCTCACCCAATGCAATGTATCCCTGAAATAACTTTACCCATAAGTTGTGTAGTAAATAAATGAATTATATCAAGGATCTATTGAAGCAAAGGATTTTGTTTTCACTTTAACAACCGTGAAAGTATATTGGCACTTTGAGAATAATGTGCCTGAGCCATCCGTATAGTGACACTTCTGGGAGTATTGTGCCTTAGGAACCAATATTTTGCACACGCCAGTACCCGATGTCCTGGGAGGAATAAACAAGTTCATGGAAATGATGTTAGCAGTGATGTTGTTGAGGCCAGTATCCCCTAAAAGGAGAACTAACCCCTAAAAATGAATATCTCTAAAAACACCATATTTTATATACTGAACTTATTGCACCAGCCTAAAGTTTCAGCTTGTCAATAGCAGCAATGATCCAGGACTTCAAACTTGTCACAGGGGGTCACCATCTTGGAAAGTGTCTGTGACACTCACATGCTCAGTGGGCTCTGAGCAGCTGTTGAGAAGCTAAACTTAGGGGTTTTATTAATTATCAAGCAGAAAATGAGGTTGGCCTGTAATATAAGTCGATGCTACAGGACTGATTATTAAATGTTCATGCTAATTGCATTGGTTTCTGTGCTGCCATGTAGTAATTATTGGTATTAATTACTAATCAGCCTTATATTGTGACATTTCTATTCTATGTGTACTGTATATAGTGAGTGGGTCCCTAAGCTCAGTAAGTGACAGCAGCACAGAGCATGTGCAGTGAATCTGCAGAAAAGAAGATGGGGAGCTACTGGGGCATCTTTAGAGACACAGATCATTAATGCTAAAGGAATGTGGTTGCCTTGGGCTGGTACAGAAGCCCAAAACATAATGTATTTCTATTCTACTTCTTTAGTTAAGCTTAAGTTCTCCTTTAAAGGGGTGGTTCACCTTTAAGTTAACTTTTAGTATGTTATAGAATTGCCAATTCTAAGCAACTTTTCAATTGGCCTTCATTATTTATTTTTTTATAGTTTTTCAATTATTTGCCTTCTTCTTCTGACTGTTTCCTTCTTTCAAATGGGGGTCACTGAAACCATCTAAAAAAACAAATGTTCTGAAAGGCTACAGATTAGTATTGTTATTGCTACTGTTTATTACTCATCTTTCTATTCAGGCCTCTCCTATTCATATTCCAGTCTCTTATTCAAATCAATGCATGGTTGCTAGGGGAATTTGGACCCTAGTCCAACTGATGAAACTGCAAACTGGAGAGCTGTTGACTAAGAAGCTAAATAAAAACGATAAATAATGAAAAAAAAGAGAACCAACTGCACATTGTCTCAGAATATCACTCTCTACATCAAACTAAAAGTTTATTTAAAGGCAGCCAGCCCCTTTAAAGTCCATACAGTAGTAAAAATCTAATGCTATTAATTAACTTGGCAAGGCCATAGCTAAGAATTGAGGCGGCATCAGAGTCTGATGAAATACCCTGTGATTGTGAGCCACCTCCTCATCATACAACTCTTATGTAGGCTCTTTCTCTTGGCTGTAAAATCTATCTAGGACTAGGGCGTTCCTTGCAGTTGTGACATGAATTCTGAGAATTTAAATAAATGTAGTTAATTGTATTTATTGATTCACTGTGTCTTTATTTTTATGCTCCTCTCTTTGTGGCATGCTGCCTATCCTTGTGATGCAATATAAATAAATATGGTATTCGTTTTAATGGTTAGCAAGTCATTTTTTACAATATATTTACGGTAGATTTCTTCTGTATAAGGTATTTATTTTCCCTAAGAGACTCCCCATTGCATATCTGTTTATAATGTTGTTCATTTGATATTCTGTGTTTATTTACTTTGTATCATGCAGCAAATCTCAGTTTTGAAAGTAGTGCAAAGCTCAGACCCAACATGATAGCAGAAAATCCAATTTTACTGCAACCACAATTCTCTGGTGTACCAGGCCCCAGTACAGTGTGTTGTTGTCTAATAATAGCACCCTCCGGTGACTGGTAGAAGAACAGAGAGGGCAGGATAAGAAAGAATTAGAGCCATGATCCTTAACCAGTGGCTCAGAGCAACATGTTGCTCACCAACCCCTTGGATGTTGCTCCCAGTGGCCTTAAACAGGAGCTTATTTTTTTAATTACTGGCTTGAGTGCAAGTTTTGGTTGTATAAAAACCAGATGTATTGACAAACAGAGCCTCCTGTGGGCTGCCAGTGCACATAGGGGCTACCAAATAGCCAATCACTGTTCTTGTTTCACATCCCCAGGAGCTTTTTTCATGCTTGTGTTGCTCCCCAACTCTTTTAACATTTTAATTTGGCTCACTGGTAAAAAAAAAAAAAAAGATTGGGGACCCCGAATTAGGGGATAGAAGAAAAAAATACGAAGGGTTAAACAGAGAAGGAAGGCAAGGGTAAGTGTACCATTAAAGAGCAAAATGTGAGAACTCGGTGGCAGAAAAGAGGAGGAAAAGCAGAAGAGAGACAGAAAAGGGAAAGAAGAAAAATCAGGGCGGTAAAAGAATATAGCAGAGCATGCCACAGACAAGGAAAAAAGAGTAAGACAATAGGGCAAAGTACAGAAGCAAAAAGAGAAACTAAGACATGAGAAAAAAAGAGGGGAGCAGAAAGCAATGCAGAATAATTTGGTTAATGATGCCCCAGGTCCTCACTCTTAGTGCCTAAGTCAGAACCCACTGGTTACATCTGGAGAATTTCTATTAACTACCAATAGGCTTCTTTTATTGGGATTATATACCTCTATAAATGTATATTACAAATACTCCACCATATTGCAACAAACAGGAAAAGTAACCAACTGTTTGGCCATTCATTGCCATAGCACCAGTCTAAAAAAAAAAGAAAAACTCACCCGCTGCTTCTCCGGATCCACGTAGCGAATTCCGAAGTAATCTTTCTCCAGCAAATTCAGATGGTGGCACAGGAAATCAAACAGTTGCTGACCTTTAGCATCTTTCTAGAAGAAAATAATTCAGCATGAAAAGCCTGTGTTTTCCAGCAGTCATGGCCCTCTCTGAGCTGTCATACAGTATTATGTAACGGACGTGTCATACTGCAACGACTTCTAGAGTCACGGAATCTCACTTACTGACATAAGTGTCAGAACAATTTGCTGTAGCACATGAAATGCATTTACATTATCCTATGGGATTTGGACAAGTCAAAGGAAATTATTGGTGGGTCACATGCGAGGATGAATGCATTTGTCATCAGGGATGCCACGTTTTTTTGCAGCAGATTACACGTACATACTAGTGCATACTAAAACTGTAGCCTGTTTAAAACAAATTAAAAATCTCTGGTTGCCAATCGGATTTATTAAACAGCTTTTTCTTTTTGGGAGACTCTACTAAGTGGATTTATTAAATGGAAACTCTCAATTAATAATGACCCATATTACAATGACATTTATTAACAATATATGCAATTTTTGTCACATTAGAGGTTGGGATTTGATATATTACAGGTATGGGATTGGTTATCCAGAAACCCATTGTCCAAATTACGGGAAGGCCATCTCCCATAGACTCCATTTTATTCAAATATTCCAAATTTTTAAAACTGATTTCCTTTTTCACTGTAATAATAAAACAGTAACTTGTACTTGATCCAAACAGTGGCGTAACTACCGGGGGAGCAGGGGGTGCGATTGGGCCAGGGCCCGCACCCCTCAGGGCCCCCCCAGCAGCTCGCGCGCAACTAATTTCGCCGGTTCCGGGCGTACAGAGGGGGCGGGGGGCCCAGCTGCGCGTCCCGCTCCAGGGCCCTCCCCCTCTAGTTACGTTGCTGGATCCAAACTAAGTTATAATTAATCCTTATTGGAGGCAAAACCAGCCTATTGGGTTTATTTTGGGGGTTATTTATGAAAACCCGATTTTTTTTTTCTGGTCTGGCTTTTTGGGGCAAAAACTTGAATTTCTCATGGAAAAAAACGTTCATTTTTCGAGATTTATTATACCCCAATGCTACAAAAAGCCTGAATCTGAAAATCCACCTTCTCAAATCTGTCAAGGTCAAAGTCAATAGCAGATGTCCCTGTCCCAGTTGAAAATATTGTGGTTTGCGCTGGGTTTAGCCCAATAAACCAAAAAATTCTGAGTTTTCGGGCAATAACCCGAAAAAAAAGAGCAATTCGAGAAAAAAGTCCGAAAAAACGTACGATTTAGGTTTTCCCTCGATTAGGCAAAAATCGTGAATGGGAGTTTGGTCGAGCTTTGTTTAATAAAAAAATTAGATACATTTGGATTTTAGTAAATAACCCCCTTAATGTTTAGATGATTTTCTATTAGACTTACGGTATGAAGATCCAAATTATGGAAAGATACTTTATCTGGAATACCCCAGGTCCCAGGCATTCTGGATAATTGGTCCCATACCTGTATATAGTTTATATGTCCAGAGCTTGCACTGCTTTAGCTTACCTGCCTTATCTCCCGCTCATTGTTAGGAAAACTGTCATTCTTACATAAACCAATATATGTATTGGGGAAAGACATCTCCATAAAGATTAATGTAATATTGCTCTTCTGAGCACTTTAGCAATTGAATTTGTTTTTTAGATTGCATTATATTAGCAGTTTTTCACTGCTGATATCATGAATGTGTAAGTACCCTCTGCTCTTCTTGTCTGAACAGAGGCATGACGGAATGGCAAATAACCCTCCTATGCACTTTCAGAATTTACATGAACTTGTCTTTCTAGTTTTCACCATATCAGTAGTTTTTACACTGCTAATATGACGAATATAAGAACTGCACTGCCCACTGTTCATTTCGGCAGAAAAACAAGTTAGTGAGAAAAAGAGCATGTTGTAATGTTGCTCTGCTCAGAAAATGAAGTTAGGGAGCAGAGAAGAGTTAGCTGATGTGTATCTAGTCAGTTAGAAGTAGAGCAACATCCCAGGACTCTTTTCACTAACTTAATTTTCTCCAGACAGCATGTGGAGCTGTTGATTCAAATTCATTATATTAGCAGTGTTAAAACTTCAAAGCAAGGGGATAAAATAATGTAAATTGCAAAAGCAATCAGAAGAAAACTCTGAGCAATGTTACATTCGTTTTGATGGTTTACATTTCAATGAATTAACTGATACAGGAAGCGTGCCCTGATGTTTTCCTGCTCATTTGCAGCTCTCAGTGTTACAGGGGCAGCGTAAATCCTGCCTAGCCAGTATTACTCACAAGCTGCTACAGCTAAACACCAATGTGCAGAGGAAAATAAAGGGAAAACACAGCACTGGAAGCACAAACAAGAGCATCAGAGATGTAAAAATCACAAAGATTTCTAAAATGTAACGGTGGTCTGAATGCTATACTGGAAAAACACCCTTCTATATAGAAAAATCTAATACAAACTACTTGATTTTATTTTTATTTTTAATGAAAATATACAATTCTCAGTCAGCTTTTGGCTCTGCCATTCTCTATTCTGGTTGTTTCTCCAGACTGACCACAAGATGGCAACAGAGAATAAAGGTGGTGATTTGACATGTTGTTAAAGTTGTTGAAGCCTAATGGGCAATATCCACACATCCAGCAGCATTACTATCTCTCATTCAGCAGATCTTTCTATTATGCCTGATAAAACAGCAGCGCACTTAAACCAAAAGGCAATTGAAGTGTATGCATCAGTTATAGCTAACCACAAATGTTTTCTCATATATCAAACGCACAGTAGTAGCGCAGTGCTCTGGGGACTCACATTTCAGATGAACAAGATTGTATAACAATCTGCTGTCCAGACTGATTGAAAACAACACATTAGCCGTCCCTACTGTACCTAAGCACTAATGATTTTCTTCCTTCCCAATTAATTAAAATGCATGAAGAAAAGCAAATTATTCTATTTAAAAAAAAACACAAATGCTATGAAAGAGCATTAGCCAAAGTTAGAGCTAGCTGAAGAAGCACAAGTCCATCAGGCTTAAAAAGTTGATCTGTATTTAAATATTGCTGCCATCTCTCTTCCTCATTGATCTGCTGTGAGTTCAACCCTATGACATTAGCAAATAAACCCTTTGTTCATGTAAGAAGCTCTGGCACCCAATCTATCTTAAATGTGCAGCTGAAATGTATAGTTAAACACCACCATTCTCTCCCCCCTCCACCATTGTCAGGACCCAGCTGGGAAAAGGAGTCCAGTGGAAGCAATGTACTGTTAAACTAAGCTAGAAATTGTATTCTGGGCCAAGATAGGGTTACAAATTGCTGCAAAAACCATAAAGGAGAACTAAAGAAGTAGCTAGAAATGTTCTACATTTTGTTTTGTGCTTCTGTACCAGCCCAAGGCAACCACAGCTGTTTAGCAGTAAAGATCTGTGTCTCCAAAGATGCCCCAGTAGCTCCCCATCTTCTTTTCTGCTGATTCACTGCACATGCTCTGTGCTGCTGTCACTTACTGAGCTTAGGGACCCACTCACAATATACAGTACACATAGAATAGAAATGTCACAATACAAGACTGATTCGTAATTAATACAGATAATCACTACATGGCAGCACAGAAACCAGTGCAATTAGCATAAGAGTTTAATAATCAGCCCTGTAGCATCAGCTTATATTACAGACCAACCTCATTTTCTGCTGGATAATTAGTGACGACCCCTAAGCTTAGCTTCTCAACAGCTGCTCAGAGCCCACTGAGCATGTGAGTGTCGCAGACACTTTCCAAGATGGTGACCCCCTGTGATAAGTTTGAAATCCTGGATCATTGCTGCTATTGACAAGCTGAAACTTTAGGCTGGTGCAATAAGTGCAGCACATAAAATATGGCATTTTTGGCCGTATTAATTTTTATGGTTTAGTTCTCCTTTAAAGTGGTATGACACACTTCCATGAGATGTCACAGTGCTTTATACAGCTACCAGCATAAAGGAATACTGGATATATTTCTGTTGAATCAGTACATACAGTATTACAGTAGGCTGAGCCATGGATTAGTCCAGCTGACATTCTGAAGTCAGGAAAGAGATTTATTATAATCCTTTTGAGACAAATTATGAGGGTTTCAGTAAACCGCTTGCTTTCCTGTGGCTTTACTAATAACTTGCTAGGAAATATGTGGGTCGGCTTGATGGGCAGTTTTCCAACCTAAAAAAATCATTTAACTCTATATGACGAATAAAGCCAATCATTTTGGTTCATTCTTTGCTAACTCCATATTTCTGGAACACCATGAAAATTTCAATTAATATGAGAGCTCCCAAGACTCACTTGGATCACTCTGCCCACAGTAATGGAGGCCAAAGAGAGCGGATTTCATCAATACCCCATGCACTGACATGCTGACATATGTAAATGTGATACACAAATACGGTTTGGACATGAACAATCAATAGCATTTCCTATAAACATTGTGTAACCTGGGTTATATTGAAGGTGCAGCAAAAAAACTACAGAAAGAAATGTTATACTGACATTTTACACCATTCCCGCAAAGCCAAAGTACAGGTCTAAGACCTGTTATCCAGAATGTTCAGGACCTGGGGTTTTCC
This sequence comes from Xenopus laevis, assembly GCF_017654675.1. Lineage (NCBI taxonomy): Eukaryota > Metazoa > Chordata > Amphibia > Anura > Pipidae > Xenopus > Xenopus laevis. Next base: position 125,025,479 of record NC_054375.1, on the reverse strand, counting down.
AGATAACTGATCTTTCTGTAATTCGGATCTTCATACATAAATTCTACTAGAACATCATGTAAAAAAAAAATTCATAACACATCAGTTAATAGTGCTACTCCAGCAGAATTCTGTACTGAAATCCGATTTCCAAAAGAGCAAACAGATTTTTTTATATTCAATTTTGAAATGTGACATGGGGCTAGCCATACTGTCAGTTTCCCAGCTGCCCCCAGTCATGTGACTTGTGCCTGCACTTTAGGATGGAACTACTTTCTGGCAGGCTGTTATTTCTCCTACTTAATGTAACTGAATCAGTCTTAGTGGCACTTGGCTTTTACTATTGAGTGTTGTTCTTAGATTTACCAGGGAGCTGCTATCTACCTTCCCATTGTTCTGTTGTTAGGCTGCTGGGGGGGAGGGAGGGGATGATATCACTCCAATTTGCAGTACAGCAGTAAAGAGTAACTGAAGTTTATCAGAGCACAAGTCACATGACTGGGGCATCTGGGAAACTGACAATATGTCTAGCCCCATGTCAGATTTCAAAATTGAATATAAAAAAATCTGTTTGCTCTTTTGAAAAATAGATTTCAGTGCAGAATTCTGCTGGAGCAGCACTATTAACTGATGTGTTTTGAAAATAAAAAAAATTTTCCCATGACAATATCCCTTTAAATAAACTCATTAGACTGGTTTTGCTTCCAATAAGGATGAATTACTGCATATATTAGTTTGGATCAAATACAGATAAAAAGGAAATCTTTTTTAAAAAATTGGATTATTTGGATAAAATGGAAGACATTCGTAATTCTGAGCATTCTGGATAAAGGGTTTCCGGATACCAGATACCAAACCATCATCCATTACCCCCCCCTTCCAAAAAAAAAACTCATTAGCGAGATCCAGAAATAATAAAAGATGTGACTTTATATAAATAGATCCTAATTTAATATAATCCCCATGGCAGGTCTCGCTGGTTGGACTGAATAGTGACTGTTCATTCTCTCTTTCTGGGCTGAGCATATCAAATTGGTCAGGAATAGGATTTTCCATCAGTCACCTCTCCTTTGGGTTTAGGAACCCACTGCAAAGCCCACACTGCAGAACTGAACTCATCAGGTATCTGACAGTGACAGCGAAATGCATTATTGCTGAGTACAGAAATAACATAATCTGAAAATAACATTTTACTTTCTAAAGGGTAGATAAACCCTTTATATATAAGTTTAGAGACACGCAGTAAAAGCAGAAGGATACTGTTAAGGCATAGGACCTGTTATCCGGAATGCTCTGGACCAGGGGTTTTCCAGATAAGTAATATGGATCTCCATACCTTGAATCCACTAACAAATCATTTAAACATTAAATAAACCCAAAAGGATTGTTTTGCCTCCAGTAAGGGTTAATTCAATTTAGGTAGGATAAAGGGCAAGATTCTGTTTTATTAACACAGAGAAAATGGAAATGTTTTTTTTTTAATTTGAATTATTTGATTAAAATGGAGTCTATGGCAGATGGCCTTCCCGTAATTTGAAGCTTTGTGGATAGTGGGTTTCCGGATAACGAATCCCATACCTGTACTAGTCTATGAGGAAGGGGATCAGGGGGCATAACTGTGCATTAATATTGACACTATGGGACATATTTGTTCAAAGGGTGAGAGACAAATCCATATTGCACTAGTTCCTTTGGCAGAAATTTACAGTGACTACAGCTGTTGTTCTGCATATATGGGGAGACCTGAGCTGTTATAACTATTTGGTAGAATTTATATGTTATTGAGCAAAAAGTTTACAGTGTATCCAGGGACAGACTCGCCTTTCGGATCACCAAATAATCTCTGGGCAGGACCAGGCCTTAGCTAAGGACAATACCCAACAGCCTTTTCTTATTTCCTCCATATCCGTTTAATAATTGTATAGTTCATGATAGTCAAGGCTATGGTCGGGTACAGGTATGGGACCTGTTATCCAGAATGATGGAGTAATTTGGACCATTATACCTTAAGTTAAAGGGATACTGTCATGGGAGAAAATGTTTTTTTTTTTAAAAAAAAAAACGCATCATTTAATAGTGCTGCACCATCAGAATTCTGCATTGAAATCCTTTTCTCAAAAGAGAAAACTGATTTTTTTTATCAGTTTCCCAGGTGCCCCCAGACATGTGGCTGATAAACTTCAGTCACTCTTTACTGCTGTACTGCACGTTGGAGTGATATCACCCCTCCCCCCCTCCCCAGCAGCCTAACAACAGAACAATGGCAGCCCCCTAACATAAGATAACAGCTCCCTGCTAGATTTAAGAACAGCACTCAATAGTAAAACCCAGGTCCCACTGTGACACATTCAGTTACATTGAGTAGGAGAAACAACAGCCTGCCAGAAAGCAGTTCCATCCTAAAGTGCTGGCTCTTTCTGAAAGCACATGACCAGGCAAAATGACCTGAGATGGCGCCTAGACACCAATATTACAACTAAAAAATACACTTATTGATTCAGGAATGAAATTTCATATTGTAGAGTGAATTATTTTCAGTGTAATTTAGAAATAAAACTACATCATAAAAATCATGACAGAATCGCTTTAAGTCTACTAGAAAATCATTTAAACATTAAATAAACCTAAAAGGCTGGTTTTGCTTCCAGTAAGGATTAATTATATCTTAGTTTGGATCAAGTACAAGCTACTGTTTTTATCATTACAGAGAAAAAGAAAATCATTTTTAAATATTTGGTTTATTTCATTATAATGGAGTCTATGGGAGATGGCCATTCCGTAATTCGGAGCTTTCTGAATATCGTGTTTGCAGATAACAGTTCCCATACCTGTAGCACCTCCTAAATGCTGTCCTAACTATATATCAACACACTGATCTTGTTATATTCTGTATATACAGTATATATTATCCATTCTCCCCTGTATGAGGTCAGAGGACAAAGAAAAAAAAACAGCCATCCTGACAAGCCAATCGGAACAGCCTGGTATTCAGAATTTCTATTGGTGTCACGGTGTGTCCCATTTTAACATCCTCTCTTATGCTAAACACTGAGACCACTCATGTGAGAACGGTCTCTTCCCAGAAAATTACATAGCAATTTTCTCCGATCCGGCAGCATTTCAATAATTAATCCCCAGACAGAGCGTCCCTTAAGAGCAGAATATCATCACAATGACCTTCATTGAGGGAAGGAGAGCGGCCCAGGCAGGAGCATAAGTGTAACATACAGTGACAGCAGTGTGCAAAGATAGACGTGTAAGTCACTGGGTATTACACTTATACAGTGACAGCTTTCATTTGGTTTAGTCTATTGGGCTCACTAAATAAGGGTCACTCTATGAAATCTGAAGTTAAAAAGCACAAACACAGGTCACTCATTCATGAACACAATGCCATTCTATTTAATAATACAGTGAGCACATATTTACTCATCCCACATACAAGCAGAATAGTTATTGCAAATGCTTACTATAGGGATTAGAATAACTGGGCATATCAGAGCCAAATGGGGAGATTAGATAAAAACTGGAGTACAAATGTTAATGGATCATGATGTAACATATGGAAAGTTTCAGGTCATTGTCACCTTGCAGATTTGACCTGATAACGACAAGAGGCATGAGATCTTCCTTATGCTTAAGTCTATGGGCCTTTGTCATGGCCGCACTAAATTGGCGCACTGTGATGATGTCACTGGGTCTGGTGATGGACTGGCACACACACACTAGACACCAGTTTCTGGCAGGGTTTTCTGTATGTGGCATGAGTGCTCCCAAGTGGCACAAACTTCTGCCTTTAGAGTTCACTGATTCCAATGAGACTTTGTTTAAAGTTCACAGATGACAATGAGACTTTGTGTAACGTTCACTGATGCCAATGAGACTTTGTTTAAAGTTCACTGATTCCAATGAGACTTTGTGTAAAGTTCACTGATGCCAATGAGCAGGGGTGTTTCGCCAATGAGGCAAGTTGAGGCTGTCGCCTCAGGCAGCAGCACCCCACTGGGTACCAGGGGCAGCAAAAATGCTGCTCCTGGTATTTTAAGAGCGAATTTCCGGGGGAGGGGGGGCAGCAGAAACTGCTGCTGCCTCAGGCAGCGGAGGGGCCAGGATCACCCCTGCCAATGAGACTTTGTGTAAAGTTCACTGATTCCAATGAGACTTTGTTTAAAGTTCACAGATGCCAATGAGACTTTGTGTAAAGTTCACTGATTCCAATGAGACTTTGTGTAACGTTCACCGATTCCAATGAGACTTTGTGTAACGTTCACCGATGCCAATGAGACTTTGTGTAAAGTTCACTGATTCCAATGAGACTTTGTGTAACGTTCACCGATGCCAATGAGACTTTGTGTAAAGTTCACCGATGCCAATGAGACTTTGTGTAAATTCACCGATTCCAATGAGACTTTGTGTAACGTTCACCGATGCCAATGAGACTTTGTGCAAAGTTCACTGATTCCAATGAGACTTTGTGTAAAGTTCACCAATGCCAATGAGACTTTGTTTAAAGTTCACTGATGCCAATGAGACTTTGTGTAACATTCACTGTTGCCAATGAGACTTTGTTTAAAGTTCACTGATGTAAATGAGACTTTGTGTAAAGTTCACTGATTCCAATGAGACTTTGTGTAAAGTTCACTGATTCCAATGATATGTTGTGTAAAGTTCACTGATGCCAATGAGAATTTGTGTAACATTCACTTATGCCAATGGGACTTTGTGTAAAGTTCACTGATGCCAATGAGACTTTGTGTAAAGTTCACTGATGCCAATGAGACTTTGTGTAAAGTTTACTGATGCCAATGAGACTTTGTGTAAAGTTCACTGATTCCAATGAGACTTTGTGTAAAGTTCACTGATGCCAATGAGACTTTGTGTAACATTCACTGTTGCCAATGAGAATTTGTGTAACATTCACTGATGCCAATGGGACTTTGTGAAAAGTTCACTGATTCCAATGAGACTTTGTGTAACATTCACTGTTGCCAATGAGAATTTGTGTAAAGTTCACCAATGCCAATGGGACTTTGTTTTAAGTTCACTGATGCCAATGGGGCTTTGCCAATTCTTTGGTAAACCAGCCTGCTGTTATAATGTATGTGATTTATTTTAAAGACTTTTGCCTATTTCTGGCCCTGATTGATCTTTGCCTGCCCTAAGCCACTGCCTGGCTTCAATTTGTTAACTCATTGTTTGCCTGTTTACACCGTGGGGTTTATTTGTCATGTTTTGTAAAAAGTGGAGTGAAGCATTACTGCTGATGTTGCTCAAAGCAACCAATCAGAACTTTACTTTTGTTTGCCAACTGTTGAAATCTGTTGATTACAGGTAATGCTTCACTCCACTTTTTACACAGCATAATAAAAAGGCCCCACGTGTACCAATGTCTACTTTCTGCCATGTCTTGTTAACTGTCAGTGGTTCGCTAAGGTGTTACTGTTTCTAAAGCATTTCTCCTCCTTGTTTCCCAGTCAGTTTCCGCCTTGTTTCCAATTCTAAATGCCACAACCAGTGACCTGAGACTCCATCGTGGCCCTGCTGCTCTTGACAAGCCAATGGAGCATGTTGATCCCCCCAGCAATGTCAAAATAGTGAAAATGCAAGGGCATCATGAGTTGTGCAATAACTTCAGGATGTCAAATGAACCCCTAGGCAATCTGTATTACTGAGCTCCCAGAGCTCCACAGGGACACTGGAGAAATTGCACAAACCAGCTGTGTACTCCAAGTACTCCAATGTCAGTTGAAATTCGTTTTAGTTATTTTATTTTATCATCTATTTTAAGGGCTACGGCACACAATGATTTCTCATCACCACTACTGGCTGAATGGCTTGGGTCCTCAGAAGGCCCATAAATATATCTTAAATAAGAATTAAGCCTGCCCCCCCTCCTTCCCAAACAACCTGTAGGCAAATAATATATATCAATGCATAGGGCTGCTGTAAAATCTCCATAATGCTAGGTACAAAAATCCTATGTATTTCAGCTCATGGCCAACTGATCTCTCTGGCCTCCTTTTCATGTGGGAAGAATCAGTGGGGTGAATTACTTGGGTGCCAGACAAGTTGAAATCACAAAGAGGAGCTCAGGGGCAGCTGTAAATGGTGAATATCAAAGCAGCCTTATACACACAGAAGTTTAGTTAACGTCTGTTATGTTGGATACAGCATTTTTTTTACATAAATAATTCATGCAGAATGAAAGACTATGGAAGAAGGAAAACTATATCTTGTTTATATGAGGGGTAGCGCAGTTTTCTCAGTGAGAATAAACATTTGCTCTTGCACTAGCAGACAACAGTGGGGAGGAGCAAAGCTGCTAAAATCCAAGGAGCAAAACCATCACAATTTCCCTGTGTTCCTTTAAACAAGAGTACACTTCAAACAGATATTTTACAATAAGGGATGCACCGTAATATGTAAGTGCCTGGAGTCACCTGAATAGTTTCAAAGCCAGCGGACTGCATGTGCTGGTTCTGACTTACTGCCTTCAGCAAATCCTCTGAATTAACCTCTGAAGTGCCACTAAACCTATGTCAGCTGTTCTGCTGTGAATGGTCTGAGCAACTGATGCAATCTGCCTGGCTTTGGAACTGTTCAAGTGTCTCCAGACAAGGCTGTCTCCCATAGACTTCATTATAAGCAAATAATTAAAATTTTTAAAAAAGATTTCCTTTTTCTTTGTAATAATAAAACAGTACCTTGAACTTGATCAAAACTAAGATTTAATTAATCCTTATTGGAAGCAAAACCAGCCTATTGGGTTTATTTCAAGTTTAAATTACTTTCTAGTAGACTTAATTTATGGAGATCCAAATTAGAAAAAGATCCCTTATCCGGAAAACCCCTCCTGTACATTCTGGACCAATACCTGTATTCTGATTCATTGTAAGTTTTAACTTGGATCTGTTCTGACACTGACTGTTTATTTGCAGCCTAACCCGATTCCAATCTGGTTTTCTGGACTGCGCCTGTTCTGACTTCTAGTACTCTGTTTTGACTTTGCTGTCTGTATTCCTATATATAGTCCTCAATCTATGGCTATATGTGATCATGACAATTTCCATTTCTCATCCACCTGAGAAAAATACCAGGATAAATCAGTGGTAGTGTACTATTGTTAAAGTGGACCTGTTCCCCCAGACATAAAAAACTGTATAATAAAAGTCCATTTCAACTTAAACATGAAATTCAAATTCTATTATTATTTTTATTAAAGCATTCATAGCTGTTGTAAGCTCATTTAAAAATCTCAGCTGTCAATCAAATATTGCTTGCCCCTCCTCTATGCTTTAGGCATAGCGGCGGGGTGGGCAGTTACTGGGGATGGACATCAGGTCCCCCATTCTGGTGCATAAACAAAATTCTGAGATAATGCAAGGCTTGCCTTAATAACAGCGTCCACAAAATGGCTCCTATCTACTTGTTATAATTAGGAAATCCCAGACTGAAGTAAACAAAATTCAAATAATTTATACAGTGTAATTAAAGTTAATTTTGCTTGACTAATGCGATAAAATAGGATTTGGAATATTTTTTTGGGTGACGGGTCCCCTTTAACAATACCAAGCCACAGATCTCTTTCCAGCCCATTGCAACACTGTTCTACACTTCCCATTGACTCTATGTAAAAGAAACAAGTCCTTTATCACAAATTCACCAACAGTTCAAGTGTACACCTGCCTTTAAATACGCATCAAATTCCTGCCGTTTGGATTTGCCAGCAGCAGACAAAGGCAATTGATTTCCACAGGCCAGCTTGCAGGTGCAGAATTGCAGCAGTGGCACTTTCTGCATGGAAGCTTGCTTAATCTAGCAAATCTTATATGATTTGGTCATTCAATAATAAAGCTACAAGGGAGCAGAGCCTGAGCCTGAAGCAGGGGCGCTATATATACATATCAAACATATATGTACATGCAACAAAGTAGTGAAGCAACCTACTAAAATCACTGTGACAAGCAGTGACAGGAATGGTGCTAGTAACATAATATGAAATAAATACAGTAGAACCCTTATTTATGTTTTTCAGGGGACCAGACAAAATGGTGTAAAATCCAGGAAAATTTCAAATCTGGTAAATGCATTACAGTGTACAATAGTGTAAAATTAGGTAAAACTTAGGGAATTTAAAACTGAGGTTTTACTGTTGTAAGAAACAGTAGTAGGGTTATAACTAGAAAAATCACATATAATAAAGCAATGTATAGTAACAGGTTGATACTGAAAAAAATGGATTAGAGTTCAGCACACAGGGGTCAGCTTTATTGGTTTCATTTTTAAAAGTGTATCAGTATCATAAGATTCCACCTGTGAAATGGTATATCATATAGGAAATTACACCAGTAAAATCTATTTTAGTAATGGGGCACACAGATAATGAAATAAGCCAGTGGCGTGGATTGGAACGGAGGAAAAAAATGAAAGATAATTGGTAAAGCTTTGATATGGATCTGTATTAGTGAAGAAATGGAAAATATTACAGTATTGTACAGTTATATAAAAGGGAGTGAGGCAAAGAGAATGTGGCACTTAAGAGATAACGTATAATAATGTAACACACAGTGATGGGGCTTAGTATATGGGTATGGCACCTGTTATCTAGAATACTTGGGGTTTTCCAGATATAGGATCTTTCTGTAATTTTGGTCAAACATGAAATAAACCCAATAGGGTTGTTTTGCCTCTAATAAGGATTTATTATATATTAGTTGGGGTAAAGTGCAAGGCTTTGTTTTGCTATGAGAGCAAAAAAGGAGATATATTTTAAAATTTTGAATTATTTGATTACAATGGAGTCTATTGGAGATGGGTTAATTCGATTTGGATAATGGGTTTCTGGATAATGGATCCCATGCCTTTATAACATATGATTGTATATAAGATTGTATAATATATGCACCAGTTGAAATAAAGTTATTTATAATAAAGTGATAATGAACAGAACTTGTGAAATATTTAGAATTCCCAGGTCACACTTTGGCTATAGACACCTTGAACAAAATAATAACATGGAACAATGGTGTAAAAGAGCTCACAAAGTGTTCCAAAAGGTCAAGGACAAATTATAGAGCAGAGCTCAAAATATAAGAAAGTGCACGAGTGAGAGAACGGCAAAAAGAAAGAGATGAGAAAAGGGAAAGAGTCTAAAGAAAGGGCATAACAATGGCAAACACTGCTGACACAAAGGAAGATGAAAAAGCTGGAAAACACAAGAGATTGTGAAAATGAAATAGATTTGGGACACAGCAGAAAAAGAAATGTACAGCAGGGAAAAAAGGAAAAAATTAAAATATGAAAATACTGGAAAGCTGGAGACAATGGAAAGGTGTATAACACATATGGCAGAGATAACAAAAACAAAATGATCAGTAAAATTATATAAAAATAGAGAAAGAAGTATTATACTAATACATAGTTTCAAAAGGGGCCACCCCCTTCCCTTCTATTGCCCATAGCATGATTACCTATTCTTTTAATCTGAATAGACAAATTAGGGTTTGCATTTAGTTACGTACTTAAATCTTTTGTGGAGGACTCTGTATTTAAATAATGTATAATCATGTGGCTGATTATAATGGGGGGGGGGGGCAGGGACATGATGTACAGTAACACGGCAGGGGTTGGTACCAGTAGAATAAAGTCTAGTAAGATGAAACTTAGAGGGGTCGGTACTAGTGAATTGTTGGATAGTAACAGAGCAGGGGTTGGTACAAGTATAATAAAGTATAGTAAGATGACACTTACAGGGGTTGCCGGTACCAGTTGAATAAAATATAGTAAAATGACAAAGGGGTCAGTACCAGTGAAATGATGGATAGTAATAGGCATGGGGTCGGTACCAGTGAAATGATGGATAGTAATAGGGCAGGGGTCGGTACCAGTTAAATGATGGATAGTAACAGAGCAGGGGTTGGTACAAGTATAATAAAGTATAGTAAGATGACACTTACAGGGATTGGTACCAGTTGAATAAAGTATAATAAAATGACAAAGGGATCAGTACCAGTGAAATGATGGATAGTAATAAGGCAGTGGTTGGTACCAGTTGAATAAAGTATAGTAAGGAGACACTTACAGGGGATGATATCAGCATTATAAAGTATAGTAAAATGACAAAGGAATGTTACCAGTGATGGATGATGGATAGTAATAGGGCAGAGGTTGGCACCAGTAGATTAAATTATAGTAGGATAACACTTACAGGGTTTGGTACCATTATAATAAAGTAAAGTAAGATGATACAATGGTCTGTACCAGTGTGAAATGATGAATGGTTACCTGGTATACTTTTTAATAAAAGTATAGTAAGAAGACACAGTGGTCTGTACCAGTATAATAATGTAAAGTACTTAGTAGTTAGTACTAGTCCTTAGTATAGTAAGTTAACACAGGGGGTGGTACCAGTGAAATGATGGATAGTTGCATGTCAGGGGTCGGGACTGGTATAATAATAGTAATAGTAAGATGGCACTAACAGGGGTCAGTACCAGTAGAATAAAGTATAGTAAGATGAAACAGTGTTTGGTACCAGTATGATAAAGTATAGTAGGATGGCACTTACAGTGGTCAGTAGCAGTATATTATAGTGAGGTGATACATACTGAAATGATGGATAATAGCAGGGCAGGGGTCAGAATCAGTACAATGAAGTACAGCAAGATGAATCACAGCCAATGAAATGATGGATAGTAACAGGGCAGGGGTCTGCACCAGTAGAATAAAGTACAGGAAGGTGACACAGGGGTAAATATGAATATAATAAAGTATAGGAAGGTGTCACATGGGTAAATATGAATATAATAAAGTATAGTAAGGTGACACCTTCCTATACTTTATTATATTCATATTTACCCCTGTGTCACCTTCCTATACTTTATTATATTCATATTTACCCCTGTGTCACCTTCCTATACTTTATTATATTCATATTTACCCCTGTGACACCTTCCTATACTTTATTATATTCATATTTACCCCTGTGTCACCTTCCTACACTTTATTATATTCATATTATTCATATTTACCCCTGTGTCACCTTCCTATACTTTATTATATTCATATTTAGCCATGTGACACCTTCCTATACTTTATTATATTCATATTTACCCCTGTGTCACCTTCCTACACTTTATTATATTCATATTATTCATATTTACCCCTGTGTCACCTTCCTACACTTTATTGTATTCATATTTACCCCTGTATCACCTTCCTATACTTTATTATATTCATATTTACCCCGTGTCACAGGGGTAAATATGAATATAATAAAGTGTAGGAAGGTGACACTGGGGTAAATATGAATATAATAAAGTATAGGACAGTGACACGGGGTAAATATGAATATAATAAAGTATAGGAAGGTGATACAGGGGTAAATATGAATATAATAAAGTATAGGACAGTGACACGGGGTAAATATGAATATAATAAAGTATAGGACAGTGACACAGGGTAAATATGAATATAATAAAGTATAGGAAGGTGTCACATGGGGTAAATATGAATATAATAAAGTATAGGACAGTGACACGGGGTAAATATGAATATAATAAAGTATAGGAAGGTGACACAGGGGTAAATATGAATAATATGAATATAATAAAGTGTAGGAAGGTGACACAGGGGTAAATATTAATATAATAAAGTGTAGGAAGGTGACAGGGGTCGCTAGCAGCTATATGGTGCAGGATGTAATAGGACAGGGGTCGGTCCCATGGAAATCCCGTACAGTAAGACGGTAGCGGAGGAATATGAATGGAAGGTGACAGGGGTGCTGATCATTAGCAGAAAGCCGCTGCTGTCGGTGGCCGTACAACACACAACCCCAGGCCCACCCCGTGCCCTGTCTGTCCTTCGTGCGCCCCACGTCCCCCGTTGTCCCTCTTGTCACCTGCACGCTGCACGTATACTCCGAGTCATCCAGCAGCCTCACGGTGCACACACACTGCTGCTCCAAACTGCGGCTGCTTCCGCTCATCAAGCGGCTCAGCATCCTCTCGGTAGCGGGTACAGTTCGGGCTTACACCCGCTCCGGGTCACAGTGTGCCCGCCGGGCTGCGCTTCAGACAATCCCCGCCTCGCTTCAGCAGCCCCGACTAACCAGCGTGGGATATCTGAGGAGCGACATCTTCTCGACCAACTGGATAGCCGGGATTGGAGAGAAAGAAAGCCTCTCTGCCAATCACAGACGGAGTGGCGGATTAGTGGGCGGGCCATGGCATCCCCATCATCAGTACTGAATAATTGGTACCCAGAGAAGGTAGTGAAACTGAGCTTGGCACGACTCCGAGTCCCAGCTAAATGCACTCGCTCTCAGCTTCACACGCGCACTCTACACATCACACACACGATTATATATACTTATAGCCCTGTGTCTATATATATCTATCTATATAGCGTCATTCCCTTCAAACTGTTTTAGGAGATTTTATGTCGTTGGAAATGTCACTGAAACATCACATGAGGTTCTGAGTCTCAGGAAAGGGAGCAGTGTAAGACGCCTGGGGCCTGAGGGAAATGTATTTCATATAAGGATACTCCACCTGCCATGGGATGCTGGGACTTGCACTTGTTACAGGGCCACCTGTGTCTCATATATTTATATATCTGGTCCTCTGCATTCAACCCATTATCAATATATTTAGGACATTGAGACATTTTGTGCCTTAAACTACTAAAAATGCCTTACCCTTTAAACAAAACAGGGATTATTTGTCCATATATTGCTCTCTCTATATATATATATATATATAATATATATATATATATATATATAGATATATATATATAGATATATATATTTATATATGTATAAAAGGCTGATATCTATCTATCTATCTATCTATCTATCTATCTATCTATCTATCTATCTATCTATCATCTATCTATCTCTAGTTTATCTATCAGCTATATATCATCTATCATCTATCTATCTATCTATCTATCTATCTATCTATCTATCTATCTATCTATCTATCTATCATCTGTCTGTCTGTCTATCTATTATCTATCTATCTATCAGTGGCGGAACTACCGGGGGAGCAGGGGGTGCGAGCGGGCCAGGGCCCTCACCCCCTCAGGGCCCCCCCGGCAGCCCATGCGCCACTGACAAATGCGGCGGAGGGGGGCGGCGCCCGGCTGTGCGTCATGCACCAGGGCCCGCCCCCCTCTAGTGACGCTACTGCTATCTATCTATCTATCTATCTGTCGTCTATCTGTCTATCATCTATCTATCTATTTATCTATCTATCATCTATCTATCTATCTGTCTGTCTATCTATCTATCTATCTATCATCTATCTATCTATCTCTAGTTGATCTATCTATCTATCATCTATCTATCATCTATCTATTATCTATCTGTCATCTATCTATCTATCTATCTATCTATCTGTCATCTATCAATCTATCATCTATCTATCTATCTATCTATCTATCTATCTATCTATCTATCTATCTATTATCTGTCTACATATCTATCTTCTATCTATCTTCTATCTATCTATCTATCTATCTTTCTCTCTATCTATCTATCTATCTATCTATCTATCTATCTATCTATCTATCTATCTATCTATCTATCTATCTATCTATCTAGCGATTTCTAAAATATGAGCATAGCCACAACAAAACTATTGTTTCCTTTTAAATCCATCATCAATATGTACAGTGCCCTATATAGATATTATCTATCTCTCTGGCAGCCTGTCTATTTGTTTTTCTTAGATAGCAGCCATCTTCTTATAATAGTACAAACCACTTAACACCCATTAATTTCAGCATCAGAAGGCAAGTGACAGATTAACCTGCTCTAGAATGCCCAAATAGCCCTAACAATACCTATGGATGAAGAACAATGTACTAATGGTGGGAATTTAAAAAAAAACTTGTTTCATCCCAACCGGGTTCTTTAGCCCATACCTCCGGTGGGGGAAATTTTTTTTGGGTGACAGGTGTCCTTTAAGCATTAAAACCCTGTTTACTTAGCCTTTACAAAAGGATCTTTCATAATGTAGGCAGGGGTGTTATTCAGAAATAAAACTGGAATAAGGAAGATTATTGGAGATTATTGGAGGTTGCACAAATATGTCAGCATTTTTAAGTATATACTGTATATATCAAGTCCAAAACATATTAAGCCTTCCTCTTTTCACTATTTTGGTGCATATTAAAATCAGTACATAGAATTCTGGTTCTTTCTCTGCCGCTTATTTAATTTGAGTCTGACCAAACAGTCTTCTTTTACTCTCACATCTGATCCACTTTGTGTTACAACCAGGAATCTATTGACTAGATGCAAAATATAATAATACTACTAACCCTTCTTGTATTGCCTATTTGTCTAAAATATTATTGTAATTTATAATGTGCAAAGCTGAATATGGACAGTGACCCCTAATGGTGACTGTATGGAATTATAATGTGGTTTCCTTGAGTTGTTAGATGATGGTGGCTATTAAAAAGTTATAATTGTTTCACTGTGTATGTACCTTGGTAAAGCTGCTACATATGTGCATGTGTCTGGTTTTATTAGCAAATGTTTAAGCATGTTACACTACTGGCTACACATTCCTTTGGGATGCTCTTCTGTATATATGTTTGTTACCTTGCACTGCTATGTGATATTATTTGCTGGAATGATGTCCTATTTCACACACAAATATAAGGTTTCCTTATCCTGCATAGATTTCCAGCAATGCAATGTGTTTCATCAATGGCCTTTTGTGGAACCCTAATCACGAGAGACAGAACAGGTTATGCTGAAGGTTTACCAGACATTAAATAAATGTGACAAGTGCCAATTTCTAACTGTATTACGGCTCTCTTGAATTGACACCTTAATGTCACACTTTCTGATATGCATACCTCAATTTTCCCTGGTAACCTCTTTATTCCCATTTAAAGGAGCAGCGCAAACTCTCGAGACTTTTTACCAGGCAGAAACCAATCAGTGACTTGAAGGGGGGCCACATGGGTCATAACGGTTTGCTTTTGAATCTATGTTTTTTGGCTAACGAACTATATTAGAAACATATTTTATCTTGCACAGCCTATCTATTTACCCAGTTTTTATTTTTACAGTGAACTGTTCCTTTAAGGGAAAAGACAACCCACTGGAACTACATCCCTCAAGTGCCACCATTGTTTTCTCGCTGACTTGACCAAGATTGCTGGTTGATATTAAAGCCCATGCACTGGCATTAACCTGCGATAATCTCTCTACATCTCTGATATAATGATAGGTTTTTTTCCTGTATCATTGCATATTGTAAGGAATGGAGAATATTATACTAGAAAGTATCATACAAAATGTCTCCTGGGGATTCAGTGCAAGGAGATGAGTGCAAGGTGGGGTGGAGACTTGAGCACCTGCTTTCTTTGGCAAGTCACTGATGGGGAACAATTTGATAAAGGTACAAAGAATATATTACATTGTTGATTCCAGTCTATACGTCAAGGACATCTAACCAATGGCTAACCTGAAGATATTTTTGGAAATCCCAGGGGGTAAGCAGCATGCAACTGCCGGAGAGCTAACAACTGGGCAGCACAAAGCAGGTCAGAACTGGCAATATGAGGCTCTGGCAAATGCCAACAGGGCAGCTGTAAACTTCATCTTATATTGGGCTAATGTGGTTGGTGCAGTTTTAACTCAATGCAGACACGGCAGCGCTGATTTATGTAGGCTTAAAAAAAACAGTAACACTAAGGGACATATTTATCAAGGGTTGAATTTCGAATTGAAAGGGTTGAATAGGTCAGTTTTCAATCTAATAGGTCCGTATTTGGCAGAATTAGAATCGTTTGAATTAAAGTAATAGCACATTCGATCGAATTTGATTTGAAGTTTTTCCCCAAAAAAAACTTTGATTTTTCAAAGTCCACCAATTGGCTCCAAATAGGTACTAGGAGGTCCCCCATAGGCTAAAACAGCAATTCGGCAGGTTTTAGATGGCGAATGTTCGGAATCGAATTTTTAAAGAGACAGTACATGATAAATTTCGATATTCGAATTTTAGTTTTTTTCAAATTTGAATCGAATTTGGACTATTCCCTAGTCAAAGTACACAAAAATTAGCTTGAAAGTCAATTTTTTTTCATTCGAAAATTCACCTTGACCTTTGACAAATCTGCCCTAAAAACAGCTGGAGTGGATGATCCATGTGCCCCTACCCCTTAAGTTACTGATTGGTAACTGTTTGGTCACCAGGGTAACCAGTCAGTGGAAACCAAGAGCGCTGAAAAGCAGGAAGTAGTGTTCTGTTCTAAAAAAAATTGTTAGTATACTACAAAAAAAAACCCACTAACACATATTAAACTTTAAAATCGCAAAGTCTTTATTGAGAAATAACTTACCAAAACTCCGCTTGCGCTACTCTTCAGAAAAGGCGATTGGGCGATCCATCGTGCGGCGCTCGATTTCTCCTCCCTGCCTTCTTTATAAGAGATAGCCAGGGAAGAGAAATTGAGTGCCGCATGATGGATCGCCGCCCTGTCGCCTTTTCTGAAGAGAGATCCGGGTAGTTATTTCTTAATAAAGACTTTGCCATTTTAACTTTTAATCTGTGTTGGTGTTTTTTTTTCATAGTATACTAACAAATTTTTTATTTAAAACATTTTTGATGTTACTGATCCTTTAGAGGGCAATTTCACTTTCATTAACAAAACTGTAATAACACATAAAATCTGACTCTAAAACCCCTATAAATGTGTTCAAACCTTCTATAACCTGCCAAATTTTGTAAAATGGATGTTGTATTTAAGGCACGTGGCGATAAAATGGGCGTGTCCAAAAAATTGCGGCTCTACCCAGCAGATCTTTGTTTTTGAAATGTTGGGAGGAGGTATGGTTACTGTTGGTTTAATATATGACATAAGCGCTGAGCCACAAGTTGTACACGTTTCTCTGTGATTCAGCATCACGCACAGCACATAATTAAAGCGCACAAGCGGAAGAGGATACGCCCCCTAAAATCTCGCGTATCCACCTGTTGCTATTTCCATAGTAACGCGTTAAGCCACACCTCTACTCAAAGAACCAGCAACGCGGCCTTAACAACGAATGCGGAACTTTACTGCGCATGCGCCGGCTGCTGGACGTTCTTTGTCTTTTACAACCAGTCTTGCGCTTGCTGTGAGTTGCCTCCCATAAGGCGGAGCTACGACCAGCACGGCTCCCAATCATTAACTAGATGGAATCATAAGCGTTAGATTTGATTGGTTGTCGAGGCGTGTTTCTTGTGTTATCAAGTTTCTGTGCTCCAAAGCTGGAAGCAGAGGGGAAGATTGTCGGGAGGTATCGGAGTTGTAGTGGGTGTGGATAAGGCCTTGCAGCAGGGTGACAGCGAGCATGGTGGGCTTCGGAGCCCCGCGGCGCACTGGTCGCTTACCGCCCTTTGTGTTGGTTGCGCTTTTGGCTGTTATCGGTCTTTTGGCCTTTAATTACTGGAGTGTATCTGCCCGCCAGGCCGCTCTCCATGACGAGCTGTTGGGGCTGCAGGCTCAAGTCCAGCGCACTGAGGTGGCACGGAGCCGGCTGGAGAAGCGCAACTCGGAGTTAATGATGCAGTCGGACAGTCACCGGAGGCAGATAGAACAGAAGCAGGGCGAGTACCAAGGGCTCGGGGAGCGGCTACAGGCCCGGGATATCCAGGCACAACGCTGTGAGTTGGACAAGGTGAGAGGCGGAGGGCTACAGTGAGTAATTGGTCAGTGCCAGGCCTGCACATGTTTCCAGCTGATTCCTGCCCACAACAAGGCACTTAGGGCCCAGAGCATCACAAGGGCCAGGCAACTAGATGAACATGTATAGTGAATAAAGTACCCCCTCTTGTAAAATATAAGGATATTATAAGTTACCGAGGAGTTTCATGGCCATATAAAAAGACAAGGCAAAGACAAGGAGTGTCATGGAACTCCGAGGTAACTTCTAATATCCTCATATTTTGCAACTGGGGGTACTTTATTTATTATAATACACAAGTTTTAGTGAGTCATGTGACAGAAATGACATCAGAACTGTTTATAAGAATATAATTGACAAGATATTCGTGGCTTTTGTGTATTATAAAGGGCTAATGTCTTGTGTAACCTCTGAACTCGAACGTGTTGTCTGTAAATACACAGGGGTGTCCAGCCCGCAGCCCTCCATCTGTTGTTCATCTGCAACCAACAGCCTGGAGACCTGCCTGATGGACATCCCTGGTACATACATTCAAATAATCCGGGGCTATTGTTTCTCATACAGCTCATGGCACACACTAACGTTTTCTCTGTGTTCTCAAACACAACGTCCAACAGCTGATTAACTGGTTTCATTGGGGAGGTAACATAACTTTATGACTGTAATTGACCCCTCCACCCAAGCATCATTTGTAAGGATACATTTTAGGTTATTTGTGGCTTTTAGGTGCTGTTATTTTTAAATGAACAACTACAATTATTGTTTCTGGATTTTCTATTAAAGGTGAAGTAAACTTAAGAAGTAGCTAAAAATGTTGCACATTATGTTCTGAACTTCTGTACCAGCCCAAGGCAAACACAGCAGTAAAGATCTGTGTTTCCAAAGATGCCCCAGTAGCTCCCCATCTTCTTTTCTGCTGATTCACTGCACATGCTCTGTGCTGCTGTCACTTACTGAGCTTAAGGACCCACTCACAATATACAGTACACATAGAATAGTAATGTCACAATATAAGGCTGATTAGTAATTAATACAGTTACTTACTATGTATAATTACTACATGGCAGCACAGAAACCAGTGCAACTAACATGAGAATTTAATAATCAGCCCTGTAGCATCAGCTCATATTACAGCGAATCTAATTTTCTGCTTGATAATTTGTCACGACCCCTAAGCTTAGCTTCTCAACAGCTGCTCAGAGCCCACTGATCATGTGAGTGTCACAGACACTTTCCAAGATGGTGACCCCCTGTGACAAGTTTGAAGTCCTGGATCATTGCTGCTATTGAGAAGCTAAAACTTTAGGCTGGTGTAATAAGTTCAGTATATAAAATGTCATTTTTAACCATATACATTTTTAGGGTTTAGTTTTCCTTTAAGCGTATTATCTTCTGACCAGGTTCAGCTAGAGAAGAAAAAGTTGGTTAACCAACTCCCCCTCAGCTGTTTTAAAACTACAACTCCTGACTCCCTCAATACATGAAGGGCAAAACAATAATAATATTTCCTACGTTTTATGGAGATAAAAACTTGTTTTCTATCCACGTGACTGAGCAAGAAAGCTACAACATAAAGAAAATTAGAAACCAACCACAGGTAACCGGTGTGTGTGCGTGCACACCTCTAATTATGTTTATTAGGGGCAGAAAACACAGAGCTTTTGGGGGCTTTGCCCCTTATCTCAGTATGCAGTTCACAACCCAAATACAGTTCTAATATTATCATTAGGATTCTGTCCATGCTTTTAACTCTTATTGGACTTCACAGTTGACACTTCTTTCTCTTTGGTCCCAGGAGCTGGTTAAATCTTAGGAGACATCACTTGTTAGTTGCCAGTTTGATTCCTAGTCTCTTATTGCTGGACAAGACTCGCTACATTTCCGGATACTCTCTGGGATTGATCATCTAATATTCCTTAAAATAATTTACTATAACCCTGGTGACTCCTTACAACAAAGCAAAACGAGTGCCATACTCCCTTCTAAACATAATGCAAAATAATTTAGACAATTATTGCTTGTATACTATTAGCATGTCAATTTAAGCTTCTGGTTTATATGAAATCAATCTTGTCATAAAATCATCTTGGCACAAACAAAAGCAATCTTACCTCATGCTGTCTCCTTGTTACAGGGGTGTTATACTCACCATGCTGAAGGACCCCAATGAAATGCTAAAATACCTATTTAATAGTTTATCATAGTAACCATTGTTCTATCATTAAGGCCAGGGTTGTCCAATTGGAGGCCGGCAGGCCAAATGTGGCCCTTTAAGGGATTCATTGCTCCTGGTCTAACTGGTATGACATAATTATTTTAAAATAATCCACCCCTTAAATGAAAAATAATCCGCTCACGGGTTAAAGAACACTGATTTAGAGCATGTGGGCGATGGTGTGAAATCTGAGAGTTCAGCATGCCTGTACATTGTAGTAAAATTCAATCCTTATCACTTCCTATTGGCCCTTGCCACATGTTTTAATACACGTTTTTGCTTTTATGATTATGCACTTTTAATCCTCCACGTTCTTGTGTAAACAAATCATCAGGCTGTTGTCTTGTGATTGAAGTGAAGAAAGGGATTAATGCACACGTGGCAGGCACTGCTTGGAAATACCGTAACAAATGTGTTCCTGGCACACTAAAGCATTTATATTGTTTTCAAGCCAAAAAGAATTGATGACGGTGTTCTTTAGGGTCAGGGCACACAGGCAGATTTGGGGAGATTAGTCGCCCGGCGACAAATCTCATCTTCTTCTGGGCAACTAACCACCGACGGAATGGAACTCTGACGATTTGTTTTCCGAAGTCGCCTCACGAGGAAATTTCAGACGACTAAGGAAAACTAATCGCTCAGAGTGCCATCCTGTTGGCGATTTACATTTTAGCCGACGGGGAGGCAGTTCGCTGGGCGACTAATCTCCCCGAATCTGCCTGTGGCCCCTGACCCTTAAAGGGGCGGTAACACCAGAAGATGAATATGCCCTAAAGATGGATTGTATGATTTTCAGACTGTGTTTGAATTGCCCCGACATTTTTGGTACCATGGCGATCAGTCCTTTAGTCAATCAGACAGGTTAGAAGATTTCTGTCGGCTAATGAGAATATCTCTGCGTGTATTGCCTATCTGACAATATCAATGGCTGACTGTCACTAGTATTTGTCAGACATAACTGTCATATGATTGCTGTCTGTCAATTAATGGCCAGAACATTGTCTGATTTGTTCTTTTTACTACTTTATTTAATCTGAATGGTTAGTAGCAGGTCGGCCCACTGGAACGAACGATCGTCCATCAAACGTGGAAACAAAAAAGTAATTTTTTGGCATTTCAACTTTTATCATTAACAATTTCTTCAAGCGCTAAAATATTTTATTCAAAAAAGGGCTTTAACGTGAACAGCCCAGGTGCTGACGGGGGTATTTTCCATCTAAGCGTCACAACTACTAGCTTTACTAATTTCCCAGGGATCCAGTCCAGCTGTCCAAGACCATTTGCATGCACTGCATAGTCACATTTCTGATTTTACTGTATTGCAAATCTCAGATGTGGTGAGACTAAAACACAAAAAAAAAACTACTCCCTAAAATACGAATGTACATTAAAAGTTACCTTTAGGCCATGTTGATCATTTTTATTCATAGGTCTGCTTTTGTCATTTGTTACTTAAAGTTCCTAAAGCCTGACTGTTTTGCCAACCTGAATGTCCCTTCTCAGCCTATAAATTACAGTTTCTAATTCTAATGGAATACTGCTGAACAAATATGGCAACCCCTTCATGGGGTCATTAATCATATAAAACATTGGGCAAATACTTTTGTGGCAAAATTATAACATACAAAGACAATGTTATGATAGATTTAAATAGAGGGTTTAATTTATGGTGGCAGTATCTCTTAAAGGAATATTTCAGTGTGAAAATAAAAACTGGGTAAATATATAGTATGTGCAAAATAAAAAATGTTTCTAATATAGTTAGTTAGCCAAAAATGTAATGTTTAAAGGCTGGAGTGCCTGGATGTCTAAAATAACACTCAGAACACTACTTCCTGCTTTTCAGCTCTCTGAGTTAGTCAGCGACTTGAAGGGGGGCCACATGGGACATAACTGTTCAGTGAGTTTGCAATTGATCCTCAGCATTCAGCTCAGATTCAAAAGCAACAGTTATGACCCATGTGCCCCCCCCTCAAGTCACTGATTGGTTACTGCCTGGTAACCAAACGCTAACTATATTGAAAACATTTGTTATTTTGCAAATCTATCTATTTACCAATATTATTTTTATACTGAACAATTCATTTAAAGGAGCTGCTGACTACAGCCCAAAGAGATGAAAAATCCTCACTGGTCACGTGTGCCATTGCCCTTATTGGAAAATCACAATTTTTGGATCTTAATTCCAAAAGGTAATGTTCTGATCTGTGGACACCTTGGGTTTATCTCATTTTGCATGTAAGGAGATCACATTCATAAAATGGACAAACAATATAACGTGAAAGAGTTGGTGAGCTAATATTAAGCTTCTTGTGTTTATTTCCAGTCTAAACTGCAGACTAATGTGTCCCTTCAGATGGCAGATATCAGTCACTTAAAGGGTAAGTAACAGAAGCATTATTTCCTATAAAATACTTTCTTGTTTTTACCTTTTATTGTCTCCATTCTGGCTCCCTAACGTCAGTGGAGTTAGTTTAAAGAGGCATAGAGGCATCTTTCTCAAAAGTTGGGTTAACATACAAAAAAAAAAAAAAAATCATGGCCACAGGGTAATAATAGTCAATAGTTGCAATTTCTCCTGTTTTTGACTGTGATTGTACATATTCATAACAAACTTAAAAAAAAAATTGAAAACAATGATTTGCAACTTCTTCCCTTGATTTATACATATTAAAGGGTAAATATACCCCCACTTTATTTTTTTACATGAGCTGATTCAGTTGGGTTTATGCAAAAACCCCAATAAATCCTATTCCAGAAGTGCCATCTGCTTGTTTCAAGTTCACCGGTTTATGCAGAAACGCTAGCTGAATTACCAAAAATTAACCGTTTGTTTTTATGACAGACCTGATTCCACAGGTTTAAAGTAAACCACAGTGGCGTAACTACCGGGGAAGCACCCCCTCAGGGCCCCCCGGCAGCTTGCACGTCACTGCACACACACGCAGAAAACCGCGTACGGAGGGGGGCCCGACAGCATGTCCCGCGCCAGGGCCCG
Organism: Xenopus laevis; assembly: GCF_017654675.1. Classification (NCBI taxonomy): domain Eukaryota; kingdom Metazoa; phylum Chordata; class Amphibia; order Anura; family Pipidae; genus Xenopus; species Xenopus laevis. The sequence goes on along the minus strand of NC_054375.1, from coordinate 125,002,595 downwards.
CCCCCCTCTAGTTACGTTACTGAGAGTCTGACAAACCATTTTCCAACCCCTCTAGGGCTCATACGGTCATGCAAGCCCTCCCTTACCATGTCTGTTGTGAAGTGATGGATTCTGGGACTTTAGTCCCTCTTCTATCTATAGTGGATGATGCACAGATTCTTTGGAAAGAAGAGGAACCGGAATGCTTTCCCTTACAATTGGAGACTAAGGAGTTAGGGAAATGGTCAAACACCTTTTTGTAGTTCCTTTTCATTCCATGGAATCGGGTATGTCTGTAAAAAAAATATATATATATACATATATATTTTTGGAAGTTCAGATAGTGTTTACTTTCACTTTAATAAATGTTGCCCATAAAGATTTTCTGCACAGGTATGGGACCAGAATGCTTGGGACCTGGGGTTTTCTGCATAAGGGGTCTTTCAGTAATTTGGATCTTCGTGCTTTAAGTCTACTAGAAAATCATGTAGACATTAAATAAACCCATTAGGCTGATTTTGCTTCCAATAAGGATCAAGTAAAATGTACTGTTTTATTACTACAGAGAAAAAGGAAGTACATTTTTAAAAATCTGGATTATTTGATTATAATGGAGTCTATGGAAGATGGCCTTTCTGTAATTCTGCGTTTTCTGGATATCGGGTTTCCGGATAATGGATCCCATATCTGTGATGTTTGATTATTACAGAGTAATGGGAAATCCTGAATTATTCGGTTAAACTGGAATCTATGAGAGATGGCCTTCCAGTAATTTGGAGCATTCTGGATAACTGGTTTCCTGGTGAATACCATACCTGTAGAAACAAGACATTTCTTGTCCTGACACACGGGGCTTCATTGCACGGTAGTAAATCTTCTCTCCTGCGGGCTAAGAAATTCCTGACAATACCTGCCTCTTCACTATCATTGCAAATAGTCATCCGCGGGAGAGGAGATATCCTGTTGGGCAATGAAACCTCTGTGTGTCAGCATATTTAAAGAGAAGGTACAGTTTTTTACAAGCGCAAAAGGTGACTGCCTCTTCCACAATAGCTCAGACAAATTAAAGAAGAATCAAAGGCAATCACTTGTCATCGTGGGTGCTGATGATCACTGTAGGTAAAACAATGTATAGTAATTTCATGTAATTAGTGTTTTACCTGCAGCAGTACCCACATTGGTGAGAAACGCCATGTGTGTCATTGCCATAACCCAAAAGGGTTTTCGATTTCACTGTTATTCACTGTGCTAAAAGACGTATTACAAAATGTATTGATAAAATTTGCAGCATACATTTTCAACATTTTCGGTTTACTCTAAAATATAACTTTATTAAAAGGGGTGGTTCACCTTTAAGTTAACTTTTAGTATATTATAGAATGGCTAATTCTAAGCAACATTTCACTTTTTCACATTTTTGATTCTAGTTTTTGAATTATTTTCCTTCTTCTGACTCATTCCAGCTTTCAGATCTAAAAACCAAATGCTCTGTAAGGCTACAGTTTTATTGTTGTTGCTATTTTTTATTATTTATCTTCCTGTTCAGGCCCTCTCCTATTTATATTCCAGTTTCTTATTTAAATTGATGCATGGATGCTAGGATAACTTTAACCCTAGCAACCAGACTGCTGAAATTTCAAACTGGAGAACTGCTGAATAAAAAGCTAAACGACAAAAAAACACACATAATAAAAAATGAAAAGCAACTGCAAAGCCTATATGGAAAATGAAAAGTATTGTTATGGAAGGGGCAATTTTGTGATACCAATATTCTTTTAAAGGAATTGTTCAGTGTAAAAATAAAAACTGTGTAAATAGATGGGCTGTGCAAAATAAAAAATGTACTGTATAAGCCGAGTTTTTCAGCCCCCAAAATATGCTGAAAAACTCTACCTCGGCTTATACTCGGGTCAAGCGCAAAAACGGTCACCGGTGTCTAAGAATAGTCGCCAGTGCCTAAGAATGGTCGCCAGCGTACAAGAATAGTCTCCAAGAATATCCGACACCTCCAATGGGAGCAGAAACCTTCAATTTTTTGATTGAAACTTACCAGAAGCTGCTGCATTTCTCACCCTAGGCTTATACTCGAGACAATAAGCTTTCCCAGTTTTTGGAGGTAAAATTAGGTACCTCGGCTTATACTCGGGACGGCTTATACTCGAGTATATACGGTATCTAATATGCTGAACATTTCCTTTAAGGGCAACAGCATGCTGATAAGTGTCACTAGTGTCCTTGAATGACAACTGTGACAGTGATAAATGCTTTTATTGGGTGAATCATGGCACCTTCCATTCAAATACATGTGAATCTGTGTGCTGCATACAAGCAACATTTTGGTCACCATTGAGTACAATTGCGATCAGAACATGTGCAGTAGCATTGCTTGGAACCTGTTGCTTTTAGCATGGCCAGGCACAATCATGCAGTGTGTGTTCCCCACAAAACTGAAATGCTTCCCATGCCTTTACAGAGCAACTTGCTGAACTGCGGCATGAGTTTCTGAGACAGGAAGATCAGTTGCACGAGTACAAGAATAACAACACTTTCCTTCAGAAGTCCCTGCAGGAAGAAAGGTAACGGCACATGTTGGAATTGTTTAAACTTAGCTGAGGTGTGTAACTCTCTTGTCTAACTTGCCTTTTACTATTACATTCTTTTTTTAATCAGTCAGCAGTGCGCACAACAACTAGCAGAACGTAAGCGTGAATATGAGGAAAACCTTAGCAAGCAAAAGGTTAGTGATTGTATTATGTATTTGGGTTCTCCTTTTTCAGCATTGGCAGTTGTGCTTGCTAACATTACCTTCCAGTATTAAAGGGAAACTATACCCCCCAAACAATGTAGAGATATTGCATAAAACAGTTCATATGTAAAACCTTGCTTCATGTAAATAAACCATTTTCATAATAATATACTTTTCTTGTAGTATGTGCCATTGGGTAATCATAAATAGAAAATTGCCATTTTAAAAAATAAGGTCCACCCCCTGGGATTGTACGATTCACTGTGCACACAAACACACCAAATAAACCATACATGTTAGGTCACATGAGCTAATTAACGGACAGTATTGTCTTTTGCTTCCACACTTCTTCCTGTTAGAGTTATGGTATTTCTGGTCAGGTGATCTCTGAGGGAGCACAGAGACCATCACGAAATGGTGGTTCAAGACAAGAGATGTAAAAGGGCAATTTTTACTTAAATATATATTCCAGTTTGGTAAGATTCTTTCATATGCCACTTAATTTGATACAAACTGTTGCTAAAGTATTTATTTTGGGGTATAGTTTTCCTTTAATCATATTGCCTCTTTTGTACAGCATACAATAACTTCATGAAATTCCATGTTCTATTCTGAAAGAGCAAATAAGCACAGGTTCATGAAAGTTTGCTGTGTATATTCTTTGCTGCCAGGCTGTTGACGGGTAAGGGCACACCGACGCATGGGATTGAAATGTCAAAAGCTTTGCTGGCCCCTATGCAAAGCTCAAATAGTCATGAATAATGCCCGTTGAGCATTTTTAGGATCATGGCATAGAGTGCATTTTGATTGCTCCAGTTTTTTCAGCATCCCAACCTCCTTTGCTAAAGTATTTTACCAATATGGGATACACTATCTGGAATTCTTGAGGTTGTTTGCCTATTTTTTTCAAAGTTTGAACACTACTATGATTTTGCTCTCTGTACTGAGAATGTTGGCTTTTGTTGTTTCAGGAGGAACTAGATAAGCAGCCCCAGAAAGACGAAGAAGAGGGAGGTACTGTTGATAATAAGATGCACATATTACCCAGTGAGGTGAAAGAAAAGATAGAGGATCCGTCCAGTAATCGGCTGCCTTTTGCACAAGGTACAGTTTACTTTTAAATGTTTACTCCTGGTAGCTAAAACACATTACTACTGTATAACTTTGTCCCACCTTGTACCAATTAAAAAAAGGAGGCTCTACTGCTCACAAAAATATCCGCTTTATACCTTTTATTTCGTCATATAATGTGCAGGGTTGTGGAGTCGGTACATAAATCCTTTGACTTTTAATATACTAAAGTATTTTCCATATTGATTGGAAGACGTTTAGTACACAACATACAAGGCATGTCATCACTGCCAAAGTTAAGCAATGTTAAAGCTGAAACATCAAAATTTTTAAAACTCAAAAGAATTAAATTTGACCCGAAAACTGGAATCAAATTTGAATCGAATTTGAATCGAATTCGATTCGAGTTTTTTCTCCGAAAAAAAAACTGTCCGGAAGGCTGCATGCAAACAACTCCAAATTGATCCCTGGACGTTTACCATTGACTTAGACAGCAATTCAGCAGGTTTTAGGTGGCGAATAGTCGAATTTGAGTTCTTAAAGAGTCAGAGTATGATAAACCTCGAAAATCAAATTTAAAAAAAAAACAAAAATAAAAAACTCAAATTTGAATAACTCCCTAGTCGAAATAGACAGTTTTGACCATTAAAAAAATCCGAAAATTAGAATTTTCATTTCGACCCTTGATAAATCTTCCCCTTAAGCTGGCCACAGACACAAAGATCCGATCGTACGAATCAACATACGATCGGACTTTCTCATCTCCCAACCTGCCACTAACCATTAAGATCAAAGTCTTACAATTCAGATCAAATAAAGTAGTTAAAGAACAGATCAGCCAATGTTCTGCCCCTGACAGCAATCGTGCGATAGTTATGTCCGACAAAGCTAGTGACAGTCTCCCACTGAAAATCGTACGATCGGCAATACACGCAGAGATATTATCGGCAGCCAACAGAAATTTTCTAACCTGTCCAATTGACCAAACGACCGATCTCCGCCGGACGAAAAATGTCTGGACTCTCCACACATGGTCCGAAAATCGTACGAATCCTCGATTTGTACGATGGGATCTTTGCGTCTATGGCCAGCTTAGTCTTATCCACATATTGTGAGACTATATTCATTCAGTTTTCTTTGCCATGTAATGATACATACCTTGCATCCCTAATACTTGCTCTTAGATGGTATCAAACTTGAAAGTGATGCTGGAATGCCAGAAATAGAGGACAATGAGCCAGCAAAAGAAGATAGTCTTCAAAATGGTAAGCCAAACGGGAAAACAAGGAATTAAATACTTTGGTTTACTAAGACGATGCAGTGGTTAGATGGTAATTCTACAATTAATATTTTATTAAAACAGATGTGAAGGGACAGGATACTGGTGCTTTGCCAAGTCAAAGTAAAAGTCTGCTTGAAAAGCAACCCTCCCTTCAGCCATTATCATTCACCGAGCATGAAGGTAAGGTGGTTTTTTTTTTTTGTGTTTTTTTTTGCAAACACATTCTCTCGAATTGTAGTGAAAGTTGTTAAAAAAAAAAAAAATGTTTTGAACACCAGTTATTTATATACATATATATGTGTGTGTATATAATATATATTTATTAGGGATGCACCGAATCCACTATTTTGGATCCGGCCGAACCCCCGAATCCTTCCTGAAAGATTTGGCCAAATCCTAATTTGCATATGCAAATTACGGGTGGGAAGGGGAAAACATTTTTTACTTCCTTGTTTTGTGACAAAGTCACAAATCCGAATCCTGCTGAAAAAGGCCGAATTCCAAACCTGAATCCTGGATTCGGTGCATCCCTAATATATTTAATGTTTACCACATTTACCAGCACCCACCCAGAGCCTCAAACATTATAAATGTCTATAACCTGAACCGTAGGAATCGCATAAATATTTGCAGATTTAATCACAAACATTCACAATACAAATTATATTATATATTTCTAGTGAAGAAACCCTTGCCTGATAAAAAGGAAACTGTGCAAATCCCAGAAGTAGAAGAGAATGCCCTACAATTAGAGCCACATCCTCTAAAGCAGATGCCCAGGGATTCAAAGACAATGAGCTTTAACTTAAAACAAAGTGAGTATTACTTTTCAATGAAATCAGCTTCACTATACATTTTAAGTTGCTTTGAATTGTTTGCTGGGGAGGGGGTCTCTAATATTCTGACTCACTAAGGACTTGTCTTGTTATGGTTAGTTCCTGTCCCTTTCTGGTGAGCCCCACTTTCTTTAGGGTGCAGTAATCTCTGCTGCAAAAAAGGAAAACTTTTAAACAATGTCGCTGGAGGAGAAATGGCATATGTGATATAGCACCATGAGTATGTCACAACACTGTTTCATGTGGTTTTTATGCAAAGGGTTGCCATATAATCCATTTAACTGCTTACCTGTAGGAGTATTTTGATCTTCCACACAACTTGTTGTCACTCGGCATAAATCAAACGCAAACTTCGACCCCCTAGTTTGCCACCTAAAACCACCATCTGCTCGGATGTTCTTCAAAACACAGAAGTGGGAGCTTTTGGTAGCGACTTTATCAAGCTGCTGGCTAGAATAATTATTTTAAAAATAACTTGACAAAATATGTTAATTAACATGTGTGTGGCTCCATATTGCTCTTGTGCTATTATTTCTTGTAACTGCTTTATGGCAAGGGGTTTCAAACATATTTGTCTCAACTCCCCTTTGATGCATACGATTTAAGTACCTCCACCAAGTGTTTCAAGTGGCTCAAAAAAACCTTGGGGCCCAACTGGAGCCACAGTGTCTTGAAATGTATGTTTGTGAAAATGTATGAGGGCATAAGGAAACAAATGGGTGGTGCTGGGGCCAGAGTGAAGACTAGCACATCTGGAAAAAAAATGAGCTGCATGGTGATTGGCTAAGGCAGAAGGTTCAAAGCTGAACCTCCTGTCAATTGAACAATTACCATTCGGGTCACTTTTGAAGAAGTGGTAACAGTGCACAGGCAGTTGGGAAGGACTTTGCTTCATGTAGAGGTATGCAACCTGTTATCCAGAAGGCTCATAGACTTTAAGTCTACAAAAAAATCATTTAAACATTAAATAAACCCATTAGGCTGATTTTGCATCTAATAAGGATTCGTTATATCTTAGTTTGGATCAAATACAAGGTTCTGTTTTATTATTACAGAGAAAAAGGAAATACATTTTAAAATGTTTAATTATTTGGATAAAGTGGGAGATGTCCTTTCTGTAATTCTGAGCTTTCTGGATAACGGGTTTCCGGATAACGGATCCCATACCTGTACCAGTAATTTCTAATGCTGGGCCCCAGAATTTCAAGAAATAACTTGAAATAGACATAATATATAAAATTCCTGTTTGAAAAAATGTATTCTTAATAACATAGCACCTCTTAATTGGTCCTAAGAAAAATTAAATTTCAGTCTCCTAGCTGCAAAAAAAACCCAAAAACTATTCCTGGGGGGGCTGTCTGTAGCAAGCTAAATAATAAGTACTCCCAAAAGGTAAAGTCGAGCTTTTGTTGCCATGCTTTGTGATAGGGAATCTACTGGTAGCAAGATCCACTTTGTTGAATATGTTTATTTAAAGATTGCCTGGAAAACAGTTAGATTTAATTATTGAGAATATTCTTCTTGCTGCCTTCTCCTGGAATAGCTACTTTTTCCAAATGTTGACACTGAGGGGCCCATTTACTTAGTTCGAGTGAAGGAATAGAATAAAAAAAACTTTGAGTTTCGAATGTTTTTTTTATGGGCTACTTTGACCATCAAATGGGCTACTTCGACTTCGAATCGAACTAAAAATCGTTTGACTTTTCGACCATTCGATAGTCAAAGTACTGTCTCTTTAAAAAAAAACTTCGACCCCCTAGTTCGCCACCTAACATTGACTTCGGTAGGTTTTAGGTGGCGAACTAGGGGGTCGAAGTTTTTTTTAAAGAGACAGTACTTTGACTATCGAATGGTCGAAAAGTCAAACGATTTTTAGTCAACATTTGGAAAAAGTAGCTATTCCAGGAGAAGACAGCAAGAAGAAACATTGCTTGAAGATTGACTTCGGTAGGTTTTAGGTGGCGAATGGGTTGAAGAAAATCGTTCGATCGATGGATTAAAATTCTTTGATTCGAAGGATTTAATCGTTGGATCGAATGATTTTTCGATCGAACGAATTGCTTTAAATCCTTCGACTTCGATATTCGAAGTCGAAGGATTTAACTTTGACAGTCGAATATTGAGGGTTAATTAACCCTCGATATTTGACCATAAGTAAATTTGCCCCTGAATGTCTATGAGGCAATTAACAGCAGCATATAACTTGAACAGTGGTCAAGATGCATTTGGTTGCAGACTTTTTCCAGTTATTCCAGCAGGTTTCCACGCTTCTCTGTTTTATGGAAGGCTTTCTATATTTAAGCAAAATGTTCTGCTAGGTTTTATATCCCATCTATCCTGGTCATTATTGCTCTACACTGGTTATACATTTTCTGCCAAATGCCTTTCCTTTTAATCTTTAAGTCAAAATAAGGATTTACCAAAGTATAAACAATGGGTGATATGTTTTTTTTAGTAAAACCTTATTTTGACCTACATCTGTGGCCAAATACAGTGTGTGGGTAGATTTTGCTTCATTCTGACTCAGATACAGGAGTCCAAACAGCACTTGATTTGGCCTTATTTACCTTTATGAATCATTGCCTTGCTTTTGGATTGCTGTATAGCTGTTTTGATATGCAGCAGTCTTGAAATTAGTTCCATCTTTTTTGTCTCTCCCTTCTTTCTACTCTTTGCTGATGATTCTTCTTTTCCTTTTTCTCTCCTCACTCCAAATGTACAATCTGTACATCCTCTTTTCTTCCTCTGCCCTGGTCATTCCGACTTCTTAGGTCGGTTCTTTGATGAGAATGAGTCCCCTGTAGATCCTCAGCATGGATCAAAAGTGGCAGACTATAACGGGGATGATGGGAACGTGGGTGAGTATGAGGCAGACAAGCAGGCAGAACTGGCATACAATGAGGAAGAGGATGGTGATGGGGGAGAAGAAGATGTGCAAGGTGAGCTTGGGTTGCATATCTACATCGCATGATCCCTGCTAAACCAATCCCTGGCTTATTCTATTGCATGTTCTTATGCGTCATTATACCAGTGACCAATATATACATTGCTGCTCAACAGTGGACAATATATAAGCAATGTTTTCTATAGCCTAAATTTTACCTTATAAAAGAGAAGCTTATCCAGCTTTCTCAATTAGATGGTTATTTTAAAGTGGGTCAAAATTAACTATGACTTGCAGAACAATTATACCTGTTCCCTTCAGCAGATCATTTCTGTAGATTAGCATTAAAAGCTCAGCTCCACCTATGAATAAGCTGCACATGAAATGTTTAGGACAGTGGCATGGGGGGGGGGGGTCAATTTCAAGCATTTTGTTGCCTGCGACTTTTCCAGCTCTTTGAACATGTGACCGTGATCAACCCTCCATTTATTCCTATGGTAATTGCCTACTCCTGAGGGTGCACTTGCTGGTCAGGTGATTATTGGTCATGAATACATTAGCCAGCATATATAAGCAAAAAAAAAAAATGCTTGATGAGAATGAATAGAGTGCGGATCCATTCATTTTCTCATAGCTGGAGATCGTGCTCGGAATCGCCTTGTGTGCCATTGCTCTTAGCGTTTGAAATGTTGTAACTTTTGATCAGGCATAGCAACTCCATTCGGGATGACTGCTACAAAATATCTAATTTCAGAAAAATAGTGATGTTTCTTTTCCTTTATAAGGGCATTATTAGGTCACAGACTGGACATTGTGTCACCTAAAATTAATCTACAGTGTGTACAGTGGGTGACAACCTTGTTTCCACTGAAGAAGTTGCCCAAAGTTTTCTTTACTCTGGAAAGTAGGCGTCGCGTATGTTTCCCCAGTGATGATTTCCTTTGCCAATGGAGAGGAAACAAGGGACACTTTGTCGCCTGCTGTACCCGTCAGGCAGCAAATATCCCGTCTGCCATTGCCCTAAATTGGTAACATATTTCACACCAACCGCTTGGATGTTGCTCTCCATGGCCTCAAAGCCTTGCTTATTTTTGAATTTCTGGCTTGGAGGCAATTTTTGGTTGTATAAAAATCAGTCGTACTTGCAAAATAGGGCCTCCTTTAGGCTGCCAGTACACAGACCAAATAGCCAATCACATCCCTTATTTGACTTCTTTCCATGCTTGTGTTGCTCCCCAACTCTTTCTATATTCAAATGTGGCTAACGGTTAAAAAAAAAAAAAAAAAAAAAAAAAAGGTTGGGGACGCCTGCTTTAAATGTTCCACTCATATATAGTGACGGCATTGTGTTACTTGATGTAATTAGTAGTAAATATGAATATATATATATATATATATATATATATATATATATATATATATATATATATATATATATATTATAATATATGCCTGAACTCACTCTAAATAACTTAATGAAGTCCACTTCTTGGACAGTAGTAGGATATATACAGGTTTGAAAGGTTTAATAATGATGTGGAGGTGGCAAATTCACCATGTGCTATCTCCACTAGTAACTTCCAGTGGAGCATAAATGGAAGGCTTTTGTTTCCCATGCCACATATTTTGTTAATAATTCTGCTGTTAATAAAGCATCAGTGGAAAAATATGAATATTGATGTGGAAAACCCCCATAGACTTTTTTTACTTTTACTTTTTACACTAAGTGTTTGGCTTTCTTTTATATAGTTGTGTTTCTGCCACGTGCAAGGCATGCTGTGTTTCCTCTGGCTGGGGCTACTATTGTAACACAGTGGCAGGCAACAATAATTCTCAACTATGTCTAGCTGCTAGATTTGTAAGAATGCACCACCATTTTGGCAGGTACATAAATCACATTTTTAAGACACTCTGACCTACTTGCAGAAACCCCCATTGGCACAGAGCATGAAAGAACACAGTCAGCTCGCTTGCTTTGTTAAAAGAAAATACCTCAAAATGTGCTTGAATATTTCCTTTCTGCAAACAAAGCATGCTTGTCTTTTATTCAATATTAAGGAATGTGAATTCCATAGTGCAAGAAAAGGATCACTTGTGTAACCTCTTTTGTATTAAAATAAAGTTATATTTGACCATTAGGTCCAATTAGCTGTCCAATGGCTTAAGGGAAACTTACAAAATTCACTAGCAATTGCTCTTCATTTTTTATAGCTTTCTAATTCTGTGCCAACCTCTTCTGCATCTTGTCATCTTTCAAATGGCAATTAAAGAGGACCTGTCACCTTAAGAAATAATTCCAAATCCTAATTTATGCTGTTGGTCAAGCAAAATACATTTCACTTACACTATAAAAATGATTGAAATCTTGTGTTTATTAGTCTTGGAATTCACAATCACAGCAGACAGGCAGGTGCCATTTTGAAGACGCTGTTATTAAGGCATAGTCTGCACCATCCCAAAATCTTGTTTATGTGCCAGAATGGGGCACCTGATACACATGTCTATGCACTGGATACACAATTAGCTGGTTAGGAGGGCAGGGGATTGTGGGAAGTGCAGTGCAGAATGGAAAGTGAACATAATTGTCTGCTGCCGCCCCTATTCCTAAGGAGGGGCTGGTAATATATGATTGACAGTTGAGACTTTTAGAAGAGTTTATAACTGGAATAGATGTTTTAATAAAAATAATTTTGGTTTTAATTTCTTTTATTATTCAGCTTTTTATGTCTGGTTGACAGGTCCGCTTTAACCTAACAATCTATCTCGCTCGGAGTCTACAGTTGAATTGGTAGTTTTTGTTACCTGGTAATGGTTATTAAAGGGTGAGCATAAACATGTTGAACTGTATATTACCTGACCTATTAGTCCAAATGTGAAATGGGCAGATAATGTGTGAGTACCCATATATGTGTGTGACCACTTTCATATTGTTCAATCAGGCAGACTACCCAAATGATCAGCTCCACTTCACTTCCTCTCTGCCAAAATGTTTAGTCAGATGATCTTTGATCAGCCTCCCAACTTGCCTTACATGGCCAGATGGTTGACATCAGCCAAACTGCCTGATGGGGTATATATGACTAGCTTTACAGAGGTACAGCTGAAGTTCTGCTGCAGGGCTGGTGCTTCCAGGGGAACTGCAAGTATGGTTGGGGGGTGGCTTAAACACAGAGGAACAATTAGGGTGTTTATTAAAAGTTTTTCTTATTTGCAGGTGCCAAAAATAAGGGAGATTCGGGGATCTTTGTTTTCCTTTAAATCTGCTTTTATTGTCATGTTGTGAATAAAACTAATCTTTGACTTGTTTTCTTTTGTAGAAGATGATGATCATGACGGACAAGCAGATGCTGGCGAATACCATAAAGATCACTTGAATGAAACACTGTAACTTGGGACGCTAGTAACAAACAGATCACAGAGTGCTGACTGATGTAAGGGTTTCTCTGGTTTGTTTCCTATCTTGTGAAAAGAAGGTTTAAAGATCAAGAATATATCTGTCTGAAAGAGCATCAAGTAAAGATCCGTGATGTCGCTGAGGTACTGATGTAAGCCTTTCTGTGTTGAATGGACTGATGCCGATGGATAAAGACTTGCACAAACAAAGAACTGTTTCTAGTGAATAAATAGAAGTTTTAGCTGGGTCCTTTTTTTCCTATTGGGTTGTAAAGAGGGGACAATTTTAAGAAATGTGTTCATGATTCCGCTTCCATTAAGATTCTTTATGGGTTCCAGGCTCGACTGGCCAGATAATGAATTCTGCACACTGGTGCCTAAACTGTACAGAAAACCAGGCCTCATGAAGGAGAGACGTCTCCTGCATTCTTTACACTGAAATCCCCTAGCTGTGCTTTTACCTCCATTCTGACAGTGATGCTGTACCCATTAACTGTTATTGCCATGTTATTTATAAAAGCTTTCTGATATAGAATCTACAGTATTTAAGACCATATTTAGGACCTAACTAATTGGGGGGGAGCAATGTGTGAGTGTTATAGGGTCATATCTTCGTCTGCAAGCAGCACAGCCAAGTACCAGTGTCACTAAATCTATTTGTATATTACTTGTATTTTGTATGTAATTGTGTTAATAGAATGGCACGGTGTGATTAGTGTGTGATTTGCACTCCCTATGTCTTAAAGGGCCAGACTAGTCTCTTATTTGAAATGACGGGTGGTTTGTGTTAACGTATGTATATAGAGATCTCTAGTAAGAAGCTTTGGGCTAGGCTAGGTACTAGTTGCACACCCTCTGAAGAGTAAATGTGCCAGAGTGTAAAGAAAAGAAAAAAACCCTGCATCACCCCGGAGCGTGGTTTCTGTACACTAGTCATAACATATCCACCTACCCACAATTCCCCTTTTCCTATTTCCAAGTGAGGAAATGCCAAAAATATGCAGTCGGAATTTAAAAGTGGAAACCTGACTGAGATCATTGCTTGGCATTAGGCCCAAAGTAAAATGGTTTCTTCTGTTTTGCTTCATGTTCTAGTCACAGAGTCTTTATGAAGTGTTATCCTACCCATATCTTAACCGCCAGCTTCTATGCAGTTAGCAGGGTCCTCGGGTTTATTACCTGGAACCTGAATTTACCATACTTTGAAGACCCAGCATTTCATTTAAATAAAGAAGATCAAGGTAACACTTCAGCACTTACCTCGCTTGGTAGTTTCTGGAACTGTTTTGGTGCAAAAATAATGGATTCTCCTCAATTTTCTACTGACCTGAATCTCTCTCTCCAATGTTGTATCATCTCTCACCCAGCTAGTGCTGTGGCCCCGTTCATATGAGGCACTACAAATAAAAGATGATAGAAAGGTTGTGTTGGCTTGTGAATTTGTTTATAACTACTACTGGAAAACATCACTTTGAGGCTGTTAGCTTAAGGTTAAAGGAGACATACTGTGTGAAAAACAAAAATGTACCAGTGCATTATACTCCTAAATATAGAAGTAAAGTGTTTTTATTAAAAAAAAGTATTTTCTGGTTCCCCTCAAAATCCAGTGTCTGACTGGGCAGGTCCTAGATTGGCCCCTGTATGGGGGGAAAAAAAAGTTGTGCATCGCTGTATGCCGGGCGTTCGCGCATGGTGGGCCTGACGTTCGCGCATGCTGTGATTGGCTATCCCATCTTACTGTGCTTCTGGCAGGGACTGCTAGGCCACGCGCACCCTTCTTTTGGAACAGGGACCATGGCAAATCTATAAGGACCTCCAATTAGATTTTAAAAATATGGCTCTTTTAATACTTTATGGGAGGTAGTTGAAGGTTTTGGACTATATGGCTCTGTTTGGTTGCAGCTCAATTGCTTTATATTTATTTTGGAGTGGGGGGGATTACAACTGTGATCCCAAGACATGCCTTTTTGTTTTGCGCACTGACACTATTATAGTCTATGTTCGTGCTAGAGTCCTGCAGCGGGTTGGTTACCTGTGGGTTAGTCGCAAAAAGAAGCGGGCATCCTGCGGCATGAGGGGAGGATTTTCAGATGCGGGTCGCATCCAAATTTCTTATGTAATATTGTCTATATTTTACTCCTTTTAAAGTTTTACAAAACATGTTTCTGTCCCTGCCCACTTTTGATGGTCACGTCCGGTTTGCAGCAACATCACTAACAGTTTGATGGTGATCGGCAAGTTGAAGATAAGACAGTTGCGGGTCCGGGTCGAGTTGCGGATAAGGAAGGCAGTTTCGGGTCTGGGTTGGGTTGTGGATCAAAGTGGGTAAATATGCAGTTTGCTGTTCGGGTCTTAGAAATTGGTTCCGCACAGGACTCTAGAGAGTGCACTGAAAAACTGACTGCACATACAATGTACCCGGGAAGCACACATAATACGCTGCATCTTTCTCCTGAGTTCAGTGCTTCGGTGTGCAGCATGGCATAAACACTAATGGAGTCTGCTTAAAATTCCTCTTTTACTCTCATTTTCCATCATTTCTCTTTCCTGTTCCTTCACACCAATGGGATGAAGCCAGTGACGTAAGTAGATATTATGGGGCTCCCACACAGCAAATTATTTTTCAGGCCCCCAAAATGTCTAGAGGTTGACCTGTTTTACCAATATGTATTGAAATTGTATATAAATGATGGCCTCATGGAGCCCCAATACCTCCTCTGTAGTTACTCCCCGGGATGAAGCCTGGTGCCCACTGTTACAGTACAGGAAAGGAAAATGTTGGTAAGTATGATATGATTTTCTCTTTTTCATTGACTCTCCCAGCCTGCGGAGCTCTAGCAACCAAAAGTGAAACCGGCCCAAAATAAAGGTGAAAAAATGAATGGCTCTTTTCTGTGCAGAAGTATTTGCGTTCAGCGCCTAATGTCAATATCTCTCTCTCTCTCTCTCTCCACACACTAACCCCCATATGTAATAAAAGGCACTAAAGGTGGCCATACACGGAGAGATCGGATCTCTCTCCGATATGCTCACCTTGAGGTGGGCAATGTCGGGCTGATCTGATCGTGGGCCCTAGGGATCGGATCCTAAAGAATGGGAAACGGTGGTTGGATTGCGGGACTCCATCAACGAACAGATGCGGCCGCGATCCGACGGGCTTTTTTGTCCCATCCGATCGAGATCTGGCTGACTTTGGCCAGATCTCGATCGGGGAAGCCTGTCGTGGGGGCACATACACGGGCCAATAAGCTGCCGACTTGGTCTGTCGGCAGCTTTTATCGGCCTGTGTATGGCCACCTTAAATTTGCCCAGGAGCAGTAACCCATAGCAACCAATAAGATGTTTGCTTTTAAACAGGTGACCAGTGAATGCTGCCTGCTGATTGGTTGCTATGAGTTACTGTTCCTGGGCAAACTTAGTGCCTTTTATTACATTTCCCCCTGATTCCTGCATGAGAAGAGTAGGTTGTAATAATGCACAATATGATATATAAGGTAGCTACTGAGGCGATTGTACGAGACGCTCTTCCATTGTGGCGCGCTCACCTGCTCTTCCCCCGCATCCCTTTCCCAATACCGTCATTCCAATTTCCCACCTCCTCTGCTCCGCTCTCTCCCCCTCCCTCGTTCTGTAGCGCATGCGCAACGCGCTGTATCCGGGTCTTACGCTCCCTCGGTCGGCGGGAAATGGCGCCTGGGATTTAGCAGCCGCGGTACGGTTATACCAAGGAGGCCGGGGCCCGTGGAGACCTTGTGAAGCCTCATCCTGGCTAAGTGATCACTGACACACAACCCGGAGTTCGCCGGGACTAATCAGGTAATTTTCGGTGGCTGCGAGAAATCGAGGCCGGGGATGGAGAAGGGGCCTCCGGAGAAGGGGTCTGGGGAGGGGGGTAGTGATTAGTCTGTTTCTATGCGCGGAATTGCGAGGCGCTAAGGATACAGGATATAATTGTATGTTTTCTTTGTATATTTGGAATATCCATTATGAGGGCATGTTGCTGTATAGAGAGGGGTTTGTAAGGAGCGGAGAAAAAGCAAAGCTTTGGCGCTGTGGGTATGACAGGACTACATCTCCCAGCAATCCCTGCAGCAGTGGAGTTAATTGGTGTGTAACATCTGGAGTGCAAGACATTGCTTTATGCCTGCTGTATTGGACGTGTGTGTGTGCGCGCAGCTAGGTAGGTGTGTTTCTATACACTCAAACACACACACACACACCCCCTATATACTCACTCCTATACACACACACTCACTCCTATACACACTCACTCACTCCTATACACACACACTCACTCCTATACACACACACTCACTCCTATACACACACACTCACTCCTATACACACTCACTCACTCCTATACACACTCACTCACTCCTATACACACACACTCACTCCTATACACACACACTCACTCCTATACACACACACTCACTCCTATACACACACACTCACTCCTATACACACACACTCACTCCTATACACACACACTCACTCCTATACACACACACTCACTCCTATACACACACACTCACTCCTATACACACACACTCTCTCCTATACACACACACTCTCCTATACACACACACACTCTCCTATACACACACACTCTCCTATACACACACACTCTCCTATACACACACACTCTCCTATACACACACACACTCTCCTATACACACACACACACTCTCCTATACACACACACTCACTCTCCTATACACACACACTCACTCTCCTATACACACACACACACTCTCCTATACACACACACTCACTCTCCTATACACACACACTCACTCTCCTATACACACACACTCACTCTCCTATACACACACACTCACTCTCCTATACACACTCACTCACTCTCCTATACACACTCACTCACTCTCCTATACTCACTCACTCTCCTATACACACTCACTCACTCTCCTATACACACTCACTCACTCTCCTATACACACTCACTCACTCTCCTATACACACTCACTCACTCTCCTATACACACTCACTCACTCTCCTATACACACTCACTCACTCTCCTATACACACTCACTCACTCTCCTATACACACACACTCTCCTATACACACACACTCTCCTATACACACACACACACACACACACACACTCCTATACACACACACACACACACACACTCTCTCCTATACATACACACACACACTCTCCTAAATATACACACACACACACACACACACAAACACACTCTCCTATACACACACACACTCTCCTATACACACACACCCCTATAAGTGTGTCTCCTATACACACACCCCCCTATAAGTGTCTCCTATACACACACACCCCCTATAAGTGTGTCTCCTATACACACACCCTCTCCTATACACACACACACCCCCCCCATCTATGGGATGTCCCAGCGTATTCACATGAAATCTCTTGTTGCCACGTGTTTGTGGTGTTTATATTTAAAATCCAGCGAGTGCCTCATATCAGTGTCGCCTTAGTGGGAAGGAACTGGTGAATAAACACATTCACACTACTGCCCTCCCTCCAGCATGCTCACAGCAGCCAGTGCAACACCAACAACTGCCGCCTCCTCTGCAGTGTCTGACTGGGACACCAGGGACCCACCAAAAAACCTTAGACCAAGGGACCACCAAAAAAAAAAAACTTTTAGACCAGGAGCCTACTCTCAGTACTATTTTCTTCCTCTCCTCACTCAACCTCTATTCTCCTAGTCTCTTTTCTTTACATACTATAATCTATTATAGAAGAACAGAAGTTGAAAAATCACACTTTACACTTCAATATTAGAAAAACCGTCACAAATAGAAAGTCATTGTAAAAAGTCGTTATCCAGTGAACTATCTGAAGACAACTAGTTGTTTGAAGGTGAATAACCCCTTTAATGTTCCTGTCTCTGGCGTTTCAGTCTGGCAGCTCAGTAATTCAGGTGCAGATTTTAAACTGTTACAATTTTGCTACATTTAGTTTAGTTTAGTAAAAGTCAGGGATTCTGCTCAGCAGGGCAAAGATAAGAAACGTATCCCCTAAATCTATCAATTTAAAACAGTTTACAGGGTCGGCGACCCCTCTCCCCAGAGCTGCTTTAGAAGCTGGAAAATGAAACTTAAAACTACAATATCAAAAAAAACAGTCACAAATAGAAAGTAATTGGAAAAAGTCTTTATTTCTAGTGAACTGTCTGAAACCAACTGAACTGAAAAAAGTGTTGGAAGGTAAACTACCCCAGTAACCCAGTAACATCAAAAAATTCAATTGTTTTAAAGTAATAAAAATATAATGCAATGTGGCCCTGCACTAGTAAAACTGCTTTGTTTGCTTCAGAAACACTATTATTGTTTATATAAATAAGCTGCTGTGTAGCCATGGGGGCAGCCATTCAAGCACAGGATACACAGTAGATAACAGATAAGTACTACTATAGTTTATATAAACAAGCTGCTGTGTAGCCATGGGGGCAGCCATTCAAAGGAGAAAAGGCTCAGGTTACACAGCAGATAGCAGATAAGCTCTGTAGAACATAATGTTATCTTTTATCCATTATTTATCCTGTGCCATATAGCCGTTTTTCAATTTCCGCCATTGCTACACAGCAGCTTGTTTATATGAACTATAGTAGTGTTTCTGAAGCAAACACGTCAGTTTTACCAGTGCAGGGCAACACTACATGATATTTTCATTACTTTAAAACACTTTCAGTTTTTGGTGTTACTGTTCCTTTAAAGTATTATATTTTATTGTTATTTTGCTGAGGATGTTTCATATGGATGAAGCCTGGGTCTTCTGTTAAGCATCCTTGTCAGGGCCATGTTTTCTGTATAGACACCCCGAGCACATGTCTAGGATGGCAGATTTAGAGTGGTGCCCCTTGGCTGCCTTATATGAAAATTCTCCAAAGAAAAAGCTACACCTGTGCATAATACAATACAGTATAAGAAGATTAATTGGCCATCCTTATTCAGTGTTTACAGTATAACATGAAAATTATAGGTGCTACAGTTATCGTCCCATGATTCCTGCTCTTTTGCATACTAATAAGCAGGGAGGGTTCCATCTCTCATGTGGCACCACTTCCTTATCTGCTGTACAGTGCTGTGTACATAAGTAACACTATATAAATAAAAATATACATACATATACTGGTCAGAAAGCCTTTCACTACTAAGAGGGGCCCCTGGTAAGTGACACTGACCTGTAGTCAGATCTGATCACCATGTGCCTTGAGCGTGCTTTAAAGGAGAAATCAACCTGTGGGGAAAAAAACATCCCCCCACCCCAGGTAGACCTCCCTCCCTCCTCCCCCCAGGCTAACTACCCCACTTGGGTAAATTCTCTATACTCCATACTTACCCCTCTGCGCAGATTGTTTCAGCGAAGTTCAACGCATCCTCGTTAAGCTGACAGAGATCGGCAATTTGTGTAATTCCGCGCATGCACAGTTGCGCAAACCGGAAACTTCTCCAACTGCGCATGCACAGAAATACAGATCTCCCAGTCAGCTTACAGAGGACGCAGAAGATGGACGCGTGAAACTTCGCTGGAAGAATTTGCGCGAGGGGCAAGTATGGAGTATGGGGCATCTCCCCGGTGGGGGGGTTATTTAGCCTGGGGGGAGGAGGGTGGGAGGTCTACCTTGGGTGGGGGTAGGGTTTTCCCCATAGACTCCATTTTAATTAAATAATCCACATTTTTAAAAATTATTTCCTTTTTCTCTGTAATAATAAAACAGTACCTTGTACTTGATCCAAAATAAAATAATTAATCCTTATTGGAAGCAAAACCAGCCTATTGGGTTTTTCATTTTCACATGATTTTCTAGTAGACTAAGGGCTAGTCCACATGAGATTCGGGGAGATTTTGTCGTCTGGCGACTAATCGCCTCGTCTTTTGAGCGACTATCTCACTGAGGCAACTTTTGCCGACTATTGAAAACGCATTGCCGCAGGCGACTTTTCATTGTAGCCTATGGGGAAAAACGATGAGGCAGTTCGGGGAGATAGTCGCTTAAAAGACGAGGCGATTAGTCGCCAGGCGACAAAATCTCCTTGTGTGGCCTTACCCTTAAGGTATGAAGATCCAGATTACGAAAAGATCAATTATCCAGAAGCCCCAGGTCCTGATAGGTCCCATACCTGTAATGGCTTATTGCATACAGCATTGTATTTTACACACTGCTGTGTGGAATGTTGCCTTATGAGAAGATGTTTGCTGAATAGATTCACGTAGGCATTGTTAGCCAGGTGCATATGGTTGTAAGAAGAGACAGATCATTTTTAATTTAGTAAACACTCAGCTTGTTGGATTTACTGTTAACAGGGAAATTATGGCAAAGGGATGAATTATGTGTGGGACCTCTATGCCTTGGCTTGTTGGGACCTCTATGCCAGGAGAAATGTCAGTTGGTGTGATCTTAGTAAAGTATAATATTGTAATGAATTCTGAAAAATGTATACAGGTATGGGACCTGTTATCTAGAGTGCTTTGGACCTGGGGCTGTCCAGATAACAGATCTTTCTGTAATTTGGATCTTTATACCTTAAGTCTACTAGAAAATCATGTAAACATTAAATAAACCTGGTTTTGCTTCCTATAAGGATTAATTATATCTTCATTTGGATCAAGTACAAGGTACTGTTTTATTATTCCAGAGAAAAAGGAAACAACTGGGATAAAATGGAGTCTATGGGAGACGGCTTTCTGTAATTCGGAGGTTTCTGGATAATGGATCCCTTACCTGTACCAGTCTTGTGTAGCCATGGAACAGGGGGAAGTAAATATTGTTAGTTGAGCTTGCTGGTGTAGGGTGTAGGAAAAACTCATGTCGAGTGTAACTTTGTGGGACAGATGCCTTGTTGTACCCATGGAGCATTCAGTGCTACATTTTAGCCTGATCATGTTCTAAGTTTTTTTCAAATGCAGCATTCAAATGTGTTTAAAATTTGTGTTGAAATCACAAAAAAAACAAACCAACGTTTGTTGAAAAAATATCTGAATGCATTATACAGGTATGGGAGCTGTTATCCAGAATGCTCGGTAGCTGGGGTTTTCCCGATTACTGATCTTTCCGTAATTTTTATCTCTATACCTTAAGTCTACTAGAGAATCATGTAAACATTAAATAAACCCAAATAATATTTAATTATATCTTAGTTGGGATCAAGTACAGGGTACTATTTTATCATCCCAATCAAAAAGCAAATAATTTTTTTTATAAAATTAGATTTTTTGAATAAAATGGAGTCTGTGAGACAGCCGTACCATAATTTGATGTTTTCTGGATAACTGGTTTCCGGATAGTGGATCCCATACCTGTAGAAACAAGACATTTCCTTCCCCCAGCTAACTGATCCCATACCTCTGATTTATCCATATGAATGTAGGAGCAACACATTCTCTCTATTTGGTTATTTGGCCATATATATGGAATAAAAATACCCTTTTATAAAAATGGAAGGCCGCTTGAAGTCACCTTGGAGTATTGTGACCTGATTAAGATGCAGGCCTGTAGGAAGGGTGCTTTTATGCACATTATGCTGTTCCAGTGGGAATTTTATTACGTGATAATATACATGTGGTATGTTATTTCCTATAGGATTCACTTGATGACATTCACAGATTTTAAAGGGGCAATATACACCTTCTCTAGTGAAGTTGGCAATACGCATGCATTGCACATTTTTAGTCATTATTACTATTGGAAGCAATATCTGCTTTTTTTTACTCACTGCTAGTTCAAACATTTCATTATAAAGGTTAAACATGGATCTGTGGAATATTAGCAACAGCCTGTAATAAAACTCCGGGATTCTACACATCAGGAACAAAAAAAAAACCCCCTCTTGGGGTCAGGCCACATGAGCAGATTCGGGGAGATTAGTCGCCCCAGCGACAAATCTCTTCTTCGGGGCGACAATCTCCCCGAACTGCCATCCCCTTCCATCCGTCTGCTAAAATGAAAATCGCTTTGGGGAAGGCACACGCATTGCTTCATTTTCCGAAGGTGCCTCACGAGGAAACTTTGGGCAACTTCGGAAAATGAAGCGCTGCATGTGCTTTCCCCCGGGGCGATTTTCATTTTAGCCGGCAGGGGGAAGGGACGTTGTCACCCCGAAGAAGAGGAGATTTGTTGATGGGGCGACTAATCTCCCCGAATCTGCTCATGTGGCCAGACCCTTACAGTTGCTTTTAGAGAGGTGAAAATTTACACTTTAATATTAGAAAAATGGTCTCACACAGAAAATAGTAATTGGGAAAAGTCTTTATTTCTGGTGAACTATCTGACACCAGCTGAACTGAAAAAAGTGTTGGAAGGTGAACAATGCCTTTAAACTATATCCTACTGAGAGTGGAAAATATTTCCCCTTTGTTGCCCATTGGGTGTTTCAAATATATATTTATTTTAAAAAAAGGAAGGCTTACTTTTTGGGTTTATGTTGAGCACACAAATATATTGCCCCTGCTATTTTAGCATCAGAGGGAAAGTGTACGTTTAGGTTGGGTGTGCAGTGAGAGTAAAGTAGTGATAGTAGTTCTAGGGGCTGAATGGTAATGAGTAGATGCAGCAGCTGTGAGACACACAGCACTATGATTTTTCTCTTTATTGCAAGCAGAGCAGGAGTAACTAGAGAGGTGACTGCTCAGGGGCCCAGGAGCTATGCCGTGCCCAGGCATTGCCTGATGATAAGCAGTGTTAGTATATGTTTTATTGAAAAATATCATATTCCCAAAGTAAATGGGATTTAAAGTAGTTTTGCTGTGGGGCCACTAGTTACACCAGTGATAGCAGAACACCAATACTATCTATCCACTTAAATGTATAGCATTAATTGACTTATTTCCCCTTTTTTGTTGTTGAGAAAGTTGATAAAGTATGGTCTTTCCCTGGGGGCAGTTTATGTAATGCTAGCATTGTTGTAAGTAAGGTTGCCACCTTTTCTGGAAAAAAAATACCGGCCTTCCTATGTATTTATCTTTTTTCCCTATTAATCACATTGGAATCAAGCATCGTTTTTACCGGCCAGGCCAGTAAAATACCGGCCAGGTGGCAACCCTAGTTGTAAGGCTAGGATCAGCCAGGTTGCCCAGGCATGTCATTGTTTGTGTTCCACTGAGGGAATTAGTGAATTAGAGGAACCCTCATGTACATGTGTATAGAAGTATGCTGTAACAGTTAAATGTCTTGATCTAATTATATTAGGTTATGCGATTTCTGCTGGATTCTGCAGTGCCTTTGCTCTGGCTCCTGTGAATATACTATACTTTCTCAAGCAGCATATACAGTGTTATACACTGGAAGAGCATATACCCCCCCATTAGATTGTCTTTAAAGGACCAGTAACATCAAAACATTTTTAAAAAAAATTAGTTTGTATATAACGGGAAAAAAAAACCACCAAGACATATTTAACTTTAAAATAAGTCTTTATTAAAAAAATAACTTACCAAAACTCTGCTTTCGCTCCTCTTCAGAAAAGGCTTCCGGCCGTAATTGAGCACCGCATGATGGATCGTCCCCTTTTCTGAAGAGAGAGCGCAAGCAGAGTTTCAGTGTTATTTTTTAATTAAGACTTTGCGATTTTAAAGTTAAATATGTCTTGGGTGGGTTATTTTTTCGTTATATACAAACTTTTTTTTTTTTTTAATTTACTGGTCCTTTAAGATGTGAGGCATTTACACTTGTCCTGTAACCCCTAGCAACCAGACAGCGGTTAACCTTTGCAGATAACAGAATAATGAAAGGCTGGTTACAACACTTGTGCATCTTCCAAGTTTCCTGAATTAAAATCATGCTTTGCTGATGATTTTAGTTTAACATGTTCCGATTTCTGTCCAGAGGATTTAATAATCCTGTTGTAATTCACCACTTGTTGATGATGTCCTCTCTTCATAGAGGCCCCTAGTGTAATCCAGTTGTAGGCCTGGGGTTCACACTATTGTTTCCAACCTCTGCTGCATGTACTTGAGCTATTCACATGGAATCTGACTGCTTCTACCAGCACTGATGAGAACATTTGTTGGGCAGTGTCAGGTGCAGGCTATTGGATTCCTTTTGCCAGTGACCAAATTAGAATGGTAGGATAATGTTGCAGCACTTGGAGCTGTTTAGGCCTCATTCATATAACCGACTTGCTGCTGAGTTGGTCAAACATACTAGGTGTTTGCAGAACTGCATATAGTAGAAAGAATTGGTTTTGCTGGTATAATAATACTCTTACTGATCTGAACCTGAGCTGAATCACTAGTGGCTCCTGGTTCAGTGTAAACCGCGTAACTATCATCCAATGTTAAATGTTTAGGTTTGGAAAACGTTAACTTTTTGGGGGAAATGTTTGGGATTTATTTGTGCTCACGTTATGTAGTGTAAGCAGATGGTTAGGTCTCCTTCCTCAGTTCTCTTATGTTTTATGGCTGAGATTCTGTCTATATTAATACCCGCCTTCAAAAGCATAGTTTGAGGGGTACCTTTTTTTTTTCTGGTCTAGGTTTTTTGGGCAAAAGCTCAAATTTTTGGAGATTTATTATTATTCTCCGTAGCTGCAAAAAGTCAGAATTCGGAAATCCACTGCCTCAAACCTGTCAAGGTCACGTATAAGTCAGTGGGATATGTCCCTTATACAGTCTGAAGATATGTGTTGGGTTTCTTCCATTAATCTGAAAAAATTTGGGGGTTTTGGCAATAACCCGAAAAAAAATCAAGCAATTCAGTTGTCAAATCCGAAAAATGTGTCTGAATCAGGTTTCCGCCAGATTTTATAGAGTTTTTTTCCCCTGACATTTTCAAGCTATTTTATTGATAAATAAGGTAGAATTGTGGATGAGAGTTTGGTCAAGCTTGGTTTAATAAAAATGAGAGTTTTAGTATATAACCCCCTTAAGCTCCCCATAGACGCGATGATTCTTCTTGCCGAGCGACCAATTTTAGGGAAGTTTGACCAATCCTTCGAAATTATCGTGCGGTTAGTGGGATTTGAACGATCGTACATCTTACAATTTTTCGGCCGACATCTGTCAGGAAATTGATCGGGCAGGTAAAAAAATCTGTCGGTCCCAGTGCAATCTATCTATGTTTGCAGGGCCAAGCAGGCACTTTGTTTTCTTGGCAAATTGGTCTTTTTAGTTGATGGTAAATTCGTACGATCGTTCCGAGAAGATTGTGGTCTCACAATGAGGATCTGATCTTTTAAAAATCTCCACATCTATGGCCAGCTTTAGTGTTTTTATGCCCAGGGAACACTAAATCACTGGGGATAACCTTTTTTTTTTTAGGCGGCTTCCACCCCACTGACCAAAATTGCTATATTTTTCCATCTTCTTATCTCCATTATTTTGGAGCTCCAAGGTTTTTCTTGCAACGCCCTGGCTCAGCACATTTATAGTACAGATCTATCTATGGAACGTATTCTGCTGTGCGAGTGACCAGCTTGAGAATGGTTTCAGGAAAGGTTTCTCCTAAACAACATTTGTACTGGGGACCATGGGCTTCTAGTTATGCTACAGAATGTGGGAAACGTATGAATTATAGAACACGAGAGTTACTTCACATAAAGTCTATAGAAGAAATAATACCAATAAAAACCCATTTGTCACATTCATCGCTTCAACTGATAAATCACATTTCTGCTCGTTTCTGTAAAGCTGTTTGGGTCCAAAGCTCTCTCTTTGTATAAGGGGCCCATTTTGGAACTCCTGAAAAGAAAAAAAAACAGCTGAAATGAAATAGCTACATATGTTGTTAATGATTTTCATCTGTTCTGGCAGCGTTCCTTGGAGTCCCACTGACTTCACTTTGCACAGAACAATACTGGTGTAAAAAGCAAAGCAGCTCTCAGCCTGCAGAATAAGTTGTTCTTCAGGCAGTGTATTTGTTGTTGTTGTAAATTCAGGTATAGCAGCTGTTATCCAGAATTGCTGGGACCCTGGGTTTTCTGGATAAGGGATCTTCCTGTAAATTTGATCACCATACCGCCAATCTGTTAAAATTCATTTAAACATGACATTTTGTTTTGGATTCAAGCAGTTTAGTTACCATCAAGTACAAGGTACTGTTTTATTATTACAGAAAAATTCTAATAATTTGCTGAACATGAACTCTAAAGGAGGTAGCCTTCCCAGAAATTGGAGCTTTAAGATAATTTTCCCAGATTAGCGATCCTATAGGTGTTGATATAGGGAAATCTTTCTCTTATAAACTTGTATTTACTTGTTTATCCACCACTTAAATTCCAATTAAAGTATCTAGTTAATCAGATTGGGTTCCTGCTCTCTTGTAATTTCTCCCCTTTTCTGTGCAGTTGCTATAGATTTAAGACTATTTATATTTTGTAGTTTCAATTTCAAAGCACCGCCTGTACTGATACTCACCGTATCAGTTATTTTCGGATTGTTCATCAGAAATGAAGACTTCTTCAATTACATTCTATTTGTGTTTTTGTAATATTGAAGCTTTTTCATTTTCTACCTTGTCTTTTTGAAAGGACTTCACCAACCCTGTAAACTGTTCTAAATTGATACATTTAGTTGATACATTTCTTATCTTTGTCCCTGCTGAGCAGAATCTGTGACTTTCATTAAAGGCAGCTTTTAGAATTGATACAATAGTTGCTAATACTCCATTTCTCAGATGCTGCTGAGAAATGTATCCACTAATGTAGCATATTGTAACAGTTTAGCATCTGCACCTGATCGCTGAGTTGCCAGACTCAAACACCATAGACAGGAACATTAAATTTCAATTTTGGGGAAAAAACTAACAAATAATGAGCAGATGGGAAGCTGCAGAGTTGCTGTTTTTCTTCATTTCACCTCTGGCTGATTTCCGTCAGGATTGATAATCCTGGATCACAGGAATAAATGCCTAAACAGTCCTTCATCTAGCCATACATGCCAGGTGGACAGTATACTTGTATATAAAACTGCTTCAGGATGAAATTTTATATTGTAGATTGAATTATTTGCAGTGTAAACAATGTTAAGATGAAACTGCTTTCTGACAGCCTGGTGTTTCTCCAACTCAATGTAACTGAATGTGTTGCGGTAGTAAATGGATTTTTACTCAGGCCCGGATTTGTGGCGAGGCCACATAGGCCTAGGGCGGCAAAAAATAGGGGCGGCATGCCGCCCCAGCCGCATTATGGGGACGTGTGCGTCCCCATTTAATTACACCAGCTGTGCTGGCGCTTTATCGCCGGCGCGCTGGGAACGGAAAGTGTAGGCGGGCGCTAGGACCGCGCGGGCGCCTGGTCGGACCGTGTGGCCTAGGGGCGGCCGGCAAACAAATCCGGCGCTGTTTTTACTATTGAGTGCCGTTTCTTAGGGTCAGGGCACACGCACAGATTCGGGGGGGGGGGTTAGTCGCCCGGCGACAAATCTCCTCTTTTTTGGGGCGACTAAACTCCCCAAACTGCTTCCCGCATTCTAGCCGGCGGGAGGCATTTCGGGGAGATTGGTCGCTCCGAAGAAGAGGAGATTTGTCGGCGGGCAACTAATCTCCCCGAATCTGAGCGTGTGCCCTGACCCGAAGATCTACTGTTATCTTGTATTAGGGAGATGCTAACTGGTTGCCTTCCCATTGTTCTTTTGTTAGGCTGCTGGGGGGGGTGATATCACTCCAACTTGCAGTAATGAGTGACTGAAATTTATCAGAGCACAAGTCACATGACTGGGGCAGCTGGGAAACTGACAATATTTCTAGCCCCATGTCAGATTTCAAAATTAAATATAAAAAAATCTAATCGCTCTTTGGAAAAACGGATTTCAGTGCAGAATTCTGCTGGAGCAGCAATAGTAACTAATGCCTTTTAAGAAAAAAACATATTTTCCCATGACAGTGTCCCTTTAATTTGCCATTGTTGAGCTTGCAGCAAGGAGCTCTTCTCTATTACAGATCTGAGCTGTACACCAGTAATGTTTACTGGCAGATCCACTGGGAGTTCAACTTGCTTCTTTGTTATAAAATGCTTATGGGTCTTGACTGATTATGTTGCTTTGTTTTTCTTTCCCCAGCGTTTATGTGGCACTTGTAAAAATGAGGCTGAGGACGCGGAAGGGGTCTCCGCGCAGCAGTCACGGGGCAGCAGGACGGACTGCTCGTTGCAAGAGGAAGCACTCTGAGGAAGACGAGGAGGAGGAAAGTCCACTTATCGAAGAAGACAAACTGCCTACGCAAGAAACTGGTTTACTATCGACCATCAAAAATTTTATCAAGGGCAGCACAAACAAGGTAGATAGGGTTGCCACCTTTTTTGGAAAAAAATACCGGCCTTCCTATATATTTATCTTTTTTCACTATTAATAACATTGGGTTCAGCCATCATTTTTACCAGCCAGGCCGGTAAAATACCGGCCAGGTGGAAACCCTAAAGGTAGAGCTTCTTGTAGGTTCCTGGGGGTCACTTTTCTCTTTTTGTGAGGGGCTGAGAAGGTGAAGGCTTATTTTTGTCCAGTGGATTCACTCTAGATAGCAATCTTTTTGTACTCGGTTCACAGAAATACTACCAGACCGGTAAATGTATGGCATGTTTCCATGTTTTTGTCAGGAGGATCGCGAGAACCCTGCAAAGAAGAGCAGAGTAGAACGAGACTTTGATAACAACCTCATCACCTCAACTCCACGAACAGGTGACAAGCCTAGCAAGCCCATTGCACGTGTCCGGAGGAAAAGTCAAGTGAATGGAGGCAAGGCAACATGTAACCTTAAGCAAGGCAGTGGGTTTTGATCAATTGTTTCTCGTGCAGACTGTGGGGTATATTTATCAAAGAGTGAAGTTAGAGATCACCACAGTCCTCTAGAGTGAAATTCAGCCACTCTCCATTTATTTCTATGGGATTTTTAAAAGAGTATTTATCAATGTGTGAAAATTAACCCTTTGATAAATACCCCTTTCAAAATCCAATAGAAATTAATGGAGAGTGGCGGAATTTCACTCTAGTGGACTGTGGTGATCTCTAACTTCACTCTTTGATAAATATACCCCCATGTCTCCCTGCCTGTGAGACACCAGAGGCGAACACAGGCTTTTTTCAGTGTCTGTGTTACTGTTAAAACCATTGAATTTGTGGTTGACTGATGTCTGCTCATATAGGATTAAAATAGTATGCTTTGGTTCATGGAAGTGGTTTTGTCTTTTTCTGCTGGTTGCAATAGATCAGTTACTGCCAGTATAATAGTAGTATTGGTCTACTTGTGGCAAAAGATGTGTAAGTCTTTATATCCTCAAAATATTCTTACCGAATATTTTTATTCCATTACGATTTAATGACACGCTACCCCAGAAGGGTTTTCTTTTCCTGCCATGACTCTGGTCTTTGTGCTCATCATAAATGCCTAGTGTTACTGCACTTCTTGCTTTTTTCTCTTCCACCCATGGATCTGCCTGGCTTTATTTAGTTTTGTTCTCCTTTCTTCAAAGGTTTATTTTTTTTTTTTTTTTGTGTTTTGTAGAAGCTACAGCTTACGAAGTAAGTCAGCACATGAAGCAAAATGGGAAGCTGGAGGATTTGCCCTGCACCACAAGTCCCCCCAGGACTACCCTACTGGGGACCATTTTTTCTCCAGTCTTCAACTTCTTCTCACCAGCAAATAAAAATGGTATGTGTTACCCTTTATTTCAGTATGTGTTGTTTTATTTTATGTAACACACAGATCAACAAAATGAGTTTGTAATGTTGTAATATTTTTCTAGGCACATCCGGATCAGACTCACCGGGGCAAGCGGTGGAAGCCGAGGAGATTGTAAAACAACTGGACATGGAGAAGGTGGATGAATTCAGCACCAACACTGCTACAAATGGAGCTTCTTACCCAAGTCCAGGGTCACCTGTCCGGACTACTGCTAGTAGCTGGTTAGAGGGGACTGAAGATACTCCAGAGAGAGAAATCCCACCTCTCACAGGTGAGCTTTATAAACCACAGGCCATTTTATAGTTTATTTTCTGATGTGTGGATTGTTAAAAGTATGATAAGATAATTACATTTTTGTTTTTTCAGCCCCTGTGTCTCCTGAAAGTGGATACTCCTCAGCACATGCTGAAGCAGCATATGAAGAAGACTGGGAGGTATTTGATCCGTAAGTGTTTCTGGTATTCTATCTATGAACGTAGTATACTAAACCGAAATACTGAGTTAATAAAAAAAAAATCGCCTGTTATAATCATGGCAGTATACACTGCTTTCCAGTTACCTTTGTTTTCTTTCTGTGGTGCCAATTTAAATAAGTAATTTAAGAAGACCCTTCTAAGCATAATTTTAAGTAAAATAAAATATTCAGAATGGGCAAGGCCTGACCTTTACACTGCACTGAATTCTGAAAGTTGCTCCAAGGGGTGGTTCACCTTTAAGGTAACTTTTATTATGTTATAGAATGGCCAATTCTAAGCAACTTTTCAATTGGTTTTCATTATTTTTTAGTTATTTGCCTTTTTCTTCTGACTCTTTGCAGCTTTCAAATGGGCGTCGCTGACTCCCTTCTAAAAAAACAAATGCTGTGTAAGGCTACAAATGTATTGTTACTTTTTATTACTCTTTCTATTCAGGCCCTCTCCTAATCATATTCCAGTCCCTTATTTAAATCAATGCATGGTTGCTAGGGTAATTTGGACCCTAGTTACCAGATTGCTTAAGATGCAAATTGAAGAGCTGCTGAATAAAAAGCTAAATAACGTTCAATAATAAAAAATGAAATCAAATTGCAAATTTTCTAAGAATATCATGCTCTACATCAATGACTTCCAACCAGTGGATCGTGAGCAAATGTTGCTCTCCAACCCCTTGGATGTTGCTCCCAGTGGCCTCAAAGCAGGTGCTTATTTTGGAATTCCAGGCTTGGAAGGAAGTTTCAGTTGCATAAAAACCAGGTGCACTGCCAAACCGATCCTCCTTTAGTCTGCTAGTCCACATAGGGGCTACCATCAGTCAAATACAGCCCATATTTGGCACCCCATGGAACTTTTCGCATCCTTGTGTTGCTCTCCAACTTGTTTTTACATTTGAATGTGGCTCACAGGTTAAAAAGTTTTGGGGACCCCTGCTCTACATCATACTAAAAGTTATATCAAAGGTGAACAACCCCTTTAAGTTACTATTCACAAGTCTTCTAAAGTCTAATCTAGCCTTTGACAGATTCCAATGTTTCTTTTATTAGATACTTCTTTATAAAACATGTCCCACCTTTGACTGAGGAGCAGTTGAACAGGAAGCCGGCTCTTCCTCTGAAAACCAGGAGCACACCTGAATTCTCTCTTGTCCTTGACCTGGTAAGGGCATTTGCACATGCCACAAAAGCTGCCCACATTGGCTTGTTCTCTGCATTGCAGTTCCGTAATTGTAAATAAGGGGTAACACCTTGTTTTTGCCTCACAGGATGAGACGCTGGTGCATTGCAGCCTCAATGAACTGGAAGATGCTGCACTAACGTTCCCTGTGCTTTTTCAGGATGTCATTTACCAGGTAAGAAGCTGAGAGAATATTACCCCCCCTGATGACTTCATGTCTCTGCTGTTCTGCTGAACATGTTTTCTGTTTCAGGTGTATGTCCGGTTAAGGCCTTTTTTCCGAGAGTTCCTGGAACGTATGTCTCAAATTTATGAGGTAGGTTGGCAAATTGAAATATTGTAATGTAGTAGAGCATTATTTTTTATCTGTCTGACGGTCTGTTCCCTTAGTGTTAGCCAAATATGTAAGAGTAAAGCAAAATATTATGTTTGAAGGAACCTATGTGCTGTATTCATCAAGCGGACGTGTAGCTTGTAATCATGTCTATACTTTCTATACATATCTATTTACCTGAAATTTAAAATGCTGACTTGTTGCTGGGGCCAATGATTCCAAAATCAAGAATGTGTGAATTCCGAATGTCATTCAACCCTTTTCCTGTTTGTTAGCCTAAGTGGGACATAAGTTTAAACTGGAAATGTTTTCTCGTATGCTCTGTGTTTTGTAAGGGCCCCAATGGTCTTCCAAATTACCACAAGATAGACTGTTCTCTCATCTTGGCAAGAACAGCTAGAAAGAGGAGATTAGCACTACTATTGCTGAGTGGAAGGGAGACAGAGAATGTGATATCTCTAAAATAGTTTGGAATATTTTATTATACTTGGGGAAAATACTTTAAATTAAATGAACTTTTTTACATTATTTTTTTGTTTATGTAGTCTTAAGATGAATGTCCCCTGTACAAACATTTGTGGAAGAACACTTGCAAAATAGTTTTCCCCTGATTGATTTTTTTTCTCCTCTTTCTCTCCTCCCATGCTCATGCACAGATAATACTTTTTACAGCATCAAAGAAAGTCTATGCAGACAAATTATTGAATATATTGGATCCCAAAAAACGGCTGGTCAGGTAATGGAGGTTTATATTAAATCGTTTGGTGCTTGTTTTTGTTTTTATTTGTTTCTATCTGGCTCGACGTGCCGCAGAGGATAACTTTTGAGTCACAAAACGTGCATTTGTCATCCCACTGTTTTCCAATTCTGACTCCACTAGTGTTTGTTTTTCCTAAAGAGCCTTCTTCACAACCCCAGAATTTCTTTACAGTGAGCATGGGCCCATTTTTGGGTCCCAGCCCATAGGTTAAAGGAACACGCTCCCTGTGCCTAAATAAGCCCTAGTGTTGCTTTTTTTTAATGGAGGTGCCCTCTGTTGCTCACTGATTAACTTGTGTATCTCTGACATGGTTTGAAGGAGAGCAGCTTCCTGAGTTATGTTGTGCTTGGGGGGGGCAGTGTTCGGAAACATTGGCATTGTTTACATTTTTTCTCCAGTTATTGGAACCTCACAAAGTACACGCACGCGCGCGCGACCTTATTGTTTTGGTCTGCCCATACCAAACAAATCCTGCTTCTGTTAAAACCTGGAACATGTCCCTGCACTACATTATAGGGATGCACTGAATCCACTATTATTTCTAGAAAGATTCGGCTGAATAATGAACCGACTCCTAATTTTCATATGTAAATTAGGGGTGGGAAAGGGAAAACACTTTTTACTTCCTTGTTTTGTGACAAAAAGTCGTGCAATTTCCCTCCCCACCCCTAATTTGCATATGCAAATTCAGATTCGGTTCGGCTGGGCAGAAGGATTCGGCCGAATACCGAACCGAATCCTGGATTCGGTGCATCCCTACTACATTATCATTTTAATTAGTCAAATCAGATGTGCCATTGATCAGTTTTGCCATGTTGGATTACCACATGATGCCAGCTTTTTTTTTTTTTTTTTTTTACCAGACACAGGCTATTCCGGGAGCACTGTGTGTGCGTCCAAGGAAACTACATTAAGGATCTGAACATCCTTGGAAGGGATCTCTCTAAAACAATCATCATTGATAATTCACCACAAGCCTTTGCATACCAGGTAAAATTAAACTGTTCTAACTAGTTGTATTGGGTATAGCTGAAGCAATGCACATACCAGCTATGGTTATTGGATTGCCTGGTATTTATTTTGGTTTATCATATCTTGTGTGCTTGTTCCACATTTTGATCTGTCATTGAGTGCTTACACAGAACAATAACCATGTTTTATGAAAGAACTGCAGCTTAATTTGCGCCTACACATAAGACCTAAAGCTTCTAAACATGTCCAGTCTTAACCAAATCAGCAGAGTAGTTGTTCTATGTTATGTACCTTCAGTAAGTACCAAAAACTTTATTTTCAGTCTTTAGCTTAATATGTGACTGTGGAGGAGAACTCCTTCCACCCATAAACCTAATGGACTTGTTTTTGATCCTATACTGATTTATGAGAAAATCCATGGCTTTCTTCAGTCTCTGGTTATGCCCAACATATATTTCTGTTAGATAATCTCCTATTTCAGTTCTGTAGTTCACTGTCTTTTGTGTCATGTCTAGCAAATATATCTATATATAAATACGCACGGTAATTTGTGGTTAGCTGTTAATATAACTCCATTCACAGCTTTCAAACGGAATTCCTATTGAGAGTTGGTTCATGGATAAGAACGATAAAGAGCTGCTGAAGCTTGTCCCTTTCCTGCAGAAGCTGGTAGAACTGGTGAGTTTGGCCTGCTTAATTTATATGTGGTTTCGTTTGATGGCTCTGATGTTTTTTTTATTTATTTTTTGCTGTTAATCCTTGTGCTTAAAGGGATACTGTCATGGGAAAACATGTTTTTTCCAAAACGCATCAGTTAATAGTGCTGCTCCAGCAGAATTCTGCACTGAAATACATTTCTCAAAAGAGCAAACAGATTTTTTTTTATATTCATTTTTGAAATCTGACATGGGGCTAGACATAGTCAGTTTCCCAGCTGCCCCAGTCATGTGACTTGTGCCTGCACTTTAGGATGGAACAACTTTCTGGCAGGCTGTTATTTCTCCTACACTACATAACGTAACTGAATCAGTCTCCGTGGGACTTGGCTTTTACTATGAGTGCTGATCTTCCAGGGAGCTGTTATCTTGTGTTAGGGAGCTGCTATCTGGTTACCTTCGCATTGTTCTGGTGTTAGGCAGCTGAAGGGGGGGGGGTGATATCACTCCAACTTGCAGTACAGCAGTAAAAAGTGATTGAAATTTAGCACAAGTCACATGACTGGGGGCAGCTGGGAAATTGACAATATGTCTAGCTCCATGTCCGTTTTCAAAATTGAATATAACAAAATCTGTTTGCTCTTTGGAAAAACAGATTTCAGTGCAGAATTCTGCTGGAGCAGCAATAGTAACTAATGCCTTTTGAGAAAAAAAACATATTTTCCCATGACCGTGTCCCTTTAATTTGCCATTGTTGAGCTTGCAGCAAGAGCTCTTCTCTATGAAAATGGATTTACAGTGCAGAATTCTGCAGCACTATTAACTGATGCAGTTTCAAAAAAACATGACCGTATCCCTTTAATCTTTCGGAGCACATACTAAGGTCTTTTTGCTGCGGTTTTCACAGAATGAGGATGTGCGACCTCACATCAGAGACAGATTTCGCTTGCACGACTGCTTACCCCCAGACTAAAGAGGACAGAAGACAGACACCTGCACGGCCCCCCGGACTAGAGATGGCAAGAGTCAGACGCCTGCAGGGGATGGATATGCAGGACCCCAGGACTAAAGCAAAACTGTACACAAATATATTTGCCATAATCTCTGAAGGCGTGTTTATTTACTGTCTGGAAACGGAACGGTTTTACCGTGGCGTGTTGTAAAGTCATACACCAGGCAGCTCATCCTATTCCCAGGATTTGTCACTTCTCGGACACTTTAATGTTCACGAGCCACGGGGCACATCCTATCACTTGTCTACTAGCCAACTCGTCATCAGGAATGGCCAGTGAGAGCTTTTACCTCTCCAATTTCAAGTCCACATTGATCTTTTATTAGTCTCAATTTACATTATCCATTCCTTGTATTTCAGTCGCTTGAGTCTGTTGTTCTTAAGTAGCCAAAATGTTACTTTTATTTGCATCCTATCGTTTTTTTTTTGTTTTTTTTTTGGCTGATTTTATTTTCTGCTTGCATAATGTATATTTGTTTTTTAAAACAAAAGAAAATCTTAAAGTACAATCCATGTAAGCTTCATTTAGAAATACACAATGTATCTTTTATACCTATCTGTAATAATCTTAATACACATTTTTAAGACAAAAAAAAAAAAGAAGAAACTTTAAAAAGAAAAGAGAATAGCCTGGGAATGTAAAGGTGTGTACAGAAAAAGGGAGTACCTGCTTGCAGCTCAATACAGAATGCGGTAAGTGGGTGTTGCCTATGTAATGAAGGGAGCCGGACCTCTAATTCCATGTTTCCCCCCCCCCCCCCCCGTGTCTGTTTGTATATACAGGCATGTACCCGCCTGTGTGTGTATATAATATATATACACAAACACAACCGTCTCCCTACCCCATTCATCCACAGCTCAGTACTAATGCAGTTTGTTTGAATGGTGGATATTTTTGTATGACGTGGTCTTCTCTCCCTGCAGGGAAGGGTTTTAGAGGGGTGTACGGCAATGCTTTCTCTGGTGGGTGTACTTGTAAATATTTGGCTGTGCACTCACTGCGTTCAGACGAAAGAGATGGCACTTTTATTCTTTTTTTTTTTTTTTTTCCTTGTTTCATTTTTTTTCCTAAAGAGGTTTGTATTTTGTAAGCTTGTTCAGAGAGTACAGTATTGGAAATTAAAGAGCTCTACAGAGGAGGCTGTTCATCCTTTTCGTTGCTATGTATATTACCTGTTTAACTGTATGCCATTTATTGTATAAATTACCCACAGATTCATTTTCCAGTCACTCCTTAAAGTAAGGAGTTTTTTTTAGTAAGTTTTTAGGAAAACATTTAATTTTTGTATTTTTGATTTTAAAGAAAAAAAAAAAAGCATGAGTTATGTCATATTTTCAGTGTATTAATGAAGAATTTAACCTTTTCCTCTGGGTGGCTGTTTTATTCCATTGGATCTGTCTGCGTTATTGTCGTGCAGTCGTTTCACTTGAACTGTTTCTCATCTGCGGACAGATATTCTATATGGTGAGAGCATTTCCTTTTTTGTTAAAGGGAAACTGATTGAAACAGGACAGGTTTTTACACTGCCTTTTATTCTTAATACGTTTTTGTATATGAACACCAGGTATTTAACCTGCAGGTTGTGCTTGGCCTCCTTCAAAATTATGTGCGATCTGAAAATAAAATACCCAACGTTTTACCTTTTTATAAAACATTTTTCCAGTCTCATCTCTCCACTATCTCCTAGCAAATCAGGATCAGTGTCTAGCTCTTTCTTAGGGTGGTGACACACACTAAGATTTGGGGAGATTAGTCGCCCAGCGACTAATTGCTACAGGGAAACTTAGAGCAACTTCGGAAAACAAAGCATTCAGAGTGCCGTCCCGCCAGCGATTTACATTCTAGCCGGCGGGAAGACATTTAGGTGAGATAAGTCGCCCGAAGAAGAAACGATTTGTCGATGGGCGACTAATCTCCCCGAATCTTAGCGTGTGTCACCACCCTTAACTCTCACCGTGTCCGCTATTTTTAAGGTGGGCAGATTTAAGCGTCTAATCTAACCCTTTCAGGCCAATTTGGCAGCTCATCTGCCTATGTATGGGTGCTCAGATGGTCTACCAGACTGATATCTGGCCAAAACTCGGGCAAATGTCGATGAGCGGATTTGATTTTTCGGAGAACACATCTCTGCATTGATAGTCCTCGATCCGACGGCCATCATAGCTGCAATCTAGCCAAATGTTGCTCCTCAAGGTGGGCAAATTGGTGAAAGATCCACTTGTGAGTTGCCAAATGAGCAGATGTTATAATGTATGGCCATCATTAGTGTGTTATTAAATATACTACAGTATTTTGAATAGGCCATAATTCACAGCTCACTATTGTGCCAAGTGGTGGATGAATATAATGTGAAAGGGATGAGCTTAATTATTTATTTCCCCTGCTTCTATATCTTAACAGCAGTATTCCACACACTAGGGCGATGCCGTCAGAGCAATAGTCTCTGCAAATGGTAGGACTCTCTCTGTTGTATGAAATTCTTCCTGGAAATTATAAGGGTAACCGTTCATGCATCTGTTTATAACATTCCAAAATTTACAATTATGAAGCAGTTAGAGTACTTGGCACAAGCTAGATCTGTGAAGCACCGGAGGCTTACTTTTTCCAGGGTTTGATGGAACGAGTGGCTTTCGACTATTTTTTGGTCACTGCTTTGAAAGGTCTCTGAGCTAGGATGTGCTTTGTGGGGTCCTCAAGGGGAGTGGTGTAAATACATACATCACAGTTGCAGAATATAGCTTTACATGTACGAAGAAGAACTGGCTTATTGCTAGGGACCTGCATGAACATATCAGCAGCCCTTTGATACAGACAAATCAACGATTTTTTTTTTTTTCCGACAAATTATCCCAACAGTCTGTCAGAAATGATTGGATGGTCAGATATTCATTGTTAAACAATTGTTCACTGCTCATGCTTTTTGCGAAAGTAAACAAAGTAACAGTCAGCCATAGGTCATTATATGTTAGCTCTTGTAACCTACGAGACAAAAGATACAACTAAAGCCTCCTCTTGTGTGGTGTACCGTGGATGGGTTAATCATTTGCTTAAGTGATTAGCCGATAGGATCTGGCTGTGTATGGCCAACTTAAAGGGATAGTCATGGGGAAAAATTTTTTTTTCAAAACGCATCAGTTAATAGTGCTGCTCCAGCAGAATTCTGCACTGAAATCCGTTTCTCAAAGGAGCAAACAGATTTTTTTATATTCAATTTTGAAATCTGACATGGGGCTAGACATATTGTCAATTTCCCAGCTGCCCCAAGTCATGTGACTTGTGCTCTGATAAACTTCAATCACTCTTTACTGCCGTACTGCAAGTTGGAGTGATATCACACCCTTCTCTTCCCCCCCCCCCAGCAGCCAAACAAAAGAACAATGGGAAGGTAACCAGATAACAGCTCCCTAACACAAGATAACAGCTGCCTGGTAGATCTAAGAACAACACTCAAGAGTAAAAACCCATGTCTCACTGAGACACATTCAGTTACATTGAGAAGGAAAAACAGCAGCCTGCCAGAAAGCATTTCTCTCCTGAAGTGCAGGCACAAGTCACATGACCAGGGGCAGCTGGGAAATTGACAAAATGTCTAGCCCCATGTCAGATTTCAAAATTGAATACAAAAAAATCTGTTTGCTCTTTTGAGAAATGGATTTCAGTGCAGAATTCTGCTGGAGTAGCACTATTAACTGATGTGTTTTGAAAAAAACATGTTTTCCGATGACAGGATCCCTTTAAAAGGGCTTTTGTCATGATTTTTATATTCTACTTTTTATTTCTAAATAACACTTACATTGCAAATATTTCCCTATAACATTTAAAATTGTATTCTTGAACAAACAATTTATTTTGTAGCTGTAATATTGGTGTGGAGGCAGCCATCTTAGTGCTTTGTGCCTGATTCTGAGCTTTGAGAAGGTGGAACTGCTTTAAGACTATTTTGAGCTATTGTTTCTCCTCTTCTCATTGTATTTCACCAAGACCCAAGTACTAAAAAAAACCAAAACAGGTTTTTCCCATAACATTTTCTGATGTCTAACACTTTAAGCAATGCAAATCCTTCAGTGGAAGTATCCAGTAGCTGCTATCTTGTTAGCTGCACATTAGGGAGGTGCGGGCTGACTTGCGCAACCTTCTGCCCCCTTTCCATGACTGCGGGCGTATAAATGAAGGAGCATACTGGGTTAGGGTTGAGGTCACACATCACTACTGCCGCTTGTTCTGTTTATGGGCTGCTGTTGGGAAGGGGGTGATATCACTTCAACTTACAGTGTAGCAGAAACGAGTGACTAAAGTTTATCAGAGCATAAGTCGCATGGTTTGGGGAACCTGGGAAATTGAAATCATGTCTAGCCCCATGCCATATTTCAAAATTAAATATAATACCTGTTTGTTTTTTTTAAAACCGACTTCAGTGCCAGCACTATTAACTGATGCATTTTGGGGGAAAAAACCTGCAACATTATCCCTATAAGGGAGCGCTGAGCTGATGAATCTGCCCAGGGGCCATTTGATCACAACTTAAGAGGTTTTTTTTTAAATTTACTTACATTATCAGTGCAAAGCAGCAGCATTGAAAAATCATCTGTGCAACCCTCTAGTGCACCCCAAACAGCTGTGAATTGAGAGACTCAAACACCCCAGCAGCTGCAGAGTGACTGTGTGAGGGCAGGACTAGACAAAGCGGTTGTAGCCGACACGTCACAATGCGACTAAACTCATGCAACGTGTCGGATGTTCTAATGAAAACGGAA
Source organism: Xenopus laevis (assembly GCF_017654675.1). Lineage (NCBI taxonomy): Eukaryota > Metazoa > Chordata > Amphibia > Anura > Pipidae > Xenopus > Xenopus laevis. The sequence goes on along the minus strand of NC_054375.1, from coordinate 124,962,641 downwards.
GTGAAGGAGAAATTGCAGGTAACAACTACATTGATCCGACTGATGAAAACGCAGCGCATTAGAACATCTGACACATCGCATGCGTTTAGTCACATTGTGACGTGTCGGCTACAATCGCTTCGTTTAGTCCTGCCCTGACTGTACAAGCTCACTTGATTGTTAGCAACCACTACTACTTTCAGTAACTGAGTGTGGCATACGCAACCTCTACATTGTGATCCTCCAGTAACAGGTTAAAATGGAGTCCCATGCCAAGCACTGCCTCTGCTTTACACTGAAGCAAAGAACATGAACTGGAATCCCTGGTGCTCTTAAGGCATTTCACATCCATTTGAATGGGAAGCAATGGCAGGCACAGTCATATTGTTTTTGCTTGTTGTGGTTTTCCTGAGAGCACAGTAATACAGTAGTAACAGTAATACAGTAGTAGTAGTACTCAAACTACTACTGTACTCCGTCCTGTGCTCGGTCTGTTGTAGTTACTCTCACAACCACCATCCTTTATGGGTTGGGTGAAAGCAATGGACAGCTCTTATGTTTATTAATGGATCCCATATGAAGGGCAGTTCTTTTATTGCATGGTGACGCCTGCCTATGCTAAAGAGCATACACTTACACATTTATTTCATGTCTTGAATCTGCTCTATGAAATGAATTTAAATTGTTTTGTAATAGTGCCCATACACTTGAAGCAAGTTGACATGCCTGTGATCTCTAACCTAGTGATTGTATTACCTTCTTCTATGGCTTCTCAATGCTAATTAAGCAGCCAGTAATAGGAGAAGCAGCCAAAAGTGATCCTGCTCGTTGCTACAACACTGCTCTCTCCATGTATATGATAAAGGCTCTTTATTACTGCAGGAGCTCTGACTTCACTGGCACGGTTTGCTTACACAATTCTTACTGGGCAGTAAAATACCGATGATTTTATTCTGCTCAAAAACAGTTGCAGTCTTTCCATAGGAAATATTTCGGAATGTGAGTTGTCGCATCTCAACAACTTGTGTTTGATAGGGATGTCGATGTTGAAAATCCATTCAATTAGTATCGGAATCAATAGTTTCCATCAAAGCTGACACTCCGTTGCAAAAAATTGTAATCATTTCAATATTGGGTGTATCAGTCCTATGTGTACACATGGCCAACTGAGGCTGAGAAAATCTGGAGGAATGTTTTGGCTCACTAGGGCAATCCCTTTACAGCATGTTCTATCTGTGCCACGTTAGCTTGTGCTTCTTGGGATCACCTACTGTTTGTTCTTCTTTGCTACATGTTCTAGTTGTACTGGGAAACTAACAGATATACTATCTCTGTAGGTGGCCATACACCCTCTCAACCAAGATGGTAGCTTATTGGCCTGTGTATGGGGTCAGCTCGACAGCCTGGCTGACCAGAATCTGGATGGAAGTTGGCCAGATGGGTTAGAAAATCCCATTGGGCGAGGACTGTATTAGTGCACTGATGAAGTCTTCTCCTGCCTGGTCTCACTAGCCTCCATTTATGGTCTGATCATTGATTTGGGGTGAAATGGTTGGATCAGCCTAATTTGGCCCAGAAATCTACTTGTTTGGTGACTTTGCCAAGTGAACAGATCTGGTATATAAATGTGGATTTCTTTAGCATAAACCATGTAGATTGCTCTGTCATGGAGAACACCTGGAGCTATTTGGTATTTACTGTGTACTGTAGGATCTCTGGTTACATAGAGACCATACTACTCACAGGTTTAACCATCAACAGCCATGTGAGCTGCACATAATGTGAACACCTTGTTGGAGAAGGCTTTACAAGGTAATCCGAGCTACTCATTGTGGGCAGTGTAAGAAGAAGGTGTCATCTCTCCCAGGCATTTGTGGGGATGTATTATTAATGGGGTGGTGGAGGCAGTATATAAGCTGTTTCCATGGGGGTGGCAAAGAGCATTTTTTCATTTCTGTCTTGGAGTGTGGGTGAAGGCTAGATGTGGACAAGATGAAAAAGGTAATGTCTTGCTTTCAGCCACTGTCAATGAAAACTAAACATTCTAAATCAGATAACTAGTTTATAGAAGCTTCTCAATGCCTGGAGTAGCCTTATAGTACAGAATAACATATGGTAGTGTATAAATGCCCTCACTAATAGGCTTGACTTCACTAGTGCATCAGAGATGGAGGTGGGGAAAGAAGCCACGGGCTAGACCACTTCGTTCAGTGAGACACACCCAGAATACTACCAATTTAGAAATATAGTATTACAGTTTGTGGTGGGAAAGTAGGAAACTACTATTTTGTATTGTTTGTTTTTTTTTGTTTTTAAATAAGGCTAATGTATGGAGGCTGGAGGGGGGGAATGTTAGATCAAAGCCTTGATGTAGATCTATATGGGGGTATATAAATGTTGCCATGCATGAAATATGAAAAACTGAGATGTCAATGTGGTCTCCAAAGACATGGATGGGAATGCTCTAAAAAAATGTGGGTGTAGTAGTAAACAACAACAAAGTAACTAAGATAGGGCTTAATGAGATTATATCTGACTACAGGTGTAGTGGTACTGACTGTATAGTAATTTGCATGCTGCACACTATTTCGCTTATACGTAGCATGACTTCATAACAAGAGCTACAAAGGCTCCATGTTTTAACATAAGGCTTTCCTGTGGTCTTAAAGGGCATGTAAAGGCAAAAAAATAAAATCCCATTTTTACTTTCTTTAATGAAAAAGAAACCTATCTCCAATATACTTTAATGAAGAAATGTGTACCGTTTTTATAAGAAACCTGACTGTATACAGTGAAATTCTCACTTCATTTACTGCTGCGGATAGGAATTGTCAGACGGTCCCTAACTGCTGAGCAGGGAAACAATCATACTTATGAACAGCAGGGGGAGCCCCCGCCTTACTTCCCAGCCATGCAGAACTCAAGCAGCATTGTTTATGACGATCCCTAAGCAGCCCAGACCACACTGAGCATGTGCAAAGTCTTAGTCTTGCAAAGATGTTTAACAAAGTTACAAGATGGTGACCCCCTGTAGCCAACTTTGAAAGCATAAATTATTTGTTTGATTAGGCTTGTGGTGCACTAAGTTCATGTTTATATTTAGTATACAAAATACCGCGTTTCTAGCCTTATTCTATTTTAGACTTTACACGCCATTTAAATAGTGCACAAATATCATGAATAATGAAAGCCAACACACCAGTGCTGGTGATTCTCAGGAGAGCTTTCATACAGTGTTTGGCTCTCCAGCACTATATTCTCAAATATATTATTAGAACCAAAGGAAACTAATATGGAGGGGTGGGGTCAATAATGGGCAAATCATGGATATCATTTATTATGTGCATTTTCATTGCTAAGACTTACATAATATTGGTACGAACATAATACAAAAAACAAATGCCACGCTGGCAAAACAACTAAAAAGGGGGACATATGTTTCACTTCCGCTTCGGCAGGTTTGTGACTTTCCCTGTTTATTACATGTCTACCTGCATGTTCTCTTCCACAATAGCCAGTGGCAAGTTGAGGCCTGATGTGCAACGTTGCTCTCACGCTGTTACTGAAACCTGAACGTCTCTAGAATCATCCAGTGACCAATGGTTGAGTCAGTGTTACAGGTACCGGCAGTGGAATGGCACCCTGTATAAAGTATTTGGGTAGGTGATTATTCCTTAGCACAACTAGTAGCAGTTGGAGATACATGTTAAAGAAGTGGATCACCTTCAAGTTAACTTTAAGTATGTTATAGAATGGCCAATACTAAGCGACTTTTCAATTGGTCTTCATATTTTTTTTTTTTTCCAATTATAATTTTATTGACATTATTTCTATATGCACAACAAACAGTATTGGTCTCGCAGGACCCGTATATTTTATTCTTATAACAGTGACATCATAGTCAAGGCAGCGGGATTTACAAAGTCATTAATGGGGTAGGGATTGGGGGGGTTTGTCCGAGGGTGGGGGGAAGAAGAGAGAGAGGACAGTGGAGGGGGGGGAGAGAAAAAGAAGAAGATGAGAGAAGGAGAAAAAAAACCCCCATATTTTATTTTTGATCTATTTACCTTCTTCTGATTCTTTCCAGCTATCAAATTTGGGTCACTGACCCCATCTAAACACAAATGCTCTGTAAGGTATAGTAATTGCTACTTTTGACTACTCATCTTTCTATTCAGGCCTCCCCTATTCATTTTCCAGTCTCTTATGCAAAACAATGCATGGTTGCTAGGGCAATTTGGACCCTAGCAACCAGACAGCTGAAACTGCAAACTGAAGTGCTGCTGAATAACAAGCTAAATAACTTAAAAAACACAAATAATAAAAAAAATCAAAACCAATTACAAATTGTCTCACGCTCTACATCGTACTAAAAGTTAATTTAAACGTGAACCACCCCTTAAAAAGAAAAGCCCCTGTGCTTACAATTTAACTTAGACTAATACAGCCCTTTTTAAAGGGCCAGTAACACCAAGTAGTATATTAGTGTAGCACTGAATTTGGCTGTTGTTGTCCTTTACATTACCAACACAAAAATCTGATTATGAACTATCAAGAAAGAGACTGCGGGGTTGTAGTGAAATACTGGTCATCAGCTTGAGATCTGTTAGCAGACTATGAGCTACAGGAATCTGGGTACAGATGCCCCAGAACAATAGCTAAAAAAAAAACATCCAATATCCTGATATCGACAAGGAATGGATGAATCCAACTCGCTGAATTGCATTCAGAGACTTTAGTATGATGATGTTGCACTGATGAAAGACCTACTAGTCCCATCAAACAGCCCCCCCTACCCAGCAGCAATTTCCAAAGTACCTACTGTGCAAATCAGACTGGATGGTGGGAATTGTGTCCAATAAGAAAGGCTGCTGAAATTCTCACATTGTGATGTGTGGCTCATCTCAGCCATTGTCCACAGTCTATTCCCCCACTGGAGCACCATTCATTTACATGCGATATTGTTCTGTGCAGCACATACAACCCTGCCTCTGCAGTTGCAAGTAATATAACAGCTCCCAATCAGAACGTGCAAATGTGCCGACTTCTGGTTTGCCAGGTCAGATGGTCGTGTCATTCAGTCCCTTTGACCTTGCTAAACAATCTCTTGATTTTGGCAACATAGACACCAGTTTGACCTAAGACCAGCATCTGCAAAATAATTTGGAGCCTCCATTCCTATAAATAGGATAAGTGAAATACCCCAGTGCAATGCTTAGAAAGATAACCTGGACTCTATATCAGAACAAATATATACAATGAACCTGCAGACAGGGTCACCAGGGAGCTCACAGGCTCCTAAGGACATGGCTGCCAATAGGGCTGCTCCCTACATACAAACTGGGGTATTGTGTATAGAAAAAACATTTCTTAAACACTGTTACTGCCATGTCACCAAATTCACTTAAATCAGGTTTACTAGGACAGCACTTGTTATGTTTTGGTAGCCGAGGATGAGGATAACAGTGCTTTATCAGCAGGTTCATGCAGCCTTTACACTTCAGCAGTAACTTCAACTCTAATCCTTTTAAGCAGTATAGAAAGTACTATGTACAGAGTATAACTCTTGTGCACAGTGACACCTACAGGCCCTTTGTATAAACACCACAGTACTGTAGACCTCTTACAAATAGCCCCCCATTTTTTAGGGGACAAGAAAAAAATAGTGTCAACTCAGAGAATATGTAAAATTAGGGAAATGCATTATATACACAGTATTGGTGGGATCTCACAACAAAACAGTATAAAATGATGAAAACCTTAAAACCAGGGGATGTGAAATGATATACCACAGAGCAGGATAGAGCACAGCTTCATACAGAACCACAGTATCTCAACAGGCCAATATCTACGTATTTAAATTGTTACTAAAGGGATCTATCGTGTGCTGATGGTGTGTATAATACCGGAAAAATGATTACAGCTAATTAATACAAATAGTTAAATATCAGCACAGGATCCATTATCTGGATACCATTATCCAAAAAGCTCCAAATTACAGAGACTGTCTCCTGTAGACTCGGTTTTACCCAAATAATCCAAATTGTTAAAATAATTTCCTTTTTCTCTGTAATAATAAAACAGTCGCTTGTACTTGATCCCAACTAAGATATAATTAATCCTTATTGGAGGCAAAACCAGCCTATTGGGTTTATTTAATGTTTTCATGATTTTCTAATAGACTTAAGGTATGAAGATCCAAATTACAGAAAGATCCATTATCTTGAAAACCCCAGGTCCTGAGCATTCTGGATAACAGGTCCCATACCTGTGTTATGACAAAGCTAAGCAGTCTCTCTTCAGCTTGCACTGGGAACAGCTGACTTTAACCCTGTAAGTGCGCATTGCCAGCAGCATTGCCATTATTCTGTGCAGGCTTGCTGGTACTCATAGAGTCAAATGCATAGTTGCAAGTTGGCAAGCTGAAGTACGTCATAGCTGACTCATACTGTCTGCCTTGCTTTGGAACTCTTCAGCTGCCTCTGTGTAGTAAGCCGACTTCTACTGTCAAATACCTCTTATGGAGACACCCAGGTCCGGAGTGAAAATTAAAATAGGCCCTGACATTTCAAGTACACAGAGGCCCAATCAGCCCACATAGAGGCCCAAATAGCCCCCACCAGCCCACTAAATACTGACTTTCTATGGCACCGGAACTAGGGGTAGGAAGAAGAGGCATGTGCCTAGGGCGCAAAGGTAGAGGGGCGCCAGGCACTTACCTCTTCTGACGCCTTCCCCTAGTTCCAGAAGCAGTGGTAGCAGTTTTCCGCTCCCCTGCGCATGCGCACTTGTGCACCCCCGACGCATGCACACGCACTTTCTTGGCGCATGTGCGTCCTCGGTGCATGCGCAAACGGTGGGGGGGCGGAGTCGGCGCTGGGTTGCCTAGGGCAGCCGGCCTTCTTGGCCTGGCACTGCCTCTGGCATTTGCCAGAACCCACAGATTGCCAGTCCGGGCCTTGAGTCACCTATGTGTAACCAACATGCAACACAAACACACACAGCTTATTTAGTTAAAATACATGCACTTTAGAGATGGGAACAAAAAATATATAACACTTAAAGGGTGGATCACCTTTAAGTTTTAGCCGATTTTAAAGGGGAACTCTACAAAAAAAACATACAGTAACTTGAGCTTTTTGAAAAGTAAACACAATTTCAAGCAACTTTGCAATATTCATCAATTAAAAAATATGCAGACTTTTTATGATTTTTAATGGTTTGGAACAGTTCCCTAAGCCTAGTACCCTGCTCTCCTGCTGATCTGTCTGACTACTTTGCTGAGCTGTCTGACTACTGTTACTTTGTATCAACAGCCATCTGTCCTCAGCCTGCATCCTCCAAACCCCACAATTCCCTGCACGCGTGATTTCAATAAGGAACGGAGTGCAATGCATTGTGGGTTATGTAGTTCGTGCATGCTGTCTGTAAACTGTGGAGAAGTTGTTACAATTTGTAACATCAGTGTTTAGTCCCTCCTTCCCTGCCAGGATTTCAAATGATGCAGAAAGAGTAGAACTGTTAAACAGCTGGATTTCAGCTTAGAAAATGGCATTTATTCATACTTTTTGAAGAAACAGGTAACTGTGATGGGTATATTAGGGGTTTCTGTATTATGTGAGCCTCTTTATCACATTTTGGTTCCCCTTTAAGAAACTTTTCAATTGACCTTCAGTTTTTCTTTTTTTATTGTTTTTAAAATATTTGCCTTCTTCTACTAACCCTTTCCATCTTTCAAATGGGGGGTCACTGACCTCATGTGAAAAAAATTACCTGCAAGGCTACAACGTTATTGTTGATGCTACTTTTTATTACTATCTTTCTATTCTGGTCTCTTATTCATATTATTGCTTGGTAATTTGGACCCTAGCAACCAAATTGTTGAAATTGCAAACTGGAGAGCGGCTGAATAAAAGTAACAAAAAAACACAAATCATAAACAATGCAAACCAATTGCAAATTGTCTCAGGATATCACTCTCTACATCATACTCAGGGGCCCATTTATTAATCCTCGATTTTTTCTGGTTGTGGTTGTTAGGGGGAAAACTCAAATTTATTATGGGGAAAAAACTTGAATATTTAGAGGTTTATCATACCACAAAGCTGCTAAATATCCCGAAAATACGCCATCTGAAACCTGTCAAGGTCATGTAGAAGTCAATGACAGTTGTCCATGAAGTTGTTTCTTGACAACATAATCTGCGCTGGATAATCTGATAAAGTTGATAATCTGACAAAATTGAGTTTTCGCAGTGAAAATTCATTAAAACACGTTTTTGGAGCGTCGATGGTACGATACGAAACAACACTCGATTTTGTCTCAAAGTTTTGTTGCTCCAAGAAAATTTATTGATAAATGTGTTTAATTTGAGGAAGGGAGTTAGGTCAACTTTGTTGAGATAAATTTGAGCTTTAGTCAATTAGCCTCTATAAATAGAATGTACATCCCTCCAGTCCATAACTGGGTGTGAGGAGTTTATGCAGAACAGCAGGTGGGTTATTTTTCATAGATTAATTTCCAGGGCCGGATTTACATAGCGGCCACCCTAGGCCCGCTGAATTTCATCGCCCCCCATCCCCTCCCTTTTATTCAGGAAAATGGGGATTGGCACACTGGAAATGTAAACAACTATTGTATCTCCTGCGCATCCCTAGTGTTTCTGAACCAATGTGGGTGTGGTTGGACAACATGCCGCCCCCTAAAATCCTGCCACTCTAGTCCCGGGCCTTGGTGGCCTTTCCACAAATCCGGGCCTGTTCATTTCTACAAACACATTCATCTTCCCATTCTGTGTTTGTATAAGCTTTGAAACAGGTCCGGACTGAGAATTAAAATAGGCCCTGGCATTTCAGGTACACAGAGGCCCAATCAGCCCACTCAGAGGCCCAAATAGCCCCCACCAGCCCACTAAATGCTGACTTTCTATGGGACCTTATAGCAGCCCCTCTGGCATTTGCCAGAACCCACAGATTGCCAGTCCAGGTCTGCTTTGAAACATGGGGGTCGGGTACAAATGCAGGTGCAGGAAGGGTGAACGATGATCCTTTTTTTTACTATGAGGCACTCAGGAACATATTGTATTTATAATATGCCAGTCTCCTAGGGTTGCCACCTGGCTGGTATTTTACCGGCCTGGCCGGTAAAAATGATGGCTGATCCCAATGTTATTAATAGGGAAAAAGATAAATGTATAGGAAGGCCGGAATTTTTTTCCAGAAAGGGCGGCAACCCTACAGTCTCCTAATGCTGAAACATTGACTGCATTGCCCACTGGATGCTGGAAGTAAAGCAACACATTTACAACACAGAGCATATTGGCAGAGGTTTCTAGACATTGTAGGGAATGTACAATGGAGCAACACTGACCATTCATGCCAGCCAAGCAAAAGGGATCAGCCACATTATTCTACACCCTCTATGATATTTGGTTGTAAATCCATGCAATAGCTGCATCATGCCAGCAACCCACTGACACCCTTTAGGGACATTTTTCCAAGCCTTTCCTACAGCCATTTAAATCAGAAGGTTTCTAACTTCCCTTTCCATTATTTAGTAAAATGCAAAATTCTCAGAAGAGCCCTCTGAGCAATTTATATTGTTCTATGAGGGGGGGGGCTAATGGACAAATAACTGAACATTATAAGAAAAATATTAAGTATCACACTGTTTGATACATTCCATGGCATATTGCTTACACGGTTGAGGGTACAGATCTTCAGTGAAGTCCATACTGGTAATGTCTGCTATGTTTTCCCCTTTAATAAACGAATATCTAAATCACTGGTGACTAACTGGTGACACAGTATGAAGACACTTCAGATGTCAGTGGTATCAGCATTCATCTCGTAGACAAGTTATCAGCTTGTGGCTTGTGCCAGTTACTGTTCCATCTCTTTATTTTTTTTTTTTAACAATTCTTTTATTATAGAAACAAACAACAAAATAACATTGCTGGTACATGTTACAGTACTTCATGTAAAACAGGATTGTCAGAATTTTATTAAACAATACATTAAAACAAACAAAAATTGGTGTCTTTGTGTTGCAATTCTTTTTCAGGGAGCAGTACCTTATTTACCCTCAACCATCCAAAGCTGGTATGACAACATTAACTAATCCTACTAAACCCAGAGCGGCCCACATGGAGTAACTTATCTACGCATTGACTTTTACTGTATATAATTGGGGGGAGAGCCCCTGTCTAGTCATTCCTAGTTATTTAACATTGCACCGGTGGAGCAGTTTCCAGGTCATCATCTATCCACAGGCCCCATACCTTATTAAATTTATCTGGGCAACCCCTTCTGATATAGGTGAGTTTGTATAACGGGATATATTTTTCTATTAACTGTTCCCATTTCTGCACCGTGGGCCCCTGACTTGATTTCCAATTCATAGCAATCAGTTTCTTGGCGTACATACATAGGATGGACAACAGTGTACGCTGAGCCCTGCTTGGGGCCGCATCCTCTACCTGGTTCAATAGCACTACTTTTGGCTCCATCGGAAGGAAGAGGTCAGTTTTAACCTGGATAAGGTGTGCAACTTCCCTCCAAAATGAGTATACAAATGGACATTCCCAAACCATGTGGAAAAATCCAGCCGGGGAATGTTGGCACCTAGGACACTCAGGACTGATTGTGGAATGTATGCTATGTAGTCGCTGCGGAGTGAGATATACTCTATGCAGATAATTTATTTGCGTCATCCTGTCATTACCGCTAATTATACCATCAAAAGTGGAGTCAAGAATATCAGCCCAGCTTTCCACTGTAATATCCGGAATGTCCTGTTGCCATTTTGCCTGTAATTTGGATAATGAAGTGTTACAGGCTTGCAGCAACAATGCATAAAAGTGTGACAGCGATTTAGGTAGCATAGGTCTATGTACCCCCATTTCTAGGCTGTTTGGTGTGATGTCTAATGATTCACAAGTAAATTGTGTCTCTAAGGCGTGTCTAAGTTGTAGGAACCTGAATAACATTATATTTGGAAGTGCATATTTTAGTTTCAATTCTTGAAACCCTAATAATTTGCCATCTACATAAACATCTACTATATATTTTATATTGTACCTTGCCCAAATTTGTGGGTCTGGGATTCCCTCTAGGTGTTTCAGGTGAGGGTTACACCACAGTGGGGTAAAGCCAGAGCAATGATTTTGTAGTTTAGGATAATACTTTAACGCAGATTGCCAAATTGTTACTGTGGCTTTCATCAGTGGAGACAGTTTAGGCAGATATTTACAGCCCCTATAAGGAAGATTCCTCAGACCTTCAAAGGAGCCCACGAGCTTTGCCTCTAAGATTGTTGCTGCATTGGTGTTATCTGAGGTGGTCCAATTCCTCACTGTCACCAATTGCGATGCCATATAGTATAGGAATAGATTAGGTGCTGCCAAACCGCCTTTATGAACAGGTAACTGCAAAGTGCCCAGGGCTAGCCTGGGGCTAGCCCCGTTCCAGTACAAAGCGAGTATAAGAGTTTTAAGTTTAGAGAATATCTGATCACTAATTAATAACGGGGACTGCCTAAATACATAGTTTAGTTTTGGTAGTGCAACCATCTTTACTAAATTTATTCTCCCTATCAACGAAAGCGGTAAGTTGGCCCACGCATCTCTCTTAGCTTCTAGAAACTTCATCTGGGGAAGAATGTTAAGCTCAGTATATCTGGAGAGGTCCACATGTATCCATATCCCCAGGTATTTGAAGGTGTCTACCCATTGCAGGCCTAAAGTTTGTTGGGGAATATCGGTTGGGGGGGCATCTATGGGAAAAAGTACTGACTTGGACCAATTTATTTTAAGACCAGAGTACGCAGTGTGATTGTTAATAATTTCTAAAGCAGTTGCTAATTCCTGATTTGGGTTAGATAAGTATAGAAGGGTGTCGTCTGCGTACATTGAGATAACCTCGGTTAGGTCGCCTAATTTCAGCCCTGCTATTGCCCTTGAGGCCCTTATACGGCACGCCATAGGCTCCATGGCTATTGCAAACAATAGAGGAGACAATGGACAACCCTGTCTGGTACCTCTATTAATTGAAAAAGGGTTTGAAAGTTTTGTGTTTGTGCGCAATTTGGCTACAGGGGACTGGTAAAGCGCACGTATCCACCTAATGTACGGTGGGGGAATGCCCACTTTCGCCAGCGTGGCCCATAGATATTCCCATTCCACAGAGTCGAAGGCCTTCTCATTATCCAAGGAGGCTATCACTCTGCTACCCTGGTTATCATGCTTTATGGAGATATTTGTGAACAGCCTTCTAATATTGATATCTGTGGTGCGCCCGGGCATGAAGCCAGTTTGGTCTGGGGAGATTATAGTAGAAAGGAGTGGAGCCAGACGTGTTGCCAAAACTTTAGCCAAGATCTTGGCGTCGGCATTAATAAGTGCAATAGGTCTGTATGACGAGCATTCTAGAGGGTCTTTCCCAGGTTTTAATATTAAAATAAGTAGAGTTTCTCTCATGGAGGGTGGTAATGCTGATCCGTCCAGTACCCCATTGTACAGTTTAGTCAACATAGGCGCTATCAACTTAACGTGCTGTTTGTACCACTCCATTGGCAGACCGTCAGTACCTGGGGTCTTTCCTGCTGGGAAAGCAGCTATGGCCTTTTCTACCTCTGTTTGTGTAATTTCTCTGGCAAGGTCAGCGATGGATTGTTCCTCTAGTTCTGGAATGCCTATGCTATCTAGATATTCATGTATCTCCTCTGAAGTGGTACTCAGCTTAGTGCTATATAACTGTGAATAAAAATCAGTAAACCTCTGATTTATCTCGTTCGGGGTGGAGACTATTTCTCCATGTGATAATTTTATAGCTGGGATTGCCATGCTGCCTGTGTCTTCCTTTGCTAGCATTGCTAGCAGTTTCCCATTCTTGTCCCCATGTTCAAAAATGTTAGTTTTCTGGAAGAGAATGTGTTTTTTTGTAAGCTCAATTTGAGCCAGCTTTAAAGAACGTTGGCTATTTTGCCAATGTTGAAGCATTTGATCTGTGGGGTGATCAATATAGGCTGCTTCAGACTCCAGTGCTTTCTGTGTTTTTATAGACATGTCAATCTGTGAGGCCCTGGTGAGTGCCCTGATATTACTGATAAACTCCCCTCTAATATAAGCTTTGAATGCATCCCACTTAATATTTGGAGAGGTCTCTTCGCCATTAACCTCCATAAAAATTTTTATACTGCTCTCAATGGTGTCATGTAAGTGAGTGTGTTTGGCCCAATAGGGACTTAGTCTCCAAATTCTATCTATTGGGGATTGCGAGTAAGCTAAGGTAAGCAACAAGGGTGAGTGATCAGAAATACCTCTAGTTAGTATTTCCACTTTTTGCGTCCATTTGTTGTTCCATCTCTTTATTGTAGGAAGCTCAGAGATACCAGCAGAGTCGAGTGGAGCAAGTGACATGTCCATTTGTCATTCTGATGGCACTTTTAACAGGTAAAAGACCTTGCCTTCACATCAGCTGTAGTTATATTTAAAAGATTGTCTACAACTTGAATCTGATTTATTTACTTATTCAGGTCCCCTAAGTTGTACTGAATTGCCCTCCCCAAACCCACCACCGGTGACCTCTATATGGCCCCCTCGCAATGCTCAGGACTTGGTGTTACTGCTTCAGGGAGCTGAACCCCAGTGCTCTGGAACCTTCCCTACAAGAAATAGCACAGTAGCCAACGGAAGGTGGATTCGGCTACTTTTGTCCCAGTCAAAGGTGCTCATGGGAAGCCAATCAGGAGTCCTGCTTTACAAAGCCCTCAAGACTTTCATACAATCAAGCCAAGATGGTGGCTCTCAAGGTATGGGGTGTGAGGGTAATAAGTTGAGGTCAGATCTCAGAATCGCAGCGTTATTAATGGCCTATATAAAGTCACTGAATGACCCAAGAGAAAATATAACATCACTGTTATCTTCAATCCATTGTCCCATCTAACTGTGTGTTCTTTTTCTGCAGGGGACCTGAAAGATCTTCTCTTATGGTAATTATAAAGTGTTCTGTCTGTGCTCTCAGTCACCCTATCAGTGTTCCCTAAAATTCATTTGGCTGCTTATATTCACTCTTTGAAACTACTTTATTTGTGCCAGCATTTTTGGTATTTCTCACTTTAACCCAGTGATCCCCAACCAGTTGCTCACCAACCCCTTGGATGTTGCTCTCAGTGGCCTCAAAGCAGGGGCTTATTTTTGAATTCCTGGCAAGTTTTGGCTGGGCAAAAACCAGGTCATCCGCCAAACCGACCCTCCTGTGGGCTGACCGTGCATATAGGGACTACCAATCACAGCCCTTTTTTGGCGACCCGGGGACTTTTTCCAAGCTTGTGTTGCTCCCCAACTCCTTTTACATCTGTATGATGGTCATGGGTAAAAAATGTTGGGTACCCCCGCTTTAACAAGTCAAATTGACAGAGATTTGTTATGTTTGCACAGGGCCGCCATCAGGGGGGGACAGGGGGGAGAGTTGTAGGGGGCCCGGAAGGTAAGGGGGGCCCGGCCACACCGCACTTACTCGATTAGCCGGGCCCCCCAGGTTTCTGAGAGCTGCCGACTTCGGGAAGGCAGGACGGGAGCACAGAGGGAGGTATCTTCTGTCCATTACTTTCCCTTATTGGTCACAGAGTTTAAGTCCCGGTTGAGCTGCTCAGGGATTGGATAGTTGAGGTTTGAACTTCCCCTCCAACTCATCCAATCACCATGCAGCTTTACCAGGACTTGAAATTCTGTGACCAATAAGGGAAGAAAATGCTGTCACTGGAAGAAGATTCAGCCACCTGTGCTCCCCTCCTCCCTTCTGTAGTTGGCAGTTCACTTATAGCAGGTGGGCCACACTAATGAAGTAAGTGCAACATGGCGGGCCCCCCTAAAGGTAACCGTTTGTGGTCCCTGTTGTGTGGTGGGGCCCTGGGCACCAATTTTTTTTAAACTTCTGGGGGGGCATGTTCTTTTACATAAACGTTTAAGGGGGGCCCTGGCCACCAATTCTTTTATAACGTGTGGGGGGGGCCTGGCCACCAATTTTTTTCCCCATGTGGGGTCCTAGCCACCAATGTTTTTTAATGGGGGGCCCTGACTACAAATGTTTTTGTTAATGGGAGGGCCCTGACCACCAATATTTTTTTCTTAACATGTGGGAACCCTAGCCACCAATGTTTGTTTTTTTTTACTGTGTGGTGGGGGGCGGACCTGTGGGAGGGGAGGGCCTATAGGTAAAGCTTGTGGTGGGCGCAGCCCAGGGGGCCCAGGAAATTTTGTTGTATGGGGCCCTGCGATTTCTGATGGCGGCCCCTGTGTTTGCATAGGACTGGTGAAATCCCATACCATTTAAGGGGTAAGAGCACGATATCCCACAGTTGTAACATTCCAAAATGTGTACATACAGTTTTTCAAAGACACAGAAAGTCGTGTCACACAACTGTTTCTGTTGTACTCGTCACTATAATTCAGCTATATCAACCCCATGTGCCCACACTTATTGCCCCATGTTGGTCACTGGTTTTATGGAAAGCTTTCCTAGTATATTGTAATTAATTAATTAATTAATACAGAACCAAACAAACTTATGTACAACTTTCTTGTATCAGTCGCTTTGGTCACACTGCATGTGCTGTCTAGATAACAATAGTCCAGTTTGTGGTCCTGCTGTTGATCTGTATTTAGAATACCTGCGGACCAACCAATGGATGCTTCATTTCTAGACTATACATTCCCATCATCTCTTATCTTAAATTCCTCTTTGCCAAAGTGTATCTTGTCTTTTTACCAATTTTTTTTTTTTTTCAGGTCGATGGCACAGAATATGAGCTGGGAATTTCTAGGAATGCCGCTGGTCAGCCATCCATCTTCAGAATCACCAGCTCTAAGTGTATCCCTCAAGTCTGATCTTACCACCTTCCTACTTATTTGCTCTGGGCATTTACTTCCTGCCCTCAGAGATGTGTGCACAGCTTTTACTGACACCCACAATAATACTCTAAAGACGCTGTGTTCCTTTCTCAACTCTATCAATCAGATAAATAAAACCAAGAGCCAGGTCTGTGGGTTCATCTATGCGTTGCTGACAGATCTCCTGTCTGACCCTTGCAAGAGTCCCTCAAGCAGGACTGTGAGGTCAGTGGAAGCAAATTGTGACTATTCGCTGTGGCAAGATGGTAGTACTGTGCCCCCTTCTTCTGTGTCTACCTGCAGTTATAGTGACAAGGAGGGGTTTATCAACTTTGTGTGTAAGAATACAGATCTCTTAATGCAACTGTCCAACCAAAGTTCTAATGACTGGTTAACAGGATTCTGTTCCTACAACACAAACCCTGAAATGATATGCAATTACATGTCCTGGCAACTTAACATTGTTCCTGCCATGTCTGTTCAACTTTGCTGGGCATCTGACTATGAGCAGTTTGAGCAGTATCTCTGCACTAATCCAGATGTTTTAGAGGCGCTCAAATTAAATCCAGACAATGCATGGTTGGATCCAACATGTTCAACCGTTGCACCCACTGAAGCAATTTCACCTACTCTACTGCAAGAGATTTGCAACTATGGACAGTGGCAACCTGATACAACTGATCCATACATTGTGGCTTTATGTGCAGAAAATGATCAGAATGGGTTTTCAGCCTACGCCTGCCAGTCCCCAAAAATCCTACAGCAGCTGCAGAACTTTGGTGCCAACCTCTGGCTCAGCAGCTTTTGTGAAATGTATATTTCTATGGTTCTTTGCAACTATTCAGAGTGGCAGAAGATCCTGAACAGAGATGTTTTGATGCAGAGTGATGGTATTGCACCTCCTGACATCCTACTCTGCAGCCAGATAGATATGAAGAATTTTGTAGCCACCGTCTGCAACAATGTCACTTTTCTGCTTTTTCTTGCCAAGAATGGCAAACACAGTTGGTTGCTGGATTTCTGTCCTGATCATATACTTGACCTCCAGGATGAATGTAATTACACTAGTTGGAGCTCAGTCGACTTTACCAATATGGCATTGTGCTGGTTGTTTGATCAGGGGCAGATGGAATCCTATCTGTACAAAGATTCAGTTCTTCTCCAGCAGCTGAAGCTAAATGGTCCATCTGAGCTTTACTGTGCTGGAAGTGTCAGGAATATCTCATACTTCGCCCAGTGGGACAGGTCACCTGGTAACTCCTCCTTGCTTGTTTCCTGGGCAGTTCATGACTCCAGCAGTTTTAAGCAACATATCTGTAGCAATGCCACTGTCATGGCACAACTTATTAGTGACACCAAAAACAATTGGATCCCCATCTTCTGCAATGGGGGGTCAAACAACAACAATTTTGATGCATGTTCAGCTGTGACCTTGAGCAGACTCATTTCCATTTGTCCTAACTGTAGCAAACCCAAGAAGGATGTCATTGTTCTCTTAGTCTGTACAAACCAGGATCCTCTGCAAACCCTGGGACCTTCTGTTAGTTCTTTAAATCCAGTTACTCAATTTTATATATGGAAACTATGCTCCTATGGCTCCTGGTCGACCATGTCTGCCCCTTTATTCTTAGTCTCTTTTTGCTGGACATTTGATCCAGTGAATTTTACTTCTTTTATGTGCAATAATCCACAGTTTTGTCAGAAGATGCTGCAAAATCCAGACAATAGTCTGGTTCTGTCAGGCTGTCACTCAACTGAGTGGTGTCAATATGCAGATTGGGATGCAGTAATTGTGACTAATGTCTCCCTGTACTACTGTGCTCAGAGTGATTTCTACAATTTCTCCCGTACTATTTGCACCAACAGCAGCTTCATACAGGCGCTTTCCCAGTACCAAAATCTGTCATGGGTTTCTGTGTTTTGTGCGAATTCCAGTGTCCCTTCAGAAGTACCGAACTTTTGTGCTTACAATGACTGGGCTGCCGCTGAATTGTTCACAGTCTCCTCCTGCATAATAAATGATACAGTGAATTTTCTGCTATCTGCATGCAACAACCCTTGGATTATGCATGGGATCAGTGACGGACCAGCCTTGACACTGACACTGAGCTTCTGTTATAATGTATCTGATGCTAACACTCTACAGGAGATGCTGACGTGGAATGTGTGTAATTACTCCTACACTAATACGCCTTCTCCATTCCTGGTGGAGTTCTGCTGGCTTTATGACCAAGAGAATTTCTCCCAGAATCTTTGTGCTAATTATTCCCTTCTTCAGTTGATCAAATCACAACCAGAAAATTTCTATATACAGGTTGATTGTGTACCACCAGCCCGTGCTGAGCCGTCCTTTAACTACTCAGTTATCCAGTGTCACTATGAGCAGTGGCATCTTACTCTGGTAGATATTTCATTGTTAAGATTCTGTGCAAATTATGATAAAAAGAACTTTCTGACCACCTTTTGTAACAACACAAGAGATGCACAAGCTAATGGAAGCTTGCCCTGTGCATGGAGCGATGGCATTTGCTCTTACCAGAGCTGGAAAAGTAAGAACATTCATCCATTCATAGTGCAGGTTTGTTGGGATTCTGACCGGCTGAACTTCAGTGCAGGTGTATGCACCAATGCCTCTCTCTTTACTGACTTATTGCAGAACCCTGCTAATCTTTGGCTGAGGCCTGCCTGCAATATACATCATAATAACAGTGTGCAGGAGATGGTATCACTTCTGTGCAGATATGAAAAATGGAGATCTCTAGAGACTCAGCCGGGCTCACTTATAGCATTCTGCAAAGCATATGATATGGAGAGTTATATGCTTAATGTCTCTGGCAGTCAAGAGAAGGCCTTCTATAAACATCGCAGTCTATCCTGGCCAGGGACAGACCAGGTCTGTGGTCTTGACAGCTTGATAAATGCTTCAACGGATTATGAAAATGTATTTATTTGCTGGCTGATGGAAAGAGATGCTTTCTTGGCCCAAGTGTGTGCGCATTCTGACCTGCTTTCCAGCGATCCTAGGACAAAATGGATAATACACTTCTGCAAAATACCCTTCTCCTCTGAGCCAGCCGTGTGCCTCTCTGAGCAGGACAAAACACAACTTCAATGGAACTGCAGTGCTGATCTGAGCTCAGTCTGTCCTGGGGGGAGTGGACTCACAGTCGGAAGTGTAATGCCCCTTATTTTGTGTTCCATGCAGAATGCTGGTCTCGCTGTGGACAATGCTAGTATCACTACCCTGTATCTGAAGGCTGTAGATGCCACTGTTGTTCTTCTGTTGCTTTTAGAGGAAATGCAAGTGTTGTCTCTCTCTGGATTTGACATAATACAAGCTGAGGTGCTACGTTCTGTGCTGCCCTACATCACCAATGACCTCTTTAATAGTGACCAGAAGAAAGAATTTCTGTGCAATTTTGGGGTATGTTAATGTTCCATTTCACATAAATAATTGTGCTTCAGGTCAGTAGGAAAACAGGTAGATCTGCTTGAAGAATAGAAGACATTCTTGGCACAGGGAAGATTCAATGTTACACTGTTTGGCTATCCGTTATCTGGAAAGCCGTTATCCAGAAAGATTATGGAAAAGTCATCTCCCATAGACTCCATTTTATCTAAATAATTCAAATTTTTAAAAATGATTTCCTTTTTCTCTGTAATAATAAAACATTACCTTGAACTTGATCCCAACTAGGATATAATTAATCCTTACTGGAAGCAGAACCAGCCTATTGGGTGTATTTAATGTTTACATGATTTTCTAGTAGACTGAAGGTATGAAGATCCATATTACAGAAAGATCCATTATCAGGAAAGCCCCAGGTCCCGAGCATTCTGGATAACAGGTCCCATACCTGTATTAGTATGGCAGTGTGTGCCCACATTTTTAGATAAGAGATGGTCAGTGCCACAAAAAAGCATTTACAATATATGTTTATCAAAGTGCCTTATTAGCAGAATTTGGGGGTCCCTAGTTTTTTCGTGGGGACTTTTATTTTCTAGTCACAGTTAAACAGTAATACCCAGTTCTGTTTCTTTGCAGAATGTCCTAATTCAACTGGCAGGGGGTCAAGTTTCACCTGAGTCTTGGATCCTTACTGAGGTAAATATCTGCTTTTTTGGTGAATTCATGACGCTACTGTATATGATCCATTTTGTCCAGTGATGATATAATTTCCATCTTTTCCCTCAGGAATTCTTCAAGCTTCCACTCTCAGACATTGGTGTTTGTATCTCACATCTCACCTGTGAGTCTGCCAAGGTCATACTAAGCAACTTATCCCAGAATAAGACTTCCCTGCAGGTAATGTCCAGAGCAAGTGGTATTTAACATACCAGCATGTGTACAGTTGTATCACCTCTGAATACACAATGCAACACAGGGATATTTGTTAGGACATCATGCAAACTGAGTATATTCAGCTGCTGAAATACATTTAACACTTCTATAAAATAGATCTTGATAATTCATCCTTCAGCATATAGAAGCACAGCAGGTCAATGCACACTGATAATTACATCTGTGACTTGCAATTAACCAGGGATGTACAGTATAGATAGTTGTTGCAACTGTAAATCATTCAAAAGTTAGGAGTTAGCCTAAACATGGTTGCATGTTGATCAGTGATCCCCAACCAGTGGCTAGCGAGTAACATATTGCTCACCGACCCCTTTGATATTGCTCCCAGTGACCTCAAATCAGGTGTTTATATTGGAGGCAAGTTTTGGTTGCATAAGAAAACATCGGAAACCCGTTATCCAGAAAGTTCCAAATTACGGAAAGGCCATCTCCCATAGACTCCATTTTATCCAAATAATCCAAATTTTTACAAATTATCTCCTTTTTCTCTGTAATAATAAAACAGTACCTTGTACTTGATCCAAACTAATTTATAATTAATCCTTATTGGAAGTAAAATCACCCTATTGGGCTTATTAGATATTTACATGATGTTCTAGTAGACTTAAGGTACGGAGATCCAAATTACGAAAATATCCATTATCCAGAAAACCCCAGGTCTCGAGCTTTCTGGATAACAAATCCCATACCTGTACTGCCAAACAGAGCCTCCAATAGGTTGCCTGTCCACATAGGGACTACCAAATAGCCAATCACAGCCCTTATATGGCACCCACAGGGGCATTTTTATTTCTTGTGTTGCTCCCCAACTCTTTTTACATTTGCATGTAAAGGCTCACGGTTAAAAAAAGGTTGGGGACCCCTAGTCTAGAGCAATATTCCCAAACTGTGGGTTTGGAGGGTAGAGCAGTAGTTGGAAATGTGATGGTGTTTTTAGCCTTAAGTTCTGAGTGAGGTTTGTGTGCAGTGCCTCTATATGCCCTACATGCATATAGAGGCACTCTATATATCCTCAAAATTCATACGTCAAATAGAGCAAATTTTCTGTGTGCAATTCCAAATTGCGCTGGTCCTGATGATGAAAATTTGTGAGAATAAAGGGGAGGGGACAGGGGCAATGAACAGCAGTGGGCCTAGGAGCCCTGTCTAGATAGTCTTGGAACTAACTTTGTTTTTGGGTAAAAAGTATCCTGACTAAATGTTGTACCTTAAATACCTTGAACCTTGAACTAAAAAAGACACACATCAAGAGTGATACAATAGTATTGCTATCATTCAGCTCAGCAGTCTTTCAGTACCAACCAATCTTAATATTATCTATGACAAGGATGTGTCATTTCAGTATTTATGTAGATGCAACCTACCCAGAACGAAGAGTCCTATCGTAGTTGTGTTTTCAACCTGCTCAGGGAGGCATTAGCCTAAGAGCCAGCAATGTGTACTGCTGCTTAGTTGGGTTGTGATGTTCTAAGTGTTCATTTTTCAGAAATGAAGAGATTTGAAGAGATCTCTGGGTTGCTTCTTTCCCTGGTGCAGGAGAATCAGTTGGTCATGAAAATCTGGTAGAAGTTATTACCATAAAGTGAGGTATAAGGGTCCTTCAATAGCAGTACAGTGCTGTCCATCCTTACAGAGGCATGGGGATCACATAGCACAATCTATAAACAAGAAGCACAAAACACCTGCACCCCAGCTGGAGCAACGAAGAAAAAATACACACTTATGTGAAAAGGGCGAGTTCCTTAGGTTAATTCTTGCCGTATATAAATACAAGACTGAACTTTTGCATTGGCTGCATTTTCACATTTTATTTTGTCGAGCCCCACCTTATTTTAACTGGAGCAATGATTTCTAGCTCACACTAAGCTTGCAACTGACTGTAGCCAAAAACTATGACAGTATGTGCAACAAAATTGACATGAGAACAGCAACCCCCTCATAGAGCCTCATCCTTCTGTTATTTGGTATTTTACTTCCATATTTGTCTCTGTTTACATAGGTACCTGCTGAATATTACTCCCTTTTAGTATCTTCGCTACTAAAAAATCAAGTGGCCATTGACCTGGTTCTGCTCATTGACCTTGTTCCATTTTTGCACTACCTGGATCCTGATGAGATGTTGAAACTCCTTCCCCCTGTGTATGACAACAGTGAGGTGTAAGTTGTCCACCCAAGGCTCTCAGGCTGTGCTATACAATCAAGGGCTTGTACTGTAACATACAACATTATTAAAAGTTTGTTAATATGACTTTTTCCATTTACAAACTTACTTACATGGCCAGGTATTGTCCCACCAAATGTAATCCTGTTAGGGCAGAGACACACGTGAAGATTCAGGAGATTCCGAGTGCCATCCAGCAATTTACATTCTAGCCGGCCCGGCAGGAAGGCTTTTTCTGGGAGATTAGTCGTCCAAAGAAGAGGCGATTAGTTGCCGGGCTACTAAATCTCTCTGAATCTTTGTATGTGCCCGTGCCCTTAAGCAGACCAAGGTTTGGATATAGACATATAAATATTCACTAATGACACTTCTAATTGTCAGGCCTTTGGCACAGTTGGTGTTGATTCCACGTTTCTAGTGCACAAGTTCTGAAGCAGGAATCCCGTGGTAATCAACCATGTCAGTGACGGCAATGAATGCGCTTTAATGGCAGCTCGAAAATTCTAAACACCTAAAAGCCAATATAACTATTTTTACCTTCCTTATTATATGAGAAAATATTGACTGATTCAGGGGATAAAAATGTCAACAAACATAATGACACAAGTGCAAATTACACATCATTTACAATAAGGCAAAGGTTTGGCTGTTGTTACATGGCATTCTCATAGAAATCTATGTCTACAATAAGCCTCAGAATTGGGTTAATCTAATTTTCTTACAGGAAATGGGTACACTCTCAGCCTACCTCCCCCATCCTCTTTTTGTTTCAGTTAGTGGTACAACTAGATGATACTCGGCCCCACAGCAAATCAATTTTAGGTCCCCCTATACCTGACATTAGGCCCCCCTCTTACATTAATAAGGGTCTCATGGGCCCCCTTTCAGCCACAGGGTCTGCTTCCTCTGTAGTTATGCCCCTGGTTTCAGTTTGACAAATTTAAACCTGTCAGCCATAATGGATATTTTAGGAGTAATGTTGGACTTGCCCTCCTAGGGCCTACCAGAGAACCTGACATCCAGGGCCCCCTCTCAGAACAATAAGATGATTATAATGCAAAGTGGTATATAGCTTATATAGGTTTATGATGAAAAGGGTTAATGGAAATTTTCCCATACTGGAGCCCACTAGAGCCTGAGACCATTGAAAAATTCTCTGGAATTTTGGCAGGCCAGTCTGATCATAAATCACCCATAATTTTACACCCCGTCCAATGACAGAGTGATGCATTTGAGCTAAAAAAGTTAAAAAAAAACTTTTAATACTAATCAAAATAAAAGGGGAGTTTGTTCGATGGTAACAACTGATCCATTTTATTTCCCCAAACAGTTATAGAATGTGGAACCTTTCGTATTGCTCTTTTACATCTGTATCTCATTACTTTTGCAAGAAATATGCAGCAGGCCGATTTAATGGATCAATTCCAAATATGAAAAGTTACATATCCTCACACAAGTCCTTCTGTGCTGGGAGTTCAAACTCTCCTTGCAGTTCTTTGCTTTATTAATGTTAGTGTGTCTTGATTTGGCCAATCCAGTTTATCTTCCCTTTACAACCCTTTTCATTGGTCTGTCTTGTGTATTTACTGTACATCATGCCAAGTACACTAATGCCAGTTTCATTTTGTGCAGGCTCCTGGCTCTCAGCAGCTTCGCTGGATCATTTTCCACTGACCAAAGACTTGCTCTTGGGCTCTGGCTCCAGAATTCTGCTATATTTAAGAATATCTCATGTTTATCAGACTCTGTCATACAGGAGGTTGGAAACCTCCTCCCATTGCTCCCGTTGAACAAGTTCCAAGAGCTGAATCCACATCAGGTTAGTTGGTGAATTGGACAACTCACATGGCATCATTAGCATATACTTCTGCCGTTTACCTGATCTCATTTATTTGCTTGTTTATACTCAGGTTCTGCAAGTTCTTCCTTATCTCACTGTGGTTATGCCTTCCTCCTATCAGAGGATTATCCTTTCTAAGGTATTTCAGATTCCTAATGTGACTGCACAGGACATGGAGTTGTAAGTATTTTTTTTAATGCATATAGACTGTTCCAAGTACAAAGAGCCACGATTTAATACATTTGTGTCCTCCTCAGATTGGGGCCTTACATATGTCAGGCAGATGTCCAAGATCTCTGGCAGTTCCAGCAGAATCAGGATATATTTGTGGTGCTCAAAAGTAGCCTCCTTGAGTGTGTGAAGCAAAAAGAACATTATCCAGATAGTAAGGTAAGGTGTAACATAGGGGAATTGAAAAAAAAATGCTGAGTAAAGAAGAGGAGTAAAATAGTTATACTGTAAATGTGTTAATGGTTCATGGGTGAGTAGAAGAGGTAGTACATTAGAAGCGTGAAATGAAAGTAGACATCCAGCATACTTTTTATCTCTTTGCAGATGCTGGACTTCTTGTTCTGGGATGTCCCCTGGAGATACCCTCAGAGTCTCAGCTGGCAGTCAGTCTCCACTCTAGCTCCGGTACTGCCATCTCTTGGGGTCACATTCCTTCAAAGTCTGCGCTTGGAGCAAGTCCTACCAGCACTGGCCGATGTGGGATCAGTGTCCTTCACACCAGCACAGGCATGCTAAATAAACACTGGCTTGAATTGAAGTTGTGTGTGTGTGTAGTCAGTAATATAAGTCTATATGGATTAGTCTTCACATATAAATGACTGTATATTAGAATGTTGCTTGCAATTACATTCTTCCACTGTGCAAAAAAAAAAACAGTTTTTAGATGGAAGGATCTCTTTAAGTAAAAGAGTAGAGGTCAGCCAATATTAATTCAATTCAATGTACTTCTGCACTTCCACGTTGTTATCAATGCATCCATTCTGCCTTTTGCCTGTGCCTACTGACACTAGGGAACCCTGAAGCTACTCCTACCTGGGACCTCTCGGGAACTCCAGGGTCCAACGGCAGGTTTTGTCAATGGGTGCTCTAGATTTGTGCCTGGGAATCAGATTGCAACTTGCACCCGATAAATACAAATGTTGTATTTTGAGTAGAGAACATGTGGATTTGTGTAGGATCAGAGACTCATGTTTCTTGGCAGAAAGAAAAAATATCTTAAATAACTGTGCTTCAGAAGACAAAAAGAAACCATTTTTGACAATTTTATACTATTTATTTGTTCAACGGTGCATCACATCTTCCTATATATTGCTTATATATTTCGTAACTGAAGGCTACTATGTATAGTTTGCTTTGCAACTGAGTTGAATGAAATACAGTATTTATCCAACCTATTCTTGAACCAAACTATCAGAGCTGGGTCGGGAGGTACCTGTACCCAAGGGAAGTATCTCTTGCCCATCACTGTGTATTCTGTCTGATTGTTATAGTTTGATTGTAGATGTGTTCAATATATTACATTATTTATAAAAAAAAATATTACCTCCTTTAAGGTGCTATAGGTGACAGGAGTGGTTTGGTACAGCTTGCGATTATCCTGTGTGTAAATAAGAGTAATCCTAACATCTATATTTTGTTCACTTTCAGGCTCGGGAGCTTGTTCAGAAAATACTGAATAATGGAACAGTATGTTTATTTATGTGTGAAAATTTTAAAAAACAGCAGCCAGGAGGTTGAATATAATATGTTTGCCCATTTCAGTTTATTACTTTCTGGGGTTGATACAGTGCCCAAATGTAACCTCTTTTGTAAAATATAAAGATATTATGGGGCAGATTTATCAAGGGTCGAATTTCGAAGTAAAAAATACTTCGAAATTCGACCATCGAATTGAAATACTTCGACTTCGAATATCGAAGTCGAAGTGTTTTTCACCAAATTTGGCCATCGATCGATCAAAGTAAAATCTAACGATTGAACGATTTCAGCGTACAATCAAACTATTTTACTTCAATGTGTGAAGACTTAGAAAATGTTTGTAGAAGGTCCCCATAGGCTTGCATAGCACTTCGGCAAATTTAATTTGGCGAAGTATTGAAGTCGAAGTTTTTTTAAAGAGACAGTACTTCGATTATTGAATGGTCGAATATTAGAACGATTTATACTTCAAATCGAAATAAATTCGAATATCCTATTCGGTGGTCGAATTATCCAAAAAATTACTGTGAATTTTGAATTTTTGTACTTCGAAAATTCCCTCGAATTCACTTCGACCCTTGATAAATCTGCCCCTATAAGTCACCAAGGAGTTCCATAACCATATAAAAGCATGGGGCCAAATGCCAAGTATTTTTATACATGTCGGAATACATCACTAAACTATATTAGAAAATTTTAGAAATTCTATTTGCCCAGTTTTTATTTTTATACTGAACAATTCCTTATAAGATAATTTCAGATTTCAGTAAATAATCCCCAAAGTGTGTAGCTTGATATATGACTTAGTAAAACTGATTTAAAAAGCAAGGATTTTATACACATTATAGGTTACGACTTCCCCTTCTCTCACATTTGCCCTCAACAGGTATCAGATGATGTTCTATCTCACATGGGTTCCATGGTGTTGGGGCTTAGCCCTACCTTTCTGCAGCAGTTGTCAGCCAACCAAATTATACAGCTGCTGCCAGCCCTGACTATGAACGTGGAATCAATGAGCCCCACACAAAGACTTGCTGTGCTCAAGAAGCTGTGGGTATGTGTGTGTGAGTTCAGATATTTGGGAAATTGACATGTAGAAGGTTTTGGAGCAAATCCATATTATAAAAGAGTTATCTATAGTGGGGTATGTGCTCTCTGAAGCTAAAGGGAAATTATCAGTGTATGTTCTGTGTAAGTTCAAAAACATTTTAAGCAATATATTACAAATGTTTGTAGCCAATGGGAACCAGTAGAGAACCATAAATCTTTCTCACATCACCCCTCCTGTTTTGTGTCTGTTCCCTCTTCCAATAATTTCCTTTCAAGCCTTCTGTTACCTGTCTTCTATCTGCCCCCATTGCACCTTTTAATGTATCTCTTCTTGTCCCCTCAACTTAAAAACCCAAGGTAAATATGTTAAAAATAAAAATATTGTTGTGTGATATCCTTATATATACAGTATATCTAATATATAATAGATTGGGATGGATATATATGTATATATACACACACATATGTACTGTAAGGATATGTATACTAAGTTTTACCTCCTTGTACTCTCTTTATGTGAAGGTTGGAGGTAATATGACGGGCAAACTACAAGACTTGGGGTCTCTGTTACACTCACTGCCACTGATTCAGTTGCGCACACAAGTCCCTGATCTATTGTCTGACTTACCAAGAGTGGCTGTTGCAAGCTGGAACATGCAGCAGGTGATGAGACAATTTATTTATCACATGCAGCCAAAGTTGATATTATTCAAATGGCACAGTATCTTGTTTTGATATATACTAACAGAATCTGCATACTTCAAGTATTATTTTACATCCCCTTTACGGGGGTACATGGCAACCTTGTCTTTACCTCGTGTGCTCCATGGCACCCTGTGTCCCTGTTTTGCATGCGTGAATGATGCATAAGTTAGATGGCAGGCAGGGGGGCAGCCCGCTGCTCAGAAATTCAGCTGTATTTTACATCAGCTGAAGTGTCACCCTTCATGTAGGGGTCTATTCTTCCGCTCACTCTGATCCTATTTCTGCTTGTTTCTGTTGCATACAAATCCTGGGTTAGGGTCAGTCCAAGTTAAAGTGATTGTTTGTCTTTAAATTAACTTTTAGTATGATGGAGAGAGTGATATTCTGAGACAATATCCAGCTGGTTTTCATATTTTAATTATTTATTTCTGAATTATTTAGCTTTTCTCTGCAGCTCTCCCATTTGCAATTTCAGCAATCTGGTTGCTAGTATAACAGACTGGAATATGAATAGGAGAGGGTCTTAAAGGAGAATTCAACCTGTGGGGAAAAAAACCCGTACCCCCCACCCCAGGAAGAACCCCCTCCCTCCTCCCCCCAGGCTAATTGCCCCCATGGGGATTCTTCCAGCGAAGTTCCACGCATCCATCTTCTGGTTTCTCGGTAAGCTGCCTGGGAGATTGGTATGCGCATGCACAGTTGGAACAGTTTGCCGGTTTGCGACACCTGCGCATGCACTGAATTACAGGGAGATTGCCGATTTCCCAGTCAGCTTAGCGAGGACTCGGAAGATGGATGCATGGAACTCTGCTGGAAGAATCTCCGCTGAGTGGTAAGTATAAAGTATGGGGCATTTCCCCGGGGGGAGGAGGGTGGGGGGTCTACCTGGGGTGGGGCGTACTGGGTTTTTTTCCCCACAGGTTGAATTCTCCTTTAATAGAAATATGCAATAACAATACATTTGTAGCCTTAAGGTGGC